>NW_022631149.1:1767061-2050182 GCF_010015895.1 Lontra canadensis | reverse complement strand
AAAATAAAAAAGAAAAAAGAAACAAATAAAAAAAAGAAAACCAATAATAAAAAAATATAAAAAGGAAAAAATATATATATATTGGATAAACTAGTTAAAAAACGTTAAAAAAGAAAAGGGTAAAAGTTTAAAAAAATTTAGCAGAAGAAGAGAAAAAAATTGAAAAAGAAAAAAAAATTAAATTAACTGCAAGGCTAAAGAATCATGGGGAGAAAGCCATGAGTTCCGTGCTTTGCTTTCTCCTCCTCTGGAATTCCGCTGCTCTCCTTGGTATTGAAACCGCACTCCTCGTAAGTGAACTTGGTCCTGGCTGGGCTTCTTGTTGATCTTCTGGGGGAGGGGCCTGTTGTAGTGATTTTCAAGTGTCTTTGCCCCAGGCGGAGTCGCACCGCCCTTACCAGGGGCCGGGCTGAGTAATCCGCTCGGGTTTGCTTTCGGGAGCTTTTGTTCCCTGAGCGCTTTCCGTAGAGTCCGGAGGACGGGAAGGAAGATGGCGGCCGCCCAGTCTCCGGCCCGGAGGAGCCGAGAGCCCGGGGCCCCACTCCTCAGTGCGCCCTCAGGGAACAGCGTCCAATTACTCCCGTCTGCCTGGCCTCCAGCCGCGCTCCGAGCTCACCGAGCCTGCGACCGGTTCAAGGTAAGCCCGAGCTGTGAGCTCACTCCTCGGCTCCGTCTCTGTAGCCGGCTTCCCTGTTCTAATACCTGCGAGCTCTGCGACACTCAGACACCCCGATCCTTCTGTGACCCTGCGGGACCTGAGGCCACACTGGCCCCGCGTGGGCTTCACCCCAGTTAAGCCTCTGGAGCGATGTCCCTCAGCGGAACAGACTTTTAAAAGTCCTGATTTTGTGCTCCGTTGCTCCGCCGCTTGCCGGGAGCCGGCCCCTCCCCCCGGGGTCTGTCTTCCCGTCCCTTTGGATTCACTTCTCCGCCAGTCCTACCTTTCAGAAAGTGGTTGATTTTCTGTTTCTAGAATTGCTGTTCCTCTTCTCTTCGATCTCCCGTTGGATTTGTAGGTGTTTGCAATCTTTAGATAAGCTATCTAGCTGATCTCCCGAAACCTGAAGTAGTCTCAGCTGCTACTTCTCCGCCATCTTGACTCCTCCCTCTATAGTTATTTCTAATGAAGAAGTAGGTCAACCTCCAAGATTAAGAGTTCTGGACCCACCCTACGCAAAGGACATTCCCACCGATTAAAGATAAGAGCTTTACCTCAGTAATGAACCATTTAAAAATTCTGACCTTGGGTTGTTTCTACCGGCTCCTTTTTCTCTTGCACTAAACTGTCAGTATTGATCTGAATAATCTTCTTCAAAGTTAGCAACCATTCCTCCATTTCCTGCTCGGTTTCAGCGGCTAGATAATGGCTATACTTATCCAGCATCTTCAGTTCAAACGCATGACGGCGCATTTTGGGGCACTAGAGGGAAAAAAAGCAAAAGTGTGTGTTCGGTTAGTCTAGTTAGCCTTTCCGTATTAGACTCCACTCGTTTATTTATTTTTACCTCAGCTCAGCTCATACGTACGTCAGTACTCTCATGGAAGAATTGCCTCTTTCAACAAGAAACAGAAACTTCCAGACGATGAAGGACCGTGTCAAACATACCTTTTATATTCCCCCTCACTACTGAGCAAAGCGGTCTGTGCACAAAGTTGGCATGAGGTACTACTTGCTGACCAAGTATTACCGGGTAAGGCCCTTTCCCATCCTCCACACCTAGAGAATCCCACTGCCACTGTAAAAATCAGCAAACGTTTGCAACTATTTCTGCCCTGCTGCAAGTTTGTCTTGCATATTTATAGATTTCCAAACTCAGCCCTTGAAAAGAAGCTCTAATGGGATTTGAAATAAACCTGGTTATTTATTTCGTATCGTACCATAAAACGCACTACCGATACCAAGTTCACGGTCCCAAGTGTGATGTGAAGCGCATCAGATTAGCATAAAAAAGGACTAAAGTCGGTTCACGTGATGTGGCAGCTCTCGGTAAAAACCATGGACATGACCTATGCCGAACGCTAGAGCAGAAGGAAAACAAAAGCCGCCTCCTTTGCTCAAACACGATGACGTCCTCTCTTGTACTACCACCTTGTCTGTCGTGCCAAAAGAAATGACACACTCTTCCCCCTCCCAAACACCTCAGCCTTAATTTCAAGAAAGGCTCGCGGATCCAGAACTTCCCACTCCGCGGCCATCATTCAAGAAGGACCCAAAGAAGTGACCCCTTCTCATCTTCAAAGTAGGTAAAGGATGAAATTAAACGGCTGTAGTAAGTCCTCAAGATTCATAGATTTGAAAATATTTGGGAGGAGGAATCATAAATAGATGGAGAAAGCAGAGGCTGGGAACACTAGAAAGGAAGGGCAATCTGGACTAGAGCTAATTGAGAAAAATGGAATCGTGTGTCTTCTTTCTTCCAGTAAGCTAAGAAGGCTGTTTTATATATATATATATTTATTTATAGAAATACTTGTATATTTTTTATATTTTATATATAAATTTTTATGTTTTGAATATATTTATATATATATTTATACATTATATTTATATAATAAATATATTTATAGTATATATTTATATATATATAGGCACCTTTTAGTCACATAGATCTTTATTTTTTTAAGTATTTTTTATTTTTTTTTAAGAATTTATTTATTCATTTGACAGAGAGAGAGATCACAAGTAGGAAGAGAGGCAGGCAGAGAGAGAGGAGGAAGCAGGCTCCCTGCTGAGTAGAGAGCCTGATGTGGGGCTCGATCCCAGGACCCTGAGATCATGACCTGAGCCGAAGGCAGAGGCTTAACCCACTGAGCCACCCAGGTGCCCCTTAAGTGTTTTTTATTTGATCCACACGACAATCTAATTTGAGTGGGATTAATAATAAGTGAGATTCAGTAGGATTAAAAATAAGATTCAGGCAGGACAAGGGGCCTGAACCAGCACCTCCCACCTCACCCGCAGCTAGGCATTCCTTAAAGTCAGCCCTCACCCAGGCTCCGTAGTAATGGCTCCATCTCTCGGCCAATCAACTTCCTATTTAGATCATCTCTCTGCCCTACCTCCCACTGCACCTCTGTCCACACCCCCTCGGTAATTCACATCCGCGAATATTTGTCCAGCCGCTCCTGGGCGCACAACACTGCCAGATATTACAGGGGACGTGGACTAGAGTAAGACATGGTCCCCAGAATCCCTGAAGGAATATGCAGAATGAACCACAAACTGGAGTATGATTTCGGGTCTAGGACTGAGGGAAAAGCAAAGTGGTGCACAGGGGAGGGGGGGCTCCCTTTCTTGCAGTGGGCATGAGGGTGAGGAGAGAAACAGAAAACATCTCATGGTCTAAGAGCCATCTGAATGGAGTCTTGAAAGATAAGGTTCAAAAGGGAACAGAAGGAGAAAGTGTGTGCCAAGCAGAGAAACAAGTGGAAGAAAAGCAAATACCCATGGAGTGGTTAGAGCACAGTGTCTTTGAGGTGTGGGGGACATAAGGTTAGAAGGGAGGCTGAGGGCAGAGGGCAGGTCATGGGAAGAGCTTTAGCTCTCCCTCTGTGAGATGATACATCAAGAGCCAAAAAGGTTTTAAGGAGACAAGTGAAGGACCCCATCTCTGTCTTCGGAGGATGGACTACAGCAAGACAACAAAGCAGAGGGCAGGAAGGCAAGCCTCTAGGCAGAAGAGGACAAAGAAAGAACCAGGAGAAGGGCAGTACGAGTGGAAACAAGGTAAGAGATCAAGAAGCACTTTGGAGGAGCACCTGGGTGGCTCAGTGGGTTAAGTGTCTGCCTTTGGCTCAGGTCCTGATCTCAGGGTCCTGGGATCGAGCCCCACATTGGGCTCCCTGCTCAGCAGAGAGCCTGCTCCCCACCCCCACTCTCTCTGCGTGCCTCTCTGCCTACTTGTGATCTCTCTCTGTCAAATAAATAAATAAAATCTTTAAAAAAAAAAAAAAGCACTTTGGAGTCAGCCTCCAAAAGCCTGAGTAAACGCTTGAATTCTTGCACAGAGTGAGAATAGGGCACTGAAGAGGATTCTAAGTTTCTTAGTATAAATGTTTTGGTGCATGGAGATGCTATTGACCATGACAGAAAAATGCGAAGGTTCTTAACAGTTGATCAATAACCCCCTTCAAGAAAGAGAATAGGTGACTTCGATAGCCCTACCTGAACAACGTCAATGCAGGCGTCCAAGTAGATACAACCTTTAGACTCTTTGGAATTTTTCTCATCTTTGTAGGAGTTGAGAATATATGAACCGTCAGGAAGCTGAGTCAAGTAAAAATACCGTCTCTTGAATACCTAACGGGGAAAGATCGGCAATGATACATTTGTCTGAACATTTAAACAACTTCTTTGCACAAAAAAACCTTCAAGGGCTTGCCTCAACCATTATATCTGGACAACCTCCGCACACCTCTGAGAGGTCATTAGGAATTACAATTAGCTTCACTTTCTTTAAGACGAAAAATTTGAAGTCAAGTGATTTCCCCTCAGTTAATCTACAGAAGACGACAATTTTAACACTTTAAAGTTGAGAAAGCATTTCTGTATCTGAACCACAGTCCGTTTCACGACAGCGTCCTTTTCCCATTTAACTGCAAAACCATGACTGGATTCTTAGCATTTCATTCACGTCACCACGACTCCAAGTATAAACAGAAAAATGTTTTAAACGTTTGGAAAAAAAGGAAAACTATACAGCTAAAAATCAAATTAAAAGATTATATATATATATACACACTCATACCCCCAACATATATACTCACCTCACCTATCTTGTCCCACAGCCGCACTTCTGGAACTCCAGCTAATAACGCACTCCCAGGGCAACACTGAGAGTCACTGGTTGCCTCCCCGTTGTCACTGAGTACCCCAAATGCTGAGATTTGAGTCAATAAGCCCACCAGGCTTGTGCATCCATTTGAAATCAGGCATTCACAACACTTAAGGAGGAGCCTGTGGCTAAGCTCACAGCGAAAGCCACAGGAAGGGGGAAAAGGAGGAAGACAGTTGGATTCATTCATGCTAGCCCTCTAAGCGTCCCCTAGAAAGTCTCAGATTGATCAAAGACACTAAAAGGGGGATCTGGAGCTCTCTGATGAGCCTATGCTTCTCTTAATAAGCCACAGACTTGGGGGGGCCCTGGGTGGCTCAGTCGGTTAAGTGTCTGCCTTTGGCTCAGGTCATGATCCTGGAATCGAGCCCCGTGTCGGGCTCCCTGCTCAGCGAGGAGTCTGCTTCTCCCTCTGCCTCTCCCTCCCTGCCCCTGCTCATGCTCTCTCTCTCTCTCAAATAAATTAATAAAATCTTGAAGAAAAAAAAAAGCCACAGACTGCAGACTGTGTCAAGCATCTGTTATAGTAAAATTCCCCCAGATAATGGATCTAAAATTGTTTCAGGGTGGGAATGGAAAGGGACCAGGACACAGGCTCTGGGTGATGACTGAGCAAGCACTTTCCTACACATCTTGTCTTACAGAAGTTGGCTTTAAGATTGAAGCTTGCCACTTTCAATCACCCATCTGAGTATCCAGTATGATCTCGGACTATTTTAAGAACTTCAGTTAGGGAAAGAATACTATTCGGCAACCTCATTCTTGAAAATGACTTAATTTCTGGCAAAGAAGCTGAAATATCGGCAATCTATTTTTCCCATAGCATGAATAAGCAAAATGTATCACACGTTAAGCATTTCTTTTTAGGAAAACCAGGAAAGAGAAAAAACACGCTTGTAGGTATTTTCGACTTGTTGAAATATCACCGATTTTGGAATGAAAGACAAAAATATACCAGCGGGAGGAACACCCCAACAGGTTAGACCGGTAAATGCTACAGCTCCCGTTTCAGGGAGTGGTCGTGTGGGCTTGTACGGTACCAACAGAAAGGAGTCCAAACAGAAAAGATTGCTTTGTTTTGTAATGTCAACAGAGTCAATACTACTACACAGGTAGAGAAAATGTGTGTGGTCCCACAAGATGAGAATACATACTCCTTGTTATTGATTCACCCACATTTAAGTTTCCCGGAGTTGTAACTAAAGAAATCTAGATTCATGTACAAGGAAAGTGTTAATCATAGTGGTGACTGCGCGCGCGCGCGTGCGCGCGCACGCACGCACACACACACACACACACACACATACATACACACAGTTGACTCTTGGACAGCATGGTTTGAAGTGCTCAGTTCCACTTACACGTGGATTTTTTAAAAAATACATTTGGGTGCCTGGGTGGCTCAGTAGGTTGATGTCTCTGCCTTTGGCTCAGGTCGTGATCCTGGGGTCCTGGGATAGAGCCCCGTATCGGGCTCTCTGCTCATCAGGGAGCCTGCTTCCCTTCCTCTCTTTCTGCCTGCCTCTCTGCCTGCTTGGGATCTCTGTTAAATAAATAAATAAAATCTTTTAAAAAATACATTTTACAGTAATGTAACCATATTTTCTCTTTCTTATGACTTTTTTAAAGATTTTGTTTATTTGAGAGAGAGAGAGCATGGGCAGGGTGGGGAAGGGTGAGGGGAGCAGAGGGTGAGGGAGAATCAGACTCCCTGCAGAGCAATGAGCCCAAGGATGGGCTCGATTCCAGTACCCTGAGATCATGACCTGAGCCGAAGGCAGATGCCTAATGGACTGAGCCACCCAGGTGCCCCTCCTTATGACTTTCTTAATAACATTTTCTTTTCTGTGGCTTATCTTATTGCAAGAATCATAGTACATCACATATACAACATACAAAATATGTGTTAATCAGCTGTTTTAATGTTATCCACAAGACTTCCAGTCAACAGGTTATTAGCAGTTAAGTTTGGGGGGAAGTCAGAACTTATATACGGATTTTCAGCTGCACAGGGAGTCAGTGCCCCTAAACCCCCACATTGTTCAAAGATCAACCGTATACATTTGCTTGTTTTTGTGACAGTGGTTCACGTGTTATTTAAATGATGAGACCAGATGGCCTAAAATTACATACTGTGCGCAAACACACAAAACTCCCCCTTTTGAAAGTTATTACAGTAATTGTGTAGGGCAAAAATTCAGATACATTTTCCAGGCAAAAATTACAACCAATTTGAATCTGATCTGTGACCAAATCTAAAATTCAAGCCGGAGCCACTTGCAGAGCCCAGAGCCAGCAACAAAGAAAGTGGCAGAAGAACGCGGAACATGGAGCAAAACATTTGTGACGCAGAGCCCAATTTGAGCCTGTGAAATTTTTTTCCTGTACAGCTGCCTCACCAAGCAAAGATGTTCCGTGACAGCCGCCACTTCCAATATTAGCAAAGAACATCATTACAATAGAGAGGGAAAGGGATCTGAAATTACAGTAAATCGCTTCCTGTAACATTGCAATTATGTCAAAATGGGACGCTGAGGTGGGTCGCTCATGAATCTGGGGGAGAAAGCAGATGCTGCAAGTCACACGATCTGGATTCCTGTCCAGCACTCCCACCCACCAGCAGGGAAGCTGTCTTCAAGACCCTGCTTCTCCGTTTCCTCTCTAGTAAAATGGGATTGGGCCAGATGATCTGTGAGATCATTTTTTTCATGATCTACAAAGAATTGTACTGAAATCGAACAGATAACATGACAGCCTTCCCAGGCTAAGGGGCACCCTCCCCAAACAACTTCTTACAGGCTTGAAAGACCATTTGTTCAGGTAAGGACTTTTAAATCATTTCCATAGAAATCAGACTCAGCCCCCACAAAAGAACTGTAAGTTCGCTTCTCAGTCTAATGGTCTAGGATATTCGTTGGGTTCCATCTTCTGGGAAGCTACAAATAATGACTACATAGAACTGTGGTGATTACTCCGTATCATACCTCTCATCTAGAAGGCCCCGAGTCCTTCATAATCAACAGCTTATTCTTCTAATGTCACCAGAGATAAGTATCATTAAGTATCATTTTACTTAACAGCAAACTGAGAGACCAAGAGCTCACTCAAGTTCACACAGGAAAGTCAAGGATAGAACTAGAATCAGAATCCAATGAGGAAGAAAAAGAGAATCTTGCCCAAACGTTCCAATGGCTTCCCACCTAAAACCACAAAGCCTCACCATAGCCTAAGACGGTGTACCTGTGTGGCCTCAGTTTACCTCTTGGACTTTCTTTCTTCTTTTAAGATTTTATTTTATTTATTTGAGAGTGAGAGAGAGCACAAGCAGGGGGAGCAGCAAGCAGAAGGAAAGGGAGAAGCAGACTCCATGGTGAGCAGGGAGCCCAATATGGGGCTCGATCCCAGGACCTTGGGATCATGACCTGAGCCAAAGGCTGATGCTTACCCGACTGAGCCACCCAGGTACCTCTCTTGGACTTGATTTCTTATCATCCTAGTGCAGCTACCCTGGCTTACCAGCTGCTCTGCAAACACCCCAAGAAAGCGGCTACGGGAAACTTTCTGTTTCCTTGGCCTGGAATCCTCTTCCTCCACGTATGGACAATGGTTCACTCTCTTAGTGCTCTCAGATCTTTGCGGAAATCTCACCTCTTCTGAGAGGGCTTCTGTGAGCACCCTGCCCTCCATCACGGCACACTATCGTATCTTTTTCATATGGCGCTCACTATCCAAATATAACTCGGTCATCTGTTTATTTGCTGTCTGTCTCTTTTAAGACTGTCAAGGTCCTTGTCTCACCCACTACCATATCCCCAGTCCCTACAACAGTGCCTGGACTCAGGAAAATTTGGCAAGATAAATGATGCCTGGATGAATAATTCATTCTCCAGTTCAAATTCCCCAGTGGTTCCAACCAATGGAATGGGATTTCTCTGTAATGTCCATATTCCTCCTCCTCCTCCTCCCCTTTATTATTTTTCCTAGATGGCGGACACAACTGAAAATTCCCCCACCTGACTGGATGAGAAGCATGGACCCTGATGAGTGGCCTACTCAGACCACCCAGAAGAATAAAACTGAGAGGGAGCCAAAGGAGGTCATTCTCAGGGATCAGGTCCTGCCAAGTCTCCTTAAAACCCTGAGCTGCCTGGATGACAACCTTTTAAATATTGACCACATGACCCCTTCTGGAGCAAGAACAAAGGCTTTCTGTCACTCAGCTGAATCAAAGTTGGAAGGCGGGCAAGTTTGAGCACCAAGTAGCCGCAAATTAGGAGAGCCTTTTATCATCTGATAGAACAAATCTCAAGAGGGTTCACTTACGTGTGTTACCGAGAGGGTAAGTATTCACTGCTAAGTTACACGAACCGGGGGACCTGGGAAAGAACGCTTTTCGGGATTTAACAGAAGTAGGCAGGCAAAGTAGGTGGGCTGGGGGCAAGGAAGGATCGGGCAGGAGAAACTTACTTGACTCACGTCTCAGAGCAGAAAATAAGAGGCAGCAAGGAAAAGGAGAAAGCAGGAGAGCAAGAGAAGTTCTGGGTCTCAGAGCTGTTCCAAGCAAAGATGAAAGAAATAATAAAGAGGAAAACCCCGGGACTTATCAAAAAAGCAAGTTGCAGTTAATTATACCAGAATGTCAAGAACGTCATCCCACTGAAGAACCCCTACCAGTGCGTTGGCAACCTAATCTATCACTCATCTCTCCTCACCGTATCGTTTTACAGTCTTACCAAGTTTTAATAAATCACACAGGTTTACTTTCTGGGAAACTGGTTAAAAAGCAAATAGCTTTTTTTATCTTTTTTTTTTTTTTTTGAGGGGGAGCATGGCAGGGGGGGCGGGGGACAGGGAGAGAACCCTATGCAGGCTCCACGCCCAGCATGGAGCCCGATGTGGGGAGCCCAATGCAGGGCTCAACCTCATGACCATGAGATCATGACCCGAGCCGAAACCCAGAGTTGGATACTTCACCGACCGAGCCACCTGGCTGTCCCTCAAAGAGCTCTTCTTAAATAACTCCACCATATGTGGGCACTGGAGATTTTTAAATTATTTAGTTTGGAGCAAATTCTAGAAGGAAAGGTCTACAATCCACCTTTCTCATTATGACAGATGATCTTATCAGCTAGCTTTATCTCAGCACATCATGGCTCTGCTCAAATTTTCAGTGACCCTCCCTCACCCACATGGCAGGGCTCACATGACCAATCCCACCTTCGAGGCGCTCCCACAATCCTACAAATAATATAATACAAATGGCTGACATCCGTGGAGTGGTTACTAATACCGTCCAGTCTCTGGCTTTCCTCACACCATACCATTTAATCCTCATAATGACCTTGTATGGTGATTACTATTATCATCTCTGTGTTATAGAGGAGAAACTGAGGTGCAAGGAGATAAGGATGGACCAGACAAAATTTATTCTCCCAACTTCACCTAACACACTTCCCGCCCCGTACATACCTGCTTCCAACACTCACCTCCTGATTTTCTCTCATGGAGGCCCTACCTCCTTCAAGAAGCCTTCTCTGACCTCAGATCACAGTTACCTGGACTCATTACAGCACTTGGTCTCCAAACCACCTTTAAACAGTATACTAGTTTTTTAAGTAAACTGTACGCCCAATGTAGGGTTCGAACTCACGGCCACACAATCAAGAGTCACATGCTCTACTGACTCAGCCAGCCAGGTGCCCTTAAACCATCTTCATTTTGTGTCCCATCTCCCCAAAGAGGTTTTAAGTTCTGCATGGGAAACTTCTCCCTACCCTTTGCAATACTAACACCTTGAGTTAAAAAGATATTTAGTACATATTTGGTGATGAATTCATTGATTCCTCATAGTGTCTGGCACATGGGCATCCTCTAATAAATTGTTTTCAACAGTCACCAATGAATGAGGAAAAACTAAACATAAAAAACAAGTCGGGGGGGTCTGGCTGGCTCGGTTGGTGAAGCACCCAACTCTTGATCTCAGCTCAGGTCTTGATCTCAGGGTCATGAGTTCAAGCCCTGTGTTGGGCTACACGCTGGGCATGGGGTCCACTTAAAAAAAAATAAACAGATAAAAAATAAAAACAAATTCATGAGAAATCCCTTACCCATAAAATGACTATAATCTGTTTGTTAGCTGGGAGAAACAGTCTGGTAGACTTGAGAACACAATGCACTAACCTAAGAACAACATTTAAAAATTTTTCTCTTCCTTTTGTTCCAATAAACATAATGACCTTGGCCTTCCCAGCAATTATTTTAATATCGCATGTGCCTTCCTAGGTAAAATTCCTTGGTTTGTTGTTCTCCCAACACAGAAGGGAAAAAACCCTTCTGTGACAGTCAAAAGAATAAGTGAGGACTGTTTGACTCTGGATATATATAACAAGTGGGAGGGGGCAGGCGAAGCGAGTCATACATCAAGCAGTTGAACTTACAACCCCGATAACATAGCAAGACACTTCAACATTTAATTGCTGGGAATGGGGAGGAGGAAGCTAGAGGAATGTGCCCCAATGGAGCCAAGAAGAGGCATAAAGGTGGGTGTCCCAGGGGTTGGCCAAGAATCTGCAACAGACTTTTTATTTTTTTTAAATGAAAAACCACCCCCAACATCAGACTCTTCCTTATTCCATAGATCATTATATCCCTAGGATGTAACTAGCTCTAAGCGCCAGGGGAAGGTCAAATCCAATATCTTAGCTATGTCATTTGCATTCAATTTCTTCACCGAGGTGAAAAAGAGTCCAAGAAAAAAGCAGAGCTTCCCAGCAGCTACTTGAGAGATAATGTAAATGGACAGGTTTCTGTCAAGATTGGCGTTTCGGTCTAAGGAATCATTTATTCTCTAGGAGATCTTAAACTTGCTCTCTAAAACTTTCCCAGGAATTGCAGACCGGCAAAGGGATGGGTTCTGATTAACTAGAAAAGTACAAATGGGGGAAATTAATCACCTATGACGAGGCTTGCCCTGTTCTAACACGAACACCGAGAACAAAGCAAATCATAAGCTCGGGGTACGACAGTCACTGCGGACAGACGACAGGACAAGAGCTGCACGACACCAGCATCTCCTCGGCAAGAGGAAGTGTCCAGCCACTGAAAAGCGTGACTTGGGCATTAATGCACATTACCGCCAGCTCTCCCGGAGCCTGGGCTCCTCACGACCAATTTCCCAGCCAACCACGGAGAGGCTGGGCCAGCACCTCTGCGGAAATCGTGACGATGGCAGAAAATGATGCAGGCTTTTCTCTTAAACACTGACTGGAGTTGGTGGAAAGGCGTGTATGGGCAAAAGTGTGAATTTTTATTCCACAAACATGGGCTCTTGTCATCTTCCCATATGAAGAAATCAACTTAGCCCCTTCGCCCTAAAGCCCATCACTATCAAGTTGAATGTTCCTGCAAAACTGTCTGCAGCTAGCGAGGGAGGATTTGCTTTCTAAAGCAGCCTACACATGAATTACTGTGGCTACATTATTTATGTCACATTACGGATCACGTGCTTGCTTTCTCCAAAGACTTGATAAAGTAAGAGTCTTCTGATTCCCTTTTAGCTATTGGCCTTGGCTCAGTGTTTTCTAACCCTCTTTCCTTCGCTTTTTTTTTTTTCTTTCCACCTTCTCTGACAACTCCATTTCTCCCTTCCATGACATTTAGACTCCCTTATTTCTGACAGTCAAAGAATCCAGGAAAGGGACTTGGCCTTGTTTACAAAGACAGTTAAGGGGCGCCTGGGTGGTTCAGTTAGGTAAGTGTCTGCCTTCAGCTCAGGTCATGATCCTGGAGTCCCGGGATCGAGACCCACACTGTCGTTGGGCTCCCTGCTCAGTGGGGAGTCTGCTCCACCCTCTTCTTCTGTCCCCTCTCCCTACTCCTTCTCTGTAGCGCTCTCTTATTCTCTCTCCAATAAATAAATAAAATCTTGGAAAAAAAGAAAAAGAGAGTTGAGTTGCTGTCCATCATTTCAAAATTTTCCAAAGGACCGATTCTACATTTTTTCCTTTAAATCCAGAAGTTTTTTTAAGTGAATAAAGACCCCGAAAGTGACACCTCACTCTAAGAAGGTTCCAGCTACCCTACCTTAATCCCTGTCAACCCCAAGGGGATCCACAGGCCCATGTCAAGCCACAGCACACTGAAGAGTCACAGATGAAACAGAAGGGAAGGCACATGGCTCCTGCAGGCTGTTATGTGCTACTGAGTCATGAGAAATACCGAGATCCTTCTGTTGTAGCTTCCTGGTTAGTCTACTGCAAGCTTGAGGGCCTATCAAAGCTTGAATTTTTCTGACAGCTAAGGTTCTTGGCTCTCCACTTGGCCAGCTCTAGGCCTGTGGTACCCACTGCTCAAGCTACCTATGCTTCTCACCAGCGTGGGCTGGACATCCTAGCAGGCAGGGGACCCTAGACATACCAAGGGGATAATTACCCCCAGTATCAGGAAAATGACTAAGATAATGACAGCATGCCCGACTCACCTTCCCGTTCATTTACGAGACTCATTAATATTCTTCACATCAAAGGCTACCATCACAGAAACAAATATAGAAGGGATTTTCCTCTCAGAACATCTCATGAACCGTCAGCCCTCTGCTTCAGTTCATCTGCCCTTGCCGACTCTCCAAGGGCAGGGTCAGCTGCTCCCCCCCACTGTTAGATTTAGACTCTCTCCTGTGTCCAGGCCAGTCCAGGCCTGCCGCAGGAAGAACATGTCTGATTCCCCAACCTGAGGGGGCAAGCTCAAAGCCCCCAGGGTGCCCCAGTTCAGAGGCCTGGACCTCCACCTTGGCCCTCACTCCAAGTTCTCGAGGCTGGCCAAACAAAATGCACATCCAACACCCACCCCCACCCCACCCCCATCCTGCCATGGCCTTTATCCCTACAGTCACAGGCCCTCTGTTTACATAGAGATGGCACCGTAAACTCGGCGAGTTTCAACCAACTTCCACGAGGCTGAACTCAATAATAGTTAAAACACAAATTCTTAGGGAGACAAACCATCATAGACTCTTAATCTCACAAAACAAACTGAGGGTTGCCGGGGGGAGGGGGGTAGGGAAAGGGTGGTTGGGTTATGGACATTGGGGAGGGTATGTGCTATGGTGAGTGCTGTGAAGTGTGTAAACCTGGCAATTCAGAGATCTGTACCCCTGGGGCTAATAATACTTTATATGTTAATAAAAAATTAAAAATTAAAAAACACAATTCTTAGAGGAAAACAAAAACCTCTTGGCAAAACCCCTCAGACACCTTTCACTGAGTCTGCCTGAACCTTCTTCCTCTCATGTCCATCCCAGCTGTGATTAACCCTGAAACAGAATATTACCACTCTGGCTTAGGACGTGAAACAGGAAGAAGAGGGGACGTATATCCAGCTCCCAGAAATCCAAAATGGAGAAGATCTGGGATAAATGAAATCCATGGCCAGGCACAATTCCCAAATCTCGTTATGGCCTTTTTCACATTATTCCTCCTCGTTTTGTTTTTTTAAGAGCTGTGTGGCACACAGGATCACTTTGATTTATCCTTCTTTTCCTTTCTTTGCCTACTGTTTGGTAGAAGTTTTAAAAAGAAAAGAAAGTAAGTGGTTTTATGCTATTTGAACTGTATCTCACTTTAAAAAAAAAAAAAAAAAAGGAAGAAGTGGCCAAAACATGAACAGCTGGGGACGAAAGGAGGCAACAACGCAAAGAGCCTAGCTCACAGCGGAAGAGCGACAATAAGCTGGAGGCTGGTGGCAGCTGTCCCCTTCAGCTGGGCCATGTGGTCACCAAGTTGCCTCAGACCCCACCACCCGCTTCATGAATTTATGGCTCCTGCCTGGCCCCCGTGAGTGGTGCTGTTTGCAACCTCTGGGATAGACAACACATCAGCTAAACAATCAATCTTTTACTACTTGACTGAATTTGTTTTCTATCGTCACTGGAACAAACTGCTACAAACTCAGTGGCTTAAAACAAAATGTATTCTCTGCCGGTTCTACAGAGCAGAAGTCTGAGGTGGGTCTCTCTGGGTGAAAATCCAGGTTTTAGCAGAGCTGTGTCCCTTCCTAGAATCTCTAGGGGAGAAGCCATTTCCTTGCCTTTTCCAGCTTCCGGAGGCTGCCAGTATTTCCTGGCCAGTGGCTCCTTCTGCCATCTTCAAAGCCAGCAACAAAGCATCTCTCTCTGACCCCGCTTCTGTCCTCCCACCTCCTTCCCTGACTCTCCTCTTCTGCCTCCTCCTTCCACTGACAGGGACCCTTGGGATTACACTGAGCCCACCTGGAAAACCCAGGCTCCGCTCCCAGTGTGCTGATTAGCCATCTGAACTCCCCTTGGCCATGTAAGGGAACATTTACATATGTTGGGCATTAGGACATGGCCATCTTTGGGGGGGACAATTATTCTGCCCACCGCATCAACCAATCTGTGTTTCACAAACTATGGAGGAAAATGGAAAGCATGTACTTTTTACAGGCAACTGTGTTTTGACTTATAATAAATGGGCTCCTAAAAAGTTGTATGCAAAGCAAATTCTCTTTTAAAGGCATTAGAGGAATTGACTATTGAAAAGAATCCCATGGTCAATTGTTTTCTGAAGGTATTAATTCCCCAATGTCTTGTTGTATGAGTCCAGATTTCCATACATTATATTCATGTTGGGCTACAGTAAATATGGAGAAAACATTTTAATATTTTGAGTATGCTGAGAGTGGAGTCAAAACCCATAGAACCGGGGTGCCTGGGTGGCTCAGTTGTTAAGCACCTGCCTTCAGCTCAGGTCATGATCCCAGAGTCCTGAGATCTAGCCCCACATCAGGCTCCTGCCCAGCAGGAAGCCTGCTTCTCCCTCTCCCACTCCCCCTGCTTGTCTTTCTTCTCTTGCTATCTCTCTCTCTGTCAAATAAATAAATAAAATCTTTAAAAAAAAAAAACCCATAGAACCATTTTCTGGCAATCTGCACTGAATTATACTCTTTCGCACAAGCATTTCTGAACCTGAGAATTTTTTCCCCTAATATTTTATGTATTTATTTATCTGAGAGAGAGAATGAACACAAGCAGGGGGAGGGGGAAGGGCAAAGGGAGACACAGACTCTCCACTGAGCAGAGAGCCCTACAGGGGACTCAATCCCCAGACCGTGGGATCTTGACCAGAGGCAAAGGCAGACATTTAACCGACTAAGCCACCCAGGCGCCCTGCTGAACCTGGTAATTCTGATTGGACATATATTATAATAAAGCCTCAAGTCTCACTCACTCAGCTAGCTGGCCTTGACTGTGTGCCAGGAAGAGCAGAGGCTCGGGCATCAGCCTGGCTAGGTTCAGATCCCATGTCTGAATCTGGGGCAGTGTGACCTTGGGTGAACCATTCATTTCTTTGTGCCTCACTTCCCACATCTTAAACCAAAAATACAAACAGGACCCCTCTATCCTAGGACTGCCACAAGGACTAAATGAGATACAGACTACAAAACACCCAGTATGGTGCCTGGCACATACGCATGAGGTCCTCGACGAATGGATTCATCACCATCGGCTAAAGCCCATGTTAACGTTAAGTGCAGGAGACACGCAGAAAGCATCCTACAACTTGGATTCATTATTCTCAGGACTTGGAAATGAAAGCGAGAACCGGACATAGCCACTCAATGGAAAGCAGCGGGCCAAATATTAAATTAAGATAAAATTGGAGTCTTCTCTTGGTAGACACCCAGGGTTTCTGCTCGCAGGCTATGTGAGAGACAGAATGGCCTTCCGTACTTAACAGCAGTGTGAATCACCCTCGGCAAACCACATGACCTTGTACTGAGTATTTGCAAGAACAGTTATATTTGGTACAAGACAATACTTCGGCTTTCTGCTCAGAACCTTCCAAGTAGCTCGTTAGTTTCACCTTCGGATTTTAATGGCTCTTCACGGCCTCTGGAACAAAAGTCAGCTTCATGCCCGAGGCATTCGAGATCCCCCCAACTCCCCTGCCCCCAGTTCTACCTTTATCTCCTACAAACCCCATATGCAGATACTTTGGCCAAACTACACAACTCTGTAATTCTCGGACAACACCAAGGTACCACTTTGTCTAGTAGGAAATTTTGTATGTTCCTTATCTCATCTGGAGACCACTGGCATTCAGGGACCCTCATCTTAGACATCCATAGCTTTCCCCTCGTGACTAGCACAGAATACGTGCCTAATCAATATTTGCCAAATTAATGGGCTACCCAATCCTTCTATTCAGTATATCCATCTCCACATAGGAACCTGTGATGCCCTTTTGTTTCAATGTCGTTACCTTCATTCAGCTGACAGCCTCCTTCCTGAATTTTTTTTTCATTTTTAATGGAAGCGTCATTGAATGACAGCCTCCTTTGTAAACTTCCTGATTCTGAATAATTACATTTCTTTAAAAAGTTGCACTTCTAAATTTATCCTGAGGTTGCAGAGTTTTTAAATTCTATACATCTGTGAGAAAATCATCTGAATAGAGAATTTTTTTTTTTTTTTTTGCTAGGGCTCACTGTAAACATTTTTTTTCAAGATTTTTAAAATTTATTTGAGGGAAGAGAGAGAGAGAGTGAGCAGGAAGCGGGGGCAGCGGGGGTGGAGAGGCAGAGGGAGAGGTAGAAGCAGACTCCCCACTGAGCAGGGAGCCGGACACGGGACGCGATCCCAGGACCCCGGGTCCAGGACCTGAGCTGAAGGCAGGCACCCAACCGACTGAGCCACCCACATGTCCCTGTAAACATTTTTTTAAAGAAACATGTTTTCTACACAGGTTACTCATGACAATATCCTTAAACTGATGAAATAATACAATGACTACTTCTTACCTTCATGGTAACCGTGATGGTGCTATTTACATTGGCTTTATGCAACCAGCCTTGTTTTATGACGCCACCCTTCTGAGAACAGAGCGAAGAGGAATCCTGAAATAGGGCAAAAACCGTCAGTGAAACAGCCAGCCGTCTAATCAAACTTTTGGGGGGACACGAACGAGGCCCTTCCCCACTTTCTAATTAAAGCACAACCTCCCCACCCCACAAAGATACCTGATGAAACTTGAAATTGTTAACTAGAGAAAGAAAGGCTCTGTGTCACGCACACAACAGGTGCTCAATATTTGCTGAATCTCAGGGGCTGTCTTCTGGGAGTCTTCTGCATGAAGTAAACAGTCAAACTGCACCTCAAAATGGCACAGACATCCAGGCCATCTGTCCCAAGAGGGATCTATTACGCAGGGGGTTCTAGATGAATCACCCTGCCGCATTCCCGGTGCAGAGAAAACAAGCCCCACGAGCATCTCCCACAGGTGGGAAAACACGTTCGTATACAAAGCACAGCCCACTTCACTTGATTTTCCCTAAACTCCACTTGGAAACACAACAATTTTTTTTTTAAATTTTTAAAAATGCTCATTAGCTTGAAAGCCAGCCACCAATCACTTGAGAATAATACTGTCCCTCAGCTTTTCTCAAGGAGTTCTGTGCCGGCAGAAGCGACCTTGAGGACACCACCGCAGTGGCCCCCACTTTTACCTCATCTTTCTCACAGTCCTCGTCAATCTCAAATACGTGACTGGGAATCTTTTCTGGTCGCAGAGATTTGCTGAAAAACGCAAGAGAATTAGCTCAGATACTGAAGAGAACAGACAAAAAAATAAAATAAAATAAAAGCAAGATGAATAGACAGACTTCTCTCTTTTACAACCAAGGAAACGCCAAGACATGAGGAGGATAAATTCTTTTCCCCTTTCCAAACTCAGAGTTTCCTCTCTGAGTAAACTTACATTACCTTTTATGTGAGGGCTCCTACGTGTGCGGCCTGTGGCGAAACTACAGCTAAGCCAAATACTAAGTCAGCCCAGAACTGCCAGAGAATGTGGGCCGGAGTTGTTAGTGATGGCAGAAGCTTATCTCTCCCCAGAAGAAAAAGCAACACAGTGTAATTCCGGCTCTTCCATCCATTTGCTGTATGAACTTGGACTGGTCATCCATCTTGGGATTCAATTTTAAAGTTCGTCTTTAGGCCTGTTTTCTTTTTGAGGGAATTGTTTTTGAAAACTACAAGAGGCTACACAACGTCTTATTTCTCGAAAACATTTCCCAGATGATAGATGGCCTATGAGGTTAGTAGTACTACAGATGAGGAAACAGAGAACAGGGAGGCTCAAAGAGATTGAGTGACTGGCCCAAGGTCATCCAGCTAGTAAGTAAGCAGCTGGATGTGGTTGTATTAAGTGATAGTAAGTGGTTGTTGAACCTCAACAAATAAGACTGGAATTGGCTCCTGAGCCAGTGTACTCTCAGCAGTCGGTCAACTCAACTGAAAGAAATGTGCTTTTGCCAAGGGATGTCTGGGTTGTCAAACTGAACCAAGTACCTTCTAGTATTTTCTTTGTTTTTTAAGATTTTATTTATTTATCTGGGAGAGAAAGAAAGAGAGAGCACGAGCAGGGGTAGGGGCAGAGGGACAAGCAGACTCCTCATCGAGCAGGGAGCCCAACACAGGGCTCAATCCCAGGACCCCAAGATCCTGACCTGAGCTGAAGTCAGATGTGTAATCGCCTGAGCTACCCAGGTGCCCCAATTCTAGCATTTTCCTCGACACCACTGGAAAGTGCTCACTACATTATCCAGAATTAAAAGGTTTTATGGTCAATATAGCTGCATCAAAGCCAAAAAGCGAACGCATACATTTTGGGAAGAATTTCAATGCATAAAGTGAAAACATTTTCAATTGGCCAAAATACATTTACCAAACAAGCCGGTCACTTTAAGGCCTTGCTTTATTATAAATTATCTCTGAGAAGCTTCGTAAGTGGTTAGAAAAAGGTAAAATGTTGAGTAACTCTCCTCTCAAAGGCTTCCCCTGAATTCTACACTTACCATGGCAACATTCGGAAGTCTCCAGAGAAGTCTTCATACTTGTAGTTTACCACGTGCCAATCTGTGCTATAGGTTTTAATACACTGAAAGAAAATAGGAATTTTTAATTTGAAACATCAAGCAAGCATACATCTATCCAGTTTGTAAAAGTCTGGTAAAGGAAGGTGACAGACTTTGTAAAAATCATTTGGAAAATACTTGTACTGGGATCATCCTTTGGGGATTAACATGGTCTCCCTAAACCAATTGGGAGCAAAAAATCCCAATGCATACATCCTTTGGAACACTCTGACTCCAAATTCAGAGAAGATTCAAATCTAAAAGAGAGAAACTAAGAACCCATGCTGTTTGTCACAGTGATTAAGCTCTCTCCTCTCTACCCCATCATCTAGATTTGTCACAGAGGTCCACTAAGTTAGTCATTTTATTTCCCATTAATGCTAAAGGAAGAACATTTTTCTGACTTTAATAATGTCCCTCTGTGGCCTCTGAGGGTCTTACCTCTTTGACAAACAAACTTTGGGCCCTTTTCTCAGCATCTTCTGGTACAGTGGACTGCACTGTTCTGCGCTGACGACTTATCACCGAGATCTAGAAGACAAAGAACATTCTTGCCGTTAAGAACCAGCCTGGAGAGCATAAGCGTTTTCCTTGAAAGTAGTGTTTGTGAACTCACAGAGATATCCTCCATTGGAAACATAAGCAGGTCTCTGAGGGGGTCGCTGTAAATCTGGGTTTTCCTTTGGGTGATAACATTCTCGTAGTCCAAGGGCTCAACAATTTTTGTCTTTTCCTTAATGAGAGACAAAAACAAAGTTAATATGGTCAGACTCATGAGGCATAAATTCCTGTCCATGTGTGAAAGACAGAAGGGACTACTGACGGCAGTGAGCACTTCGGATGCTTTCACGAGAAACATCCTTCATAAACAAAAAGCACAGACACCAAACACATATGGACACACATGCAGATCTCTCCGCTAAAGCCCAGGGGGTCTGGAGAGCTAGCCCTGTACCCTGCAAAAATGTAAGGTAAAACAAAGAATGGTCTGTCTGGAAGACTGTCGGTTGATTTTTAGGGAACTGGCTCTGTTCACTGGGTAACCGAAGAGGACAAAGCAGGGACATTTGTGTGCCTGGTGCAGGCCGGGCCTGGCCGAGCGTGGCTATTGGAGGTGCTCGAGCCTCTGGGCAGGTGTGAAAGGGTGGGGTCCTAGGTGACAAAGTCAGGGGATCCCTGCCAGACTTCTGGGGGACCTGGCCACTGAGAGGAGGGCCCCAGCCCGAGGCTAAGGTTACAAGGAGCAGGGTCGGTGTCGGGAGAAATGCAGGCTATGATTTATTAATAAGAGTAACAAGAGTGAGCATTTACCAAGCCCTTTCTACAAGTGTGCCAAACACTGTGCCAAGCGCTTTCTCTATATCTTCTCATGGAAGCCTCATAACCACCCTAGGAAATAGGCTTGATCTGGGGCGCCTGGCTGGCTCAGCCCATGGAGCGAGCATGCGTGAAGGAATGAATAAAAAAACAGAAACAGGCTTAATCTTTGTCACCATTGGACAGATGAGGAAACTCCGCACTCAACACTACGTAGCTTGTCTGCCTTCCGAGCTATAATTCAGACCAAGGTCTGTGACTACAAAGGCTCTGTTCTTTCTACCTCACACAGCCTCTCCTCCCCTTCAGAGATACACAAAGATAGGAACAGACAAGACATTGAACTTGAAAGAAGATCCCACCACCCACCTTCCTATCATTTTTTTCTTTCACTGAACTTAGCACCATGTGATATAACACCTACTTTACCGCTCTGCTCATCTGACGGCGGAGATTTCCCTTTATTTGGTCACTGTTCTAACTCCAGCCCCGGCAACAGCACTTGGCACACGGTGGGCATCCCACTGTTAATTGTTGGATAAATACTGAGATACTTAGATTCATCGGAGCTACGTCCCAATACACTATTCCAAACCAAGGTGGGTGTATATTAATGCTTCCTGATAACAGTGTTTCACTAAATCAAATTAAAATTACTTAAAAATTTTATTAAAAAACAACAGAAAGTAAACCTGAATACAACATACACTGAAACTTAGTATCATAATGGAATCGGAATTGTATTTGCTTACACAGTATTTGAGGCGGTCTCCAGTATGGCATATCCACACAGTCCTTTGAAAACAGGGTTTTTTAAAGTTTTTATTTAAATTCCAGTTAGGCAACATACAGCGTAATATTAGTTTCAGGTGTACAATATGGTGGTTCAAGACCCATACAACACCTGGTACTCAACATAAGTGATGTCCCCCTTAGTCCCCGTTCCCTATTTTCCCCATCCCCCCACCCCTCTCCCCTCCTTGTGTTCCCTAGAGTTAAGGGTCTGAGTCTTGGCTTGTGTGTCTCTCTTTTTTTCCCCCTTGGCTCGATTGTTTTGTTTCTTAAATTCCGCATGTGAGTGAAATCATATGGTATTTGTCTTTCTCTGACTGACTTATTTCACTTAGCATAATACACTCTAGGTCCATCCGTATCGTTGCAAATGGCAAGATTTCATTCTTTTTGATGGCCGAGTAATATTCCATTGTGCACATTCATCCCCATCTTCTTTATCCATTCATCTGTCGATGGACCTTGGACTGCTTCCATAATTCAGCTATTGGAGATAATTCTGCCATAAATGAGAAGTTTTTATACATGGTTCACAATTAAGTCCCTGCTATATCCCAATGCCATATCCGAAGAGCATTTCAGAGTTTCCTCTCTAAGATTACTTAGATTAAACCACTCTGACCAATAAACATCAGTATTCAACAAATCTAAAAGACCCTAAAAAAGGAAAGGAAGTTCCTCATGAAATTAAAAATGGAACTGCCATATGATCTAGCAATCCCACTTCTGGGTATATAGCCGAAGAAAACAAAATCAGTATCTCAAAGAGGTATCTGCATTCCCATGTTTCTAGCAATATTATTCACAAGAGCCAAAATAGAGAAAAAACTTAAGGGTCTCTCAACAGATGAATGGATAGAGAAAATGTGGTATATACATATATTGAAATACTGGGGGACCTGGGTGGCTCAGTGGGTTAAAGTCTCTGCCTTCAGCTCAGGTCATGGTCCCAGGGTCCTAGGTTCAAGCCCCGAGTCGGGCTCTCTGCTCAGCGGGGAGCCTGCTTCCCTTCCTCTCTCTCTGTCTGCCTCTCTGCCTACTTGTGATTTCTGTCTGTCAAATAAATAAAATCTTTAAAAAAAAAGAAATATTATTCAGCCATTAGAAAGAACATCCTGCCATTTGCAACAACATGGATGGACCCGAAGGGCATTATAAGTCAAATAAGACAGACAGAGAAAGACAAAAACCTCAGGGTATCATGGATAAAGATCTTTCTCTCTCTCTTGTTCTCTCACACGCGTAAACACACACACACCCAGAGGAATATTACTCAGCCATTAAAGAATGAAATCTTGCCACAACACATGTGTCTAGAGTGTACGATGCTGAGTGAAATAAGTCAGAGAAAGACAAACACCATATGATTTCACTTCTATGTGCAATCTAAAAAACAAAACAAAAACAAATTCCTAAATACTGAGAACAAACTGGTGGTGGCCAGAGGGGAGGAGGTAGGGGGATGGGTAAAAGCAAATGAAGGGGATTAAGAGGTACAGACTTCCAGTTATAAAATAAGTCAAAATATAGTATATATAATATATATTTTATATATATTATAAAATATAAAATAAATCAATTACACCATAGGCAATAGAGTCAATGCTACTATAATAAGTTAGTTTATAACAGATGGTAACTACACTTACCACGGTGAACACTTCATAATGTGTATAAATGTCAAAACACTATGTTGTGCACCTCAAACTAATATGTTGTGTGTCAACTGTACTTCAATTTAAAATAATTTAAACATTTAAGGGGCGCCTGGGTGTCTCAGTGGGTTAAAGCCTCTGCCTTCGGCTCAGGTCATGATCTCAGGGTCCTGGGATCGAGCCCCGCATCTGGCTCTCTGCTCAGCAGGGAGCCTGCTTCCTCCTCTCCCACTGCCTGCCTCTCTGCCTACTTGTGATCTGTCTGTCAAATAAATAAATAAAATCTTTTTTAAAAATTTAAAAATTTAAAAATTTTTTTAAAAACCTCCCATTGGGATAGAGCCAGAAAGGAGGACAAAGACTTGATAATCGTTGAAGCTGAAGATAGGTGATGAGTACCTGGGCTTTCATGTACTCTTCACACACACACACACACACACACACACACACACAAATACTGTATGGTATCATTTATACGTGAAATCTAAAAAAAGTAGAGCGGCGCTTGCTGGGGCTGGGAGATGAGGGAAATGGGGAGTGATTGGTCAAAAGGTACAAACTTCAGTTACCAGATGAGTAAGTTCCGGAGAGCTAATGCAGAACATGATGACTACGGTTACTAATTCGGTATTGTGTACTTGAAATTTACTAAGACAGTAGCGCTTAAGCATCCTCATCAAAAAAATAAAGTATGCACAGTGATAAATGTGTTCATTAACTTGACCGTGGTAGTCATTTCACGGTGTATACCGAAACAGTGTACACTTTAAATATGTACAAGTTTCTTTTTCAACTATACCTCAATAAACCTGGGGGGGAGGGGGAAGATCCTAAGGAAGATATACTTCAAGTCTTAAATTTGAATTTGTAGACCCACAAGATCAAATCCAGCTGACCATCCCCTATCATGTCTATGAATACAAAATGAGTTGAAACAGAAGAAACAATTCCTATTCGGGGAACTCAGAGGTTTCCTGATAGTAAAATTTGAGCCCCTTGTCCTACATCTACCATGTATTCATGGACCCAAGCACAAGGAAACTGGCTGCCTCTTCCTGCCTAACATTCTGAGTCTCTGATCAATTGCTCAGAGAAATGAGTAAAGCCCATCTAAGAAGGCAAGCCTTAGGCACTGAAAACAATTTCCAAGTCTCGCTTTTGGTGCCAACTATCCTCTCAATACAGAATGCAAAAACAGCCCTCAAATTTCAATGTTTAACCTGTTGAGTTAGCATCTGTTAATCTCTCTCTACAATAATTTCACAAATACCTGCTCCAAGTAACTTTGAAAAAGAAAAAAAAAAACATCTACCTTCAGCTTCCTAATGTGGTTGTCAAATTAAGCTGGAAAAAGCCTATGCCCAAATGAATCTCTTGTTTAAACATACAGCAGAATATAAGCCTTCCAAAAAACAAACCTTCAGCTCTATGTTTTGAAAGCCCTGTATTCACGTTCTAGAAAACAAGGTTTCACTTTTCATTTAAAACTGACTAAACTAATGGTGCCTGGGTGGCTCAGTGGGTTAAGCCTCTGCCTTCGGCTCAGGTCATGATCCCAGGGTCCTGGGATCGAGGCCCGCATCGGGCTCTCTGCTCAGCAGGAAGCCTGCTTCCCCCTCTGTCTTTGCCTGCCTCTCTGCCTACTTGTGATCTCTCTCTCTCTCCCTCTGTGTGTGTCAAATAAATAAATAAAATCTAAAAAAAAAAAAATGACTGACTAGACTAAGCATTCTGCGGGAACCTGGGTGGCTCAGTCAATTAAGCATCTGCCTTTGGCTCAGGTCATGATCCCAGAGTGCTGGGATCGAGCCCCACAATGAGCTCCAAGTCTGCTTCCCCCTCTCCCTCCGCCTGCCTCTCCCCCTGCTTGTGTGCGCGCTCTCTCTCTCTCAAATACTTGAAAAAAAATAATAAACTAAGCATTCTGGGTCTTCACTCTTACTTCCTTTGTCAGAGATAGCTCGATTGTAGAAAAAGTTGAGGTGGCTGTTCTGAGTCCCACAGAACTTACCCTAATGGCAGATCTAAGCCTGTTAAGTCAGGCTTCATCTGCTTCAGAAGAAAAAGAGGAAGGACTAACCCTCCCCCAACCCAGTTGCCTCCAATCCCAGTCCTCACAGGCCTTAAAAGCACAATTCAAACTGGAAGTAGAGGAAAAAGGATATATTAGGAGTCAGCACCCCAACAACCACACCCTACGTTTCTCTTCCAGTAGAGTTCATTGGTAACTCTCTTGGCATCAGAGACAAAGAAAACCTTTGACACTTAGAATCATCACGATTTCATGATGGCTCTGCCCTGTGGTCCAGAACATGTCTCTTGTCTAACTTTGCTATTCAACTTTACCACTGGACTACAGGACTCACAGGGTTTCCGTTAATAAAGCTTCCCTCACACACAAAAAGGGTCTCTCTCCCAGGTTCGCAAGTTTTCCCTCCTGCCACTTTGTGCCCCGACTAGCCAAAGAAGGTGCTTTTTCCTCAATCAAGAACTCTGTGATGGGGCACCTGGGTGGCTCAGTGGGTTAAGCCTCTGCCTTCAGCTCAGGTCATGATCTCAGGGTCCTGGGATTGAGCCCCACATCGGGCTCTCTGCTCAGCGGGGAGCCTGCTTCCTCCTCTCTCTCTGCCTGCTTCTCTGCCTACTTGTGATCTTTGTCTGTCAAATAAATAAATGAAATCTTAAAAAAAAAAGAATTCTGTGATAACAAATGGTACTTCATAAACATCCAAATAATATAGGAAAGTCCCACTGGGTTACCTCTGTGTGGCTCCACAGCAGCGTTCAGTAAAAGGCAAAAGCTTTTCTACAATCTGGAGAAAAGCAAGCATATGTTTCTGCCTTCTCCTCATAAGTAGTGACAGGAAAACCGTCAACCTAAATTTGGAACCTACTCGGTTTTTATCATAAAAAAAAAAAAGGCCCCCAAACGGTCTTTGAATGTTCTTGCTCATGGATTCGGAGGCTCTCTTGAGGTAACTTGCTAGTGATTTATTATTAATTTTTTTATCTTATCATTTTACTTGAAGATCACTTTGTGGCCTTCAGGAAACACTTGCTTTTTTTTTTTTTCTAAAGATTTTATTTATTTATTTGACAGAGATCACAAGTAGGCAGAGACGCAGGCAGAGAGAGAGAAGAGGAAGCAGGCTCCCCATGGAGCAGAGAGCCCAATGTGGGGCTCGATTCTAGGACCCTGGGATCATGACCTGAGCCAAAGGCAGAGGCTTTAACCCACTGAGCCACCCAGGCGCCCCAGGAAACACTTTCAATACGAATGCTACCTTGTGTCTTACTATAACCTGCCAAGAAGACAAGGAAAATGCCATCATTTCAACTTTCTAATGAAGAAAGAGGCTCAGAGGCCTGATGAAGTTCAACGGTCCATCATCTAGTAGGAGAACTGGGATTCGAATCCAGGTAATCCAACTCCTAATTCTCTTTTTAGCAGAGTTTTCCAGACTCACCTTATTCACATACAATCCTCAAGACTTTGCCGTACCTTCTGCACTCATATGCTTCATATTTTTCTCCCAATCAAATCTCTTCTTCATTGAAAGGTATTTATTGTAACAGTAAGCTATAAATCACTTCCCCATAAAGGAAAATAAATCAGTATTTTTCTAAACCTTTTTTTTAAAGATTTTATTTATTTATTTAAGAGAGAGAGAGAACAGGAGCAGGGCGAGGGGCAGAGGGAGAAGCAGACTCCCTGCTGAGCAGGGAGCCTGATGTGGGGCTCGATTCCAGGACTCTGGGACTCTGGGACGCTTAACCGACTGAGCCACCCAGGCGCCCTAATCGGTAATTTTCCAATCTCTAATAAAATATTTTTTCTGTTTTTTTTTAAAGGAAACTCTACCCCCAAAGTGGGGCTCAAACTCACGACCCCGAGATTGAGTCACATTCTCCACCAAATGAGCCACCATTTATTGGTGCCCCACCAAGAAAATAAAATTTAAAATATCAATCTTTGTACTATGGTGTGGGACACAGGACACTCTTCCAGGCTTACTTAGGACCAAATCTAAATAGACTTGTAAACCCTAAAACTGTAAAGAAATGAAGAGTGAAGAAATGAAGGGGAAAAAGAGATGACATTTTGATTTCTAACAGAGAGAGAAAGGACAGACTGAAAAAGGAAATTCATCAGTACAGATCCAGTTAGGGTCTACTTCTTGGTCCAAAGAGAAGAAACAACAGATCCTAACTGGGAATCACTGACAGCGTCGAATATTAAGATTTTATGATTTTGTGGTGTTTTCTCCACATCTGCTATCCAAGAGGACTGATCTTTCATCATCCTAGCTGTATTTATATTTTTATAAAACCACGCTTGTATGGGGCGCCTGGGTGGCTCAGCGGGTTAAAGCCTCTGCCTTCGGCTCAGGTCATGATCTCAGGGTCCTGGGATCGAGCCCCACATCGGATTCTCTGCTCAGTGGAGAGCCTGCTTCCTCCTCTCTCTCTCTGCCTGCCTCTCTGCTTACTTGTGATCTCTCTCTGTCAAATAAATAAATAAATAAAATCTTTTAAAAAAAAACCACGCTTGTAATTCTAAAATATGTAAATATGTATGCACATGTATATATTCAACCACCCAACCACTGGTGTATTTTTTTTTTGTAACTGAAATGTAAGTAACATACAATGTTCTATTAGTTTCAGGTGTACAACATAGTGATTCAACAATGCTATACATGACACAGAGTAGTCCCCATCTGTCACCGCATAATGTTACTACAATATTACGGATGATATTCCCTATTCTGTACCTTTGATCGCCAAGACTTATTTATTCCATAACTGGGAGTATGTACTCTTAATCCCCTTTACATTTCACCCACCTCTCCCTACCTCCCCTCTGGCAACCACCAGTCTGTCTTCTGTAAATACAACCACTCGTGTATTCAAAAGCTCACATTACTAGCAAGCCTATTTATATTATCATTAGAAACTTAACCACATAATTTCAACTGTATTTAAAAAGCAATCATGATCCCATGATATTTCTCTGCAACGATGAGGAATCAGCCTGGGTGCTTTCTGCTTAGATATGACATCGAAGGTCATTAGTTTACTGGTAAATCTTTTACTTTAGAAACTAGTTCTCCTGAAGAATTCTAAGAATGTCTCTTCTGCAAGTCTAAAAGTGAACACTGGCTTCACAGAATCCCTCCTATAGCACAGTGGGAGGTAGACCAGAAATCCGGGGGCAAGCTTCACCGTGGAGCCCAGTGCTCCTTCAAAAACTTCTACCACCACGACCACCCCCCTCTCCAAGGTAAGTTTCAGTGCAAGAGGGAGCATGGCAACAAGTGGCTTAGGAAACAGAATGACAGCCCAAAAGTCAGAAGCCCATTTCCACAGCATTGTGTTCGGACTACTGCTGCAATGGCATTGGACCATATTCTTTTTGAAAATAACAATCTTCGGAAAGAAGTAACATCCTCAAGGCGGGGGGGGGGGGGCTACTCAATGAATCTCTCCTTCCCAGCGTTCCTCCCAGCTCCAGAACCCCTCTCCCAGACCGCCAGCTCCCCTTCGGTTACAGACACGTGGAGCCGAGGGCAGAGGGCTTGCTCCACAATTATCTTACAATCCCACTTGACACTCAAAATGGCCACCGGGGATGAGCCACTTCCGGCAACACAGGAAACCAAGTGAGTGTGTGCTCTGTGGCACACTTCTCGAGTCCCTGCTGAGGTCCAGGCCCTGTGCCAGCACCTGGTGGTGCAGAAATGAAAGAGAACCAGCCCCTGCCTTTGACAAGTTCACGGTTTAATGGGGGAGGGAGGTAAAACCCAAAACATTCAAGCTGATCCCAGACGCTATTGTAACTTCAACCCCACCCTGGCTTCTGTGCCCCCCTCACACCCTCTGACAGCCACATCTTCCAACAAAGGGACCGCGCAAGTGTTTTTGCACACTCTCGGGCATAAGCCTATACATTCACATTCGTGTCAATCAGAAAAATCTCCCTAGGTGGGTACATGCGGTCTCTGACCATTTCATCTTGTCTTCTGCTTTTGTTGATAAAACTCTGGAACAGCAGAGAGTAGGTGACTGTCAACAGTGGCCCTACGAGGATGAAGAGAAATGACAGGTGAGCCACCACGGGCAGACTAGGGATTTCGAGAGGGCCCCACGAGGCACAGAACAAAGGAACCCTATCTGTAAGAAACATGTTCATAAGGCTCGAATAAAGAGTATCTGACTTTTTTATGACCTTGTCTTCTCTAAATCCCTTGATTACCTTTCACCAGTTCTTTTCTTCCCCTCTTTCCCCAAAGGAACTCCCAAGTACCAAAGAAGCTTTGAATTAATAGAATCTGACAACTATGCTGGGGGAGGGATGGCCATCTTTCCAGTTAGCACAACCCAACTTGGCAAAACAGACACGAACATATTTTCATAAAGATTGTTTCTCAGGGCCAATCTTGGCACAAAAAACCCACATACAAATTGCCTTCAAGACACCAACCTTTCTTAAAGCCAACAATTAAGGGGAAAATGTTACTTTTCATGAGCCCATCACGTCATGCTTATTCCTAATCCACACCTTGGCTCATGGGATTCCAACCTCCAACCTCTCTTGCCTACAGCCCTGACAGTCTTTATCTACCACTGGTGGCATTTACTCACAGATACCATGGAACTGCTTTGTGGGTGCTTTGCATAGGTTTCTCCTCAGCGAGATCATAAACTCCTAGAAGGGGGAACTGTGCCTTATAATTTCTCTACCACTTACACTAAGCACGACCATATGCCAAGTTCAACCTTTTATATCTTGTTATCTCACTGGATTCTCTCCAAAACCCTGCCAAGGGGAGGGTCTTTTATGATGCCCATTTTACAGATGAGGGAATTGGGGCTCAGGTAGGTCCCACGTCACACAGTAGTGAAACAGGATTCAAACCTATTATCCAATGGAGCCCAAAATCAGTCTTTTTTTTTTTTTAAGATTTTATTTATTTACCTATTTGACAGAGAGAGAGAGAGAGCACACACAGGGGTAGAGGGAGAGGAAGAGGGAGAAGCAGGTTCCCTGCTTAGCAGGGAGCCCATGTTGGGCTCCATCCCAGAATCCTGGGATCACAACCTGAGTCAGAGGCAGACACCTAACTGACTGAGCCACCCAGGCGCCCCCAGAACCAGTCTTAACCATGACACACATAAACCGATGTGCACTGAACTTAACGTTAACACAAGACATTTCCCCACCACATTTCCCTTCCTCGGACAGACTTTGCATTTTAGGATTTGCTAAAGCTTACTTGAACTATGCTATCACTTTTACCAAAGTGAGATCTTGCCTTCTCATTGCCTGGATGATGCTGAGCATGACTGGCTTGGAGAGCTGGCAATGTAATTGGATAAGGAGTTTTGCATTTCTGAGCTGTTGCTTCCAATTTCGGAGGAGGAATTAGTACCTCAGGTCTTTTACTTTGGGGAAAGGAGTTGGCAGGTTCAACTTCAAGTGAATAAGAATCAAATTACAAAAAAAAAAAAAAAACAACAACCAAGAACAACAACAGTAAGACACTGTCAAGGGACCATATCTAATTCATCTGAGTATCCTCCACAGATCCTAGGAGAGAGCCGTGAGAACTACAAAGCCAGAAGTTTCTGTGGTTCACGCAAGGGATAACCAGCTGAATAATACAAAGAGACTGATCTGACAGTATGCCTTCCAAGCCAAAATGGCAGCACACGAGGAAAGCTACCACTTTCAGGATGAATTTTCAGATCTCAGCTTTAAATTTAGGAACAACTTGCTAGTAAGTGAGATTTTAAAGGTATTTAAATCCAACACAGAAAAAACTGAGGAAAAATAATTTTTTTTTCTCTCCTCTTTAGAATAAATTCATTTTCTCTCCTCTTTAGAGTTTGTGTCTAGGGAGGAAACCATTTAATTTTTTTGTACTTTTTTTAAAGACTTGATGTTTAAGTAAGCTCGACATCCAACACAGGGCTCGAACTTACAACCGGAGATCAGGTACCACGAGCTCTACGCACTGAGCCAGCCAGGCGCCCCAGGGAGGAAACCTTTTTAAATGTCAACGTCCTTCCCTTTTCCAAGTCTATTTAGCTATTCATGTAAACTCAGGAACTATTTTTTTTTAAACCTACGAAGAATTTATATATTTTTTCAATGACAAAATAAACAGGTCTGTATATATACTATGATTAGTTCACTTCGTTAACAAGTGTTTTTCATTACAGCCAACTCAACTATCATGCAAATCATCTAGATTATTTGCAAATGAATAAACAGAATTTTATTGCACTCCATCCCCCCCCCTTCATTTTATCTTATCCCGTAATTATAACTTGACTCAACTGGCTGGCTGACAGTTGGGAAAATTGATTTGCATTCAATCACTCCTGACTTTTTGTGTTCTCTTTGTGCTAATAAGCATGTAAATGACTCAAAGAGAAGACAAAAAAGGGTAAAAATGAAGAGAAAGGCTTGAATAAATTAACAGAATGGCAAAGTACCTTTTTAAAACCAGAAGAATATTTTGTTTCTGTTCTTTAGCAAACTACTGTTAACACAAAGAAAAAAAATGTGCCTTCATTGTACATAGCAGCTTTCCAACAAATGAAAGAGTTTAATGAGTCCACATAGATACCAAATTATTGCAGAAAAATCATTAATGCAAGGAGAAATTAGACTATCCTCATTCTGTGCCCATCAAATAATATAATATTCAATAAAAATACACAAACTTAAAAATAATATATACAGGGGCACCTGGGTGGCAGATTCAGTTAAGTGTCGGACTCCTGGTTTCTGCTCAGATCATGATCTCAGTCAGGGTCCTGAGATCGAGCCCCCTGAGGGCTCCACACTTAGTAGGGAGTCTGCTTGAGATGTTCTCTCCCTCTGCCCCTCCCCCTGCTCCATGTGCGTGTTCACTCCCTCGCTCTCTAAAATACAGAGAAGCTTAAAAAAAAAAAAAGGTCCCGTTTGTGTCATTTAACACAGCAATGCAAGCCTATTTCATTACAAAATCTCTGGAATCTATAAAGCAGCCACACGACACTTTTGACTCTGGACCCAGCCATTAGTCTACCCAGCCCATTAATTTGCTCCTGACAATGAAGTAAGGAAAACCGGGAGACCCCCATTCTGAAAATCAACCTTGAAAAGGGGCAAAAGTGCATCTTCCTCCAAATATTTTCATTTTTCACAATCGGTCCTATTGGATCTATCTGCTAACTGAAATTCTCTCTGCCTTCTTGAACCTACCAGTATTTTCCATCTGTACTACTTCATGAGAGAATATATTCTAAAAGCTATTTCAAGTAAACAAAATGATAGCTCCTTTGATTTTTCTGAAGGTTTACATCTTTAAAAAGTCAGGAGACACCTCATTGTTTGGCATAATATTCCAGTATATGGCAACCCGATTCACGTTTATTCTATCTACCTGCTTGGATAAAACAGGGGCACCTTCCCTAGCTATGTTCTGTCTTTTGGTGAGGTGAGGAAGGAGTCTACAGATGATTCCCAAAGCCCTACCAGGCACACTGTCCTCAGTGTGCGGTCTACAATCACTCCCATGTTGCTTTAGCCGAGTGTAATCAGTATAGCTCCTAATGCTTGGGCTCTCTCAACTCCTGGGAAAGGGTGTTAGGCCAACACCAGCATCCCTTGGGTAAATATCCCTTGGCTTTTCAAGCTTTCTTACACATCTTCCTCTAAAACAAACAAACAAACAAACACCTGCCTTCCCTATCCATAATCTTTGCTTCTTTCTCTAAACCAATTCCCTCCCTATGACACACACTCTGTCCCCAGAGATATCATTTACAGTAAGAATCACAGGGGTTGACTTCTAGGAAAGCTTTTCTGAAGGTCTTAAGTAAATGACCTTGAGGGAATAAAAAAAAAATTCTAGAACTGATTGCGATAACAGTTGCACATATCTGTGAATAAACCAATGGCCTTGGAAACATACATTTTTTTTTTGCCACTGCTGCTATCTTTTGTAATTTTGTTGGTGTTTTTTCCTATGCATATTATAAATAGTTGTGCACCGTCATATGCATGGGAGAGTTATTTCGTGTAAAATTTGTGTCCCACATTTTCACGTAACACCATTGCCTGGGCATTTTCCACATTTCTTAAAATTACTGAAATTTTATAATTTTCATAACCGGAAAATATTCAGTCCTGGGTATTCACTGCATTACTCGTGTAATTATTCACCCATTGTGGGCGTTTACATTTTTTAAAAATTCGTTTATTGATAGTTCTTTTCCTTTTTTGTCCTTTTTTTGAGTAGTTGACACACAATGTTATGTTAGTTTCAGGTGTACAACATAGTGATTTGACAAAGTTTATACATTATGTTCTGCTCACTACAGGCATAGCTCCCATCTGTCACCATACAATGCTACGACAATATCTTTGACTACATTCCCTATATTGTGCCGTTTCGTCCTGTGACTCCCATTACTGGAAGCTTGTTATCTCCCACTCCCCTTCACCCATTTTTGCCTGACCCCCTACCGTGAAATACACACTCTAATGGTGAGTTGTATGGTATGTGAATTATATCTCAACCAAGTCATTAAGAAAGCTAAAAGAGAGGGGCGCCTGGCTGGCTCAGTCAGTAGAACAAGAGGCTCTTGATCTCGGGGTGTGAGTTCGAGCCCCATGTGGGGCGTGGAGCCTACTTTAAAAAAAAAAAAAAGCTAAAAGAGGAAAAAATAACATATCCGGTTTCACTTCTTTATACCTAAAAAATCCCTCCAGTATTTACCAAGAGATGAGCTCCCAGAACACAAGCACCAAGCAGCTCCTCACTAGAATGGGTAGATTCCACTGACTGGCCTGTTACAAAAGTGAGGCTTCCGGCCCCATCCTTCCCTGAGGGCTCGTCTGGAACTCTTTTTTTTTTTTTTTAAGATTGTATTTATTTGTCAGAGAGACGGAGCACAAGTACGGTGAGCGGCAGGCAGAGGGAGAAGCAGGCTCCCTGCTGAGCAGAGAGCCCAACGCGGGACTAGACCCCAGGACCCCGAGATCATGACCTGAGCCAAAGGCAGACACCCAACCGACTGAGCCACCCAGGTGTCTCTCTTCTGGAATTCTTCTAAACAGAAATACAAGAGACACAGCGGGCTACAAATCAGAAAACAGAGACCAGCAAGATGGCGGCCCTGTCCTTCAGGAACTCATGGGCTTGGGGGCAAGAGAGACCCCTAAAATATGATGAGGTAAGGGCTAGGATGGGTGCCAGAGGGTGCTGTGGGGATCCAGGTAAGGGAGAGATGAGTTCCACTGGGGAGGGGAGCTCAGAGAGGAGGCGGCGTGGGTGCTCAGCCTCCAGCCCTGAATAAAAATGCCCATGGCAGACAAGACAAATACAGGCGCTACAGGCAAAGGAGAGGGGGTAAGTAAAGGCACAGAGGAATAAAAGCCTGGGTTCAGCGAGTCGGGGGACCGACAGGATGGGGAGAGATGGCAGAGATGAGCTGGAAAGGCACGTGCACGAAGGCAATGAGTTGGACTGTTTCCTGGTGTAGGTGAGGGGGAGCCAGCAGAGGCTCTGAAGCAGGGGAATGACACGAACAGATGTTTTACTCATATTTATGCGCTGAAAGCCAGAAGGTCAGCGCTAATGGAAATTAATCCATAAAATGACAGCATAGGCTGAAAATTTGCCCCATTGTCTACATTTTCCAGGAGCAATACACTGAATTGTGGAAAACTACTCATTATAGTTGCGTACAAAACTACGGAGGGAAAATAAAACTGAGGGTTCTGTTTATGCGAAGAGACCTTCTTTTAAAAAGAGAGAGCAATACTTAACGTCTTCCTCTTGTGACAAAGATGAAATCAGCCTGAACATTTCATTTTGGGGGAAAGAAAATCAGCTGCCAGTCTGCACTCAGTTTGTTTCCAACATCTTTGCAATGGCTAATCGGATCCAAAACAGTTCAACTTCAGATGAAATTTAAGTTGGATTGCAGTATTTCTTTGTTTAAAGGCCTACAACGGCTCACCTAGTCTGCTGTTTAGCAAGTGGTCAAACTGTTTAGCAGTGAGGCTTCTAAGATCCGGCCTCCACACCCAGCCCCCAGCCAGGGTGGGCGAGGGTCCCAATAGGGCCCTATTACCCCAGCTCTGCTAACCCTTGCCCTCTGCGAGTTTTCCTCCCAACCCCAAACCCTGACTCCATGAAGCTGCCCATCTCTCTAGGCACGGATGGCCGCTCCCTCCTACCCGGAGCTACCCAGGCCCTCCAACCTCCTCAAACCCACGGCTAACACCTGTACTTCCTTCCCCAGTAGTCCCATCTCAAGGCACTAAGTGGCAGTTCCTGTCCCCTTCCGCTTGTCTCTCTTCCCACTAGAATTAAAGCTCTGTGTTTAGTCTTTGTCTTTTTTTTTAAGATTTTATTTATTTATTTGAGAGAGAATGAGAGTGAGAGCATAAGAGGGGAGAGGTCAGAGGGAGAAGCAGGCTCCCCGTGGAGCTGGGAGCCCGATGCCCGACTCGATCCTGGCACTCCAGGATTATGACCTGAGCCGAAGGCAGTTGCTTAACCAACCGAGCCACCCAGGCGCCCTTTAGTCTTTGTCTTAATGGCTGTGTCAAGTCTGTCTTGAATGGTTCAAGGAGCAAACCACAAATCCACTGGCCCCATCTCTCAGACCCTCTCTGCCTTAAGGTTTTCTGCCTCTTCCACGGGTTGCAGATGACGACCGAAATCCGCAAAGCACTCACTAAAATACACATGCATCTCAGCTGCTGTCCAAAGAAGTCCCGCTACCGAACACTTAAACACCGTGAATCATCCCTCTGGACTTTCTCTTTTGGTCAATTCACAGCATCGTGGAGGGGGGCACTTTCCCAAAACCAGACACACCCACCCGAAGAAACACGGGGTCCGGAGGGAGAACATCGTTTCGGTTAGGCATTCGAAAATTAAACCTGGAAGTCAATGATGACTCAAGTCAAAGGCCATTTGTGCTGGTGACAGTGTCCCCGCTGCTGAACTTCATCCTAAACGATCTCTGTCTCTCTCGCCGTCCCTCCCGCCTGCGAGCTCCAATTCATTACTCTGGGAGCTGAGTGTGCCCACGGGCAGGTGGATTTTCAGGCTTCTCCCCCCACCCCGCCCCAAAACGAATCGAAAGTGCACACATGCCCTGTCACACGTGCCCAGAAGCCCTAGCAAGAAGCACTCCCCCACCCTCTTAACCAAGTGCCCCCCATTCGGCACTGCCAGCCCTCAGCCCGTGCAAATGCTGCCAGGGAGCCTTTAGCCTTAGACCAGCCTCGTCTCCACAGACCTCCACCTACAGCAGGTGGCAGAACCACCGTCATAATGACGACACTAGGTCCTTCCCAGCAAACATCCTCTCGACCTTCTTCCCCAGTACATTCTTCAGCTAAGCTAGCATAACCCTGGCCCACCCTCTCAATACGATGGCGCATTCCTGCCTTGGTTTCTTTTTCAATTCAGCCTGGCCCCCATGGCCAACAGCCCCCTCACTAACCCCTGATCATTCAGAAGAAAATGTCCGGGGCCACTCCCCAGTCCCAGATCAGACGCCCTGCCTCTTTTTCTTTGCTGCTGCTGGAGAAAATCCTGACTGGGAGCTTAGTGGGGGGGTTCATTTATAAGGATACAGATCCTACTCAGCCCCACCCTCAAGGCTTTCTGTGAGTTCCCTGTGACCTCTACAAGGACAGGCAGGACACTTGAGGTTTCGCGAAGGGAAAATCCCCTTGCTCACACAGCAGCGTCTGGGTTGATTTGCATGGCCCGATGCAAGGGCTCTAGGACGGAAGCAGATGTCCCCACACTGATGTGGGAATATCACATTTATTTGGCACACAATGCCTACTTGGGTGCCACGTTCTCCTTTCCTACACGGGCTCCTAATCTGGGGTCTTACGTGATCCCTGGACGGCATGGGGAAACTCTAAAATTCTACGGAAAACGGTGTAGATACTTTTTTTCTAGGAAAAGGCTCCAAGGATTTTCCAGAATCTCAAAGGAGTGTAACCCAAGAAAGGCTGCCTCCGTTTTATAGAAGACTCGTTGGTTTATGTCATTATAAAGCAACGCCTGTTCACTGAAGAATTTTCCATCCGAAAATATAAAAAAAAATAAGAGTCACTTGGAATCCCACCACCTACAGACGGCCGCCGTCACTATTTTGATGCCCCTACCTCTTTGCTGTATTTTTCTCCTTCCAAATTGGAATTCTACTCCTCTTGATTTCTGATAGCTACAGTTTCCCAAATCACATAAGAGAAAGCCCAGAGTATAGAGAATTGGGAATTAGGGTCCAAAAATCCCACTGATTTCCAAGACACAGCCACTCATAAACCATTTACTGGGCACCTGCTCTGTGCACAACATACTACCCCAAAAGTCAGAGGTAAATCCTTATCTGAATTTCTCACACAAGGTGTTAAAAATTCTAGGGATTTCAAAAGGCAATGTGAAGCTCTAGCCTTACAGAGGGAACCCTTTATTTATTTATTTATGTTTATTTATTTAGAGATGGGGGGGCAGAGGGAGAGAGAGAACCTTAAGTAGGCTCCACGCCCAGCAAGGGGCTCGATCTCACAACCCTGAGATCTTGACCTAAGCGGAAATCAAAAGTCAGATGCTTAACCAACTGAGCCACCCAGGCGCCCTGGAGAGGGAAAATTTAAAGTGACAGGACCTGTATTATCTGGGGCGGGGGCGTGTGCGGGGAGACAAGGCAGCTGTCAACAAGGATGTAATTATAGAATTGATTAAATGCAATAAGCCGTTCAAAGTCAGGTGTTTTGGTGTTTGTTTTTTTTTTAACGGTAGTTTTCCCTTACAGCCAAAATGCGGACTCTCATCTAATGATAAAAAGACATCCACAATGAAAATAAATATGTGTTAGGTGGGACTGCAGAGGAAAGTCCGGGGATCATCATGACTCATGAACTCATTCTGAGAACCGTTCCCTGTGTTTTGAGCAGTGAGGGAGTGTGGCCTCCAATGCTGGTGACTTTTCAAAGGCCACCACTGTTTGCATGTGGCCTTCTGCTGTGTTTAAGGAGTAGGATCAGTGTAATTACTTCCCCGCCACTGCTTACATTCTTTCCAAGAAGATAGTTCTGGCAAAACAGGATTATTGCTTCTCTCCTTTAATCTATAGGCAGAGGATGGGCCCAGGGAAAGAATTCTTGCCCTTAAAGTCTATGTTCTCTCCAATGCCATTTTCATCCTGCATTTAAATAATATGCCATTTTTGCACGGGAAACCGAATCAATCTCTTGGCAGAATTCAAAGTGGCACCCAGTGAAATGCTTAAAAGCTTTCTGTCTCAGTCACCCCCTCCTCCTTGCTAAACCACCAGGCCCTTTCCTCTTTCCTGTGACCATCGGAGGCTTCAATCCGCGTCTAGGCGGGTGAGTTTCCTAGAACTCTGGAACACGCTGGTTTTGCATGGTAGAAGCCGCTGCCTCAGGCCAGGTCAAAGGCTGGCCTTTGCTACTGTGTAAATATGACCCGGGAGCAGCCACTTCTAAGCCTACAATGTGGTCACCGAGCAAATGGGCAGAGGAAGGCTCTGGCAAAAGCCTGGCATCTTCCAATCCCTAGGGAACCTGAGGCCAGAGCTCCCTTTGCAAGGCCCTGGGGGCGGTCAGTGGACAGACCCCGCTGAGAGCAAGAGATTAGAACCCTCACCGTTTCTTGTCTAAGGAGGCCTTGAAAGGATGTCTAAACATGATGCCGCTCTGGGGCTCACTGTGGAGCAGGAGGAAAGAGCAAGGACTTTGAAGGCCTTTCTGTATGCTTTTCATAAAACCGTGGCCGGCAGCCAGACCTGCTGACCCGAGGTCCCTGCGGCCTGGCCAGCAGCTGCTCCCATGATGTGGTCACAGCCGGGGAGGCACCGCGCTGTTTCGGAGGGATGCTTTCCTCTACCGAGAGGCCTTTCTGATGTCTTTTCTGTTTGTGTACTGCTTAAGGCCCTGAGATTTCGCTGGGGAAGAACGGGAGGTGTTACTGAACCGCCTTTACAGGAAGTGGCCGAAAGTGACTGTCATCTGTGCTGACAAGGAGAGAGTAAATACAGTCAAAGAAAAACATGAAAAATGTAGGTAATCTGAGTGGTGGAATTACGGGCCTTTTTTTTTCCCTTACTTTTTCTTTTCTGTTTCTCCCCCCATTTTTCCAGCACAGACAAGTACTGCTGTTTATAATCCAAAAGCATATAATCAAATTTATGCATTGGGTTTTTTTTTCCCACTATGGTGAAACAGACATGATCCAACATTGACCACTTGAACTGTCTTTCGGTGTACACTTCTGTGGCATCGAGGACATTCACGTTATTGTGCAAACATCACCACTGTCCAACCCTGCGTCTTTTTCATTACCCCAAACAGAAACTCTGCATGCATTAAACACGAACCCCTCCTTCCCCCTCTCCCCAGCCCCCAGTCGCTGGTAACAGCTAATCTGCCTTCTGTCTCTTTGTAATTTGCCTGTTCCGGATACCCCCTATCCACAGAGCCAAACACTACTTGTCCTCTTGCGTCTGGCTTGTTTCACTTAGCATGACACTTTCAAGGCTCATCGTATTGTAGCATGTGTCCGAACTGCATTCCTTCAAAGGCTGAATAATATTCCATTGTACATATACACCAGGTTGTGGGTCTCTGTGGATGGACATCTGGGTTGTTTCTGTCTTTTGACTACTGTGGAGAACGCTGCAAGTACCCGTAGGAGTTCCTGCTTTCATTTCTTTTGGGTATATATCTAGAAGGGGAATTGCCGAATCATATGGTAATTCTAAATTTAAGTTTTTGAGGAACTTGCCAAGCTGTGTTCCACAACGGCCACACCATTTTCCATTCCCACCAGCGGGGCACTGGGGTTCTGATTTCTCCACATCTTCTCTAACATCTATTAGGTGTTAGTTTTCATTTTTTCCTTAAAGGTTTTATTTATTTACTTGACAGAGAGAGAGAGCTCAAGCAGGTAGAGTGGCAGGCAGAGGGAGAGGGAGAAGCAGGCTTCCTGTTGAGCAAGGATCCAGATGCTGGGCTCGATCCTAGGACCCTGGGATCATGACCTAAGCCGAAGGCAGCCACTTAACCGACTATGCCACCCAGGGGCCCCAATTTTTATTATTTTTTAAAGATTTATTTATTTTAGAGAGAGCAAGCAAATGGGGCGGGGGTGGGGTGCAGAGGGAGAGGGAGACAAGCAGACTCCGTGCTGAGCAGGGAGTCCAACACAGGGCTCAATCCCAGGACCCCAAGATCACGACCTGAGCCAAATTCGAGAGACGAATGCCAAACCGACTGAGCCACCCAGGTGCCCCCTTTTGTTTTGTTGTTTTTAGATAATAGCCATCCTAATGGGTGTGAGGTGGTAACCGGCTGTGGTTTTGATTTGCATTCCCCCAATGCTTAGTGGGGCTGAGCGTCTCTTCCTATGCTTATTGGCCATTTGCCACATCTTCTTTGGAGAAATGTTTATTCAAGTTCTCTGAGGCTTTTTAAATCATACATTCCGAGTATTAATCCTTTATCAGATATATGTTTTGCAAAAGCAAATTTGTGTCCTCTGGTACACAAAAGCTTTTCATCAACTTTATTTTTTTTAAATAAAGATTTTTATTTATTTATTTGACAGTGAGATAGAGAGAGAGATCACAAGTAGGCAGAGAGAGAGGGGAAGCAGGCTCCCTGCTGAGCAGAGATGCGGGGCTCGATCCCAGGACCCTGAGATCATGACCTGAGCCGAAGGCAGAAGCTTAACCCACTGAGCCACCCAGGCGCCCCCATCAACTTTATTTTTTAAAGGCTGTACAGATAAAATTTTTAGGGAGTAGGCAGGCAGCCTAAAGTATAGATAAAAGGAAGGGAATCCTTATATGTCTTTTGAGACATCCCTGGGTGGATATAGGAACAAGAACTAAGATCTTCTCAACAAGGTAACAACTCATAACTCCTCCCCCAACATGGCTCCCAACCTGGGCAGCTAATGCTAGAGGCACTGATAGGCTAGGGAGTCACAGAAAGGGAACTCAGGCCGGGTGTGGTAGGTGAGCCCAGGGTGAGGCAGGCAGGAGAGTGGGGGGCAGCAGAATCCTGCAGACTTTAAAGGTTCCCCACTTCCACCCATAAGCTATCTTCCCGCTAGCTGTTTCTGGACAACATATACTCAAACTTCCAAACTTCTCACCCGGAAACGAAACACGCAGGGTTGGTACTACTGAATGGAATGAAACATGTAAGTCATCGTTGTGAAAAGGGACATCCGAGATCAGCTCCATCCTGCAGAATCAAACTCTCCGGAAGTGATTCCCAGCATCTGTCAATGGCACACATGACCCTTCCTGGGTCTCTCTGCCCTTGGGTTCTTTGCCCCCTCCCTTCTCCCATCCACTCCAACCTGCAAACTATGGCTTCTAAACAGCTATTGGTCACGCAGGAATTTATTTTTGCAAGTATTCTGAAGTATAATCAATTTCTACAGGCAACAGGAAGAAGCAACACATCCTCATTTTCTTCTAGAATGGCCCTGAAACCATCCTCAAACCCCCTGAAATAGTAGTGCTTCAGTGGTTCCTGCGAATAAATTAAATTTCAGGACCGTTCTGAGGCTGAACCACTGAGTATCTTCAGACTAAAGGTTAGAAACCTTGTGTGGGTCCTGCCTATAAATTGCTATTTCCTGCTCTACAAAGTAAGTATTTGCTATCAAAACCGATTTCAACTCTCGATCCCTGATGTAGATCATAGATCACTCCTTTTTTCCTAAGCAGACTAATATCTGAAACCTTTCCTTTAACTAGAAACATACTTCAAACCTCAGGGCGGGCGAGAGCATGAAATGAGTAGTGCACCTGCATTTATCTAGCAAAGAATCAAGTCCAAAGGGTATCTGGAAGGAGGCCTTCACCTAGACCTTCCGAGAGTTGGCTGAGAAATTTGTGTTAGGGGTACCTGGCTGGCTCAGCCAGTAGAGCGGGCGACTCTTGGTCTCAGGGTTGAGTTGGGTATAGAGATTACTTAAAAAATAAAATCTTTAAAAAGAAAAAAATCAGGGGCACCTGGGTGGCTCAGTTGCTTGAGCATCTGACTCTCGGTTTCAGCTCAGGCCATGATGGTCTTAGGGCCATGGGGTTGTGGGATCATGGAATCGAGCCCTGCATCTGGGCCCACACTCAGCACAGAATCTTCTTGAGTTTCTCTTCCTCTGCTCCCCCCACCCTGAGCATGAGCACTTTCTCGCTCTCTCTCAAATAAATAAATCTTTAAAAAATAAAATAGAGGGGCGCCTGGGTGGCTCAGTGGGTTAAAGCCTCTGCCTTCGGCTCAGGTCATGATCTCAGGGTCCTGGGATTGAGCCCCACATCGGGTTCTCTGCTCAGCGGGGAGCCTGCTTCCTCCTCTCTCTCTCTGCCTGCCTCTCTGCCTGCTTGTGATCTCTGTCTGTCAAATAAATAAATAAAATCTTTTAAAAAAAAATTAAAATTAAAATTAAAAATAAAATAGAATGAAATGAAAGAAATAAGAGTAATAAAAGAAACTTACGTCCAATAACTTTTATTCTTAGGACATCCCTTTTTGTACTTAAATCATCAAGCAACTAAAACCCTCGACCGCTTTAGCATATGCTCACATGCTCTACCTACAAAGCCATTTCATTAAGGGGGTGGTAAGAGGAAAGGTAAGAGTGGGGAAGGAAAAGTAGCTCTTCTCTGCCACAATTCTCGCACTTATTGCAAGTCTACTAAGCTCCAAGCACTGTGCTAAATCCCCTGCCCGTGTCACACCTCATTTAATTCTCACAAGAATCCTATGAGGCAGAAAATGCTATCGCTACTCAGATTTTACCAGGGAGAAAACCGAGACCAAAAGAGGTTGGGCAACTTGCCCAAGTGGGTAATAGAGTCAACACAGTAGGCTGAATCCTAAATTGCCCCTTAAGATTCCTTCCCAGAGTCTACTTGCCGGGTAAAATCCCCTCCCCTTGCATGTAAGTGGAACATAGGAAGATGATGAGGTGGTACTCCCTTGAGTATGTGAATAACAAATTGACGCCTAGTCAATCAAAAGGGAGATCGTCCTGGGTGGGCCTGGCCTAATCAGGTGACCCACCCTACCCAAGGGACGCGGCCTTCCTGGAAAGAGTAAATCACCTGCTGTTTGTTTTTTTTAAGGTTCATTTATCTATTTTTAGAGAGAGAGAGTGGGGAGAGGGGAAGAGGGAGAGGAAGGAGGGGAAGAGGGAGAGAAACAGGGAAGTGGGGAGCCAGGTGGGGTTCAATCTCACAACCCTGAGATCATGACCGTAGTCAAAAACCAAGAGTGAGATGCTCAACGGACTGAGTCACCCAGGCGCCCCAACCTGCTGGCTTTTTAGAAGTAGACTGACACGGTGAGAAAGGCTCACACAGCCAGAACCTGAAGGTGTCCCTCTGTAGCTGACAGCCAGAAAGAAAACAGGACCAATCAGTCCTACAACCACAAGGAACCAAGCTGTGCCAGCCTGAAGGAGCTTGGAAGAGGCCCCTGAGCTTCCAGATGACAACACAGCCCTGCCAACACCTGTGAGACTCCAGCTGAGCCCTGCCCAAACTTCTGACCCAGAGAAATTATGAAATAAAGTTTTTCTAAGCTGCTAAATGTGTGGCAATGGGCCGAGCAGCAACAGAAAACGAACACAGTCAGGGGGCACCTAGGGGACACCATGGTTAAGTGTCAGATGCTTGATTTCAGCTCAGGTCGTGATCTCCGGGTTGTGAGATCGAGCCCCATGTCGGCTTAGTGCTCAGTGGGGACTTTGCTTAGGATTCTCGCTCTCCCTCTGCCCCCCACCCAGCCTGCTCTCTCTTAAAAAACCATACCTAGTATAGTCAGGATTCCATGCAGCGCTGTCTAACTCGGGCATACACACTCTTCACCACGTCTGGGGTTCTTTGGTGGCAGTTTCACAAATTCCTAACCATTTTTTAATGGAGACATACATTTCATTGAACAGGAACAGTTATGATCTTTCTCAGGCTTCGGAAATGTCGTTCTCACACTCTAGGATACAGAAGGCATTTTGCAATTCACGAACAGAACTACAAATGCAGTGTACTCCACTACAAGACGGTGAGAGGTATATCGTGAAAACATAAGCGGGGTGGAAAACGTTAAGATTGTATTTCCTAAAAACACCTTGTTTGAAGCAGGTTTGGCTTTTGCAAGGGCTCCGGGCTGGGCTGCTTACAAATATTTTCCTTTTGACTTATGCAGCATGAGCTGTAAGACCTGTCATCTGGTGCCTCCAAGGAGATGACAACACATTACCTCTTTTAAGAGGGCCCAACTGAAACATCACTGAATAGGAGAAGCCAGTGAATTCTTTGCTGGAGTGAACGCATGTGCCCCATTGTGGGGAGGGAGTGCACAGAGGGAGAGGGAGAATCCCAAGCTGGCTCCACCCAAGGTGCAGAACCCAACACAGGGCTCAATCTCAGGACACTGAGATCAAGACCAAGCTGACATCAAGAGTCGGAAGCTCAACTGAGCCACCCAGGTGCCCTGGAGTGAAATCCACTTAAAAGGAAATCAAAAAATCAAAGGCTGGATGATTCTCAGAGGGCGTCAGTCAATAACGCATGTTCCATGGTTTCTCTCTCTCTGTCACACACACACACATACACAACACACGGGAGGCGGATGCAAATTAGATAATAATGTCTGACACTTAGCCAGTGCCCAGTGTTTACCGTGACCCATCTCATTAGGTGTCACATTTCCCTTAGGAAGTAGGCATTAGTACCACCTGCACGCCCGTTTGATAGACAAACTGCGACTTAGAAAGGTTAAGTAACTTTCCCAATAGTCCACAACCAGAAAGTGACACTTCCGCCCAGATGCTGACACCCGAGGCCACGCGCTCAGTCTTTCTGCAGTATTTACCTGCATTTCTGCTCTTCTCCAACAGGGTAGTCCTCCCATCCTTCCCAGGACCTAGCAACACGCCTTCACACTCGGAATGCTCGATAAATGTTTGCTGATAATAATAAAGAATGAGGACAGTGCCTGAGGAACCAAGTAAGGCTTCCAGACCACTCACTGTTGGGAGATGGGAGATTGGGGGCGGGGAGAGGATAGGGAGGCAGGGGCTGAAGGCAGCCCCCCACCTCTGTGGGTGCCAGTCTAAAAGTAAGTGAACTGGGTCCTAATACTTAGAACTCCAAGCACATATTGGTCAACCATATACAGGAAGATTTGATTCTCGCCCTAAGATCACAAAAAGAAAAAAGAAAACTAACCCAGTTTTCCAGAGTTTATTTCTTCCTTTTGGAAAAGTTTCTGCTACACATCTGGAAGTGATTTTCTAACACACCAGTTCCAATGAGTCATCTACGATATTAAGCAATGATTCCATAGGGTGAACCCTGATCATATTTTTCCATTAAGTGGCATCCACTGAGGTCAATGAAAGGCAAAGGCTGACCCAGGCTTGGAGAACCACACCCTCCATGGCCCCATTTTATATTGTCAAGAACATGGGTTTTAAGAGGTGCAGGAATGCGATCTATCTCCCAGCACTAATGCAAGACTCCTTCTACTACACTGTTTCCTTCCACCGGTCATTTGCAGAAGATGGATCCAAAGGCTGCTTGCAGGGGGTCAGGGTGGTGGTGGGGGAGCGGGGAGTTTGAGGGGAGTGGGGCAGGGGAGGGCTCCCTGGACAAAAGAATATGACAACCTCTGGTACCCAGACTACAGCAGGAGCTCAAGACCCTGAACGAGGCCAGCAAACATTTCCCCAAGGAGTATTCTAGAAAGGACTGCCAATTCACCCCTTGCTCTTTGGGCCAAATCCTAATACACTGACTCCAACCATCAACTTTCCAACCCACATCATATTGGTTTCCTAATACTTAAAACTTCTAGTACTGATGTTTACAAGTATAAGTCAAATCCATTCCCCAAGCATCTTCCTTTTTTTTTTTAAGATTTTATTTATTTGACAGAGAGAGAGAGCGAGAAAGAGCGCATGCAAGCTGGGGAGCAGCAGGAAGAGGCAGAGGGAGAAGCAGACTCCTGACACTGAGCAGAGAGCCTGCTGCCTGACTCGATCCCAGGACCCTGGAATCAAAACCTGCGCCAAAGCAGACACCCAGTCCACTGAGCCACCCAGGTCCCCAATCCCACACCCCGCCCCCAAGCGTCTTCTGACACTTGGATTTCTTTCAGGTTACACTGAAGGAATGAGTCATGTTCTTCCAGAGATGAAGGAGCCACTTACAAAGGCTATTTTAAATCTTTCAGGTGACAAGGGTATTATTAGTTCCCAGAAACAATCCCTGAGTGGCTTCTCCGGAGCTGAAGGAGTTAAAGCGACTTCCCAGAGCGCTGCTACTCTCTCAGGCACCAAAACAGTTTGATTTTAAACAGCGAGGCGGGCTCAGAAAAACCTCAACCATTAAATCCTACCTTCCAAAAGGTGTAAGTGAGTGGGTGCTCATTTGCATGACAAAAGGATTCTTCGCCTTGCCAAAGGATTCCAATCAAGTTTATTCAAAAATCAGATTCCCCTAATGTATGCTAAATGATTTGATTGGCACGTGGGCTTCGGAGCAAACACAGCTGTACCAAAGCCTGAATTTCCTTAGCGGGTATGGCTTCCCCTTGGCCTGATTTCGGCTTCCAGGACCCAGGGGGTGGGGGTGCGGTGCGCAGCCACCAGGGTCACCCAGTGAGGAGCCGGACCTGCTCAATTTCTGACTCATCATCCCCCATTCTAACGCCACAGTGGCTTGGCTTTTACCTAGCACTTTTCATTCCCAGCCTTCAAAGGGTTCAGTCCGCCTTGGCTAGCCTTCCCAATCCTGCCAAACCAGCTGGCAAGAGAGCTGGGAAAACAGCCTTCAGACCTAGCAGGGATGGGGGCCAGAAAATGAGGACCCCTGACTGGCAGGAGAAATGAGTGGTCCACTTAGAAGAACAAGAGAACTGCACTGAAGTTTCCTTTTCACAAAAGGAAAAACACCATGCTTTATGCATCTTACTTTTTAAAAAAAAATAGACAGGTTTTTCCCCGCCAGGAGCAGGTTTAGGCTCAGAGCAAAATTGAGCAGAAAGTACAGAGAGCTCCGTTCCCGTGTACCCCCCGCCCCCACACACACACACCACGCAGCAGCTCTTCTGTGATCACCGATCCCACACCACACAGGTACATCGGTTACAGCCGATGAGCCCACATTCGCCCGTCATCCATCATCGTCACCACCCAGAGCCCACGCTTCAAATCAGGGTTCACTCTTGGTGTTGTCCATTCTATGGGTTTGAACAAACACCCAAGGGCACGTATCACCCATGACAGTGTCACACGTTAACAGTCCCAGGACCTCAGAAACCCTCTGCGCTCTGCCCAGTGACTGGGCCCTCCCACCCCCCTCCTTTTTAAGTGACGAAGAACTATTCCAAACCCAGTTGAAATACAACGGATCGATTTTTCTCTATCAGTTTTACGTCATGATCAGAGTTGGCGGACGGAGGCCGGGAAGGAAGTGAGGGACGGAAAAGGGAGTAGGGGAGGAGAAAGAAGAAGAGAAGCCTCGAGAAAGAAAGGAACTCAAGGATGGGCGTGCGGATGGAAGAAGAAAGGCATACTGTGTACCCCGGGAAAAAGGCCCGGTTCACCAAGCTGCACACCATAATCTAATTATCCTAAATGTCAGAGGCAAGACCTTCCCTTTCAGAACTCCTCATTTCTCAGTCATTCTCCCATCCGTGTGTTCTCAAAGCCACAAGAAGCCTACCATTATTTTGAAATAAAAGAAAAGAGATACAGCATGGGCAAAAGCAGGAAAATTGCACCCAGAAATCTCTGCAGTATCCGTGCATATCGCCTATTAATTAGCTTTCCTTGAAATGTAATTCCCTCTAGTGATTGGTATTATTAATGGCAGCAAAGGCTGACTGCGATTATCAGCGACCTGAGGCACATTTCCCATGCAAGGAGCTTAAGAGCAATTTAAATTTACACTGCAGGAAATTCAAGGTAGGCATTTCTGCCTCTCAAAGTTTATTTAAGAAATAGTAAACAGGGGCGCCTGGGTAGCTGAGTTGTGAAGTGGCTGCCTTCAGCTCAGGTCACCATCCCAGAGTCCTGGGATGGAGCCCCACCTCAGGCTCCCTGCTCAGCAGGGGAGCCTGCTTCTCCCCCTCCCTCTGCTGCCGCTCTGCCTACTTGGGCTCTCTCTCTCTCTCTCAAATAAATAAAATCTTTAAAAACAAATAGGAAACATTATACAGATCTATGTAGTCACATGGGCATATATATCGTGTGTGTTTATGTGTATACACACATACACCTTTTGAAACTTCACTTTGTAGAGAATGCATTGTGATCAAAAACTGCGGAATAATTCAGTAGGTGGAAATGGAAGGCAAATGGGAACTGAAGTCTCTAATTTCTAGACCATCCTCAATGTATTGATTCAACAGAGCGAGAATGTGAGGTGTACAAAACAGTGGGCAAGGGGTGCCTGGGTGGCTCAGTGGGTTAAGCCTCTGACTTCAGCTCAGGTCATGGTCTCGGGGTCCTAGGATCAAGTCCCGCATTGGGCTTTCTGTTCGGCAGGGAGCCTGCCTCCTCCTCTCTCTGCCTCTCTGCCTCCTTGTGATCTCTGTCTGTCAAATAAATAAATAAAATCTTTAAAACAAACAAACAAAAAAAACAACAGTGGGCAAGGAAAAGCAGGATTAGTGGAGAAATTATCTTAATAACAATGGCATCATGCTAATTATCCAAATATTACACATCACATATATATTTATACATGCCACATAAATATAGCAAGGTTAAGTATGGAACAGGTCTGGAATTCTATATTTTCTGATTATAAAAATAATACATGCTTCACACAAAATAAATGAACATTTACAGAACAGAAAGCAAAGCAAGAATAAAACTTATAATCCCACCAGCCAGAGATACATACTGTTCATATTTTTTAATTTTTTAAACGATTTTATTTATGTGAGAGAGAGAGAGCACAAGCAGGGGGAACAGCAGGCAGAGGGAGAAGCAGGCTCCCCGATGAGCAGGGAGCCCAACACGGGGCTTGATCCCAGGATCCCGGGATCATGACCTGAGCCAGAGTCACCCTGGTGCCCCCGTACTACTCATATTCTATATACACCCATACATTATAAATACACACACCCCATCCCACACACCTTCGAAGAATGTTTTCTTTGAATCTAACAACATTTATTCAGCGCTTGCTATGCTCCAGGCCTTGTTTTGTGGGCTTTATTGTGGTATTTTACTGGATCCTTAACAACAACCTGCTGAGGTCAGAACTATCATCTCCATTTTACAGATGAGGAAACAGAGGACACAGAGGGATTCAGTAACTACCTTCACACATATCACATGTGCTCTCTTTGACAAAAATCTGATCGTGCGTTTCCATAACCTAAACTTCTCTCCACGTCGATAATACAGTTAGATGTCATTTTGATGACTACATGGTTTTCTGGTGTATGGGTGGACCTTTGCGCAATCCCTTACTTTGCACATGGAGGGTGTTCAAACGTGGGGGTGGGTTGTTTTGTTTTGCTGTTAGAAACAACTCTGCAGGCCCGCTGCGGGTGGACACCATGATCTCCATTTGAGCAAGGAGCGCAAGGAAGTTCCACCCAGTTAAACTGGGGACCCAAGGCAACACAGATCGTCAGGGAACTCGCTGGGCCCTGCTGGAGCTCTGGCTGGTATGCACGAGCTCCTTTCACTTCCTGCCGTCTCCTGAAGGCATTTACATTCTCAAGGGCAGGAGAAGCTGTGAGCCATAGCTCTGGGGCAGAATGAAATCATCTCCCCAGAGCTGGAGACAACTAGTGTGGTAGGATGAAAAAATGCCCCCACCCCCACCCCAAGATCTGCCCCCATCCCCATCCCTGGAACCCGCAAATGTTACCCTTACGGCAAAAAGGTCCTTACACAAGTCAAGGGTCTCAAGGTGAGGGGATCATTCTGGATTACTGGGTTGGGCCCCAAACGCCATCACAAATGACCTTATAGGGAAGAAGCAGAGGGAGCTCTGACACAGGTGAAGAGAAGGCAATGTGGTCACAGAGGCAGAGCCTGGAGTGATGGAGCCACAGGCCAAGGAACACTGACAGCTCCCAAAGCTGGGAGAGGCAAGGGACTGATGCAATCCTTCCCTAAGTTCTCTGGACGGATCACGGCCCAGGGATAGCGATTTCAGGCTTCTGGTCTTCAGAATTACAAGAAAATAAGTGTGTTGTCTGAAGACAGGCAGTTTGTGATAACTTCTTCCGGCGGTCCCCGGAAATCGATACAACTAGCCGCAGGCGATCAGCCTGCAAAAGGATCAATGTGCTCCAAATGCGGGAGGGGAGGGAAGACAGCCCTTTGACCTCAACCCTGAAGGAAAGATCGGATTCCCTAGAGCAGGGAAGGGGCTGGAAGGGCATTCCAGGAAGAAGAGTCAGCATGTGCAAAGGCCCTAGAGGGGAGAGAGGGGGCAAGTGTGCTTGGGGAGCAGCAGTGGCCCAGCGTGGCCCGTATCCAGACCACAGGAAGGGATGTGGCGGGAGAAGAGAATTCAAGGGTGGGCCAGGCCTTACTGGTGGACAGGAAAGAGCGTGAAAGCCCCACTAGGAAATCTGGGTGCTTGCTTAGAGCAGTGTAGAACCAATGCAGGTAGACTTAGTGTTTTTCTGGGTTTGAGGATTCTGTTATTTTCCCTCATTCTCCCGAGAGGCAGCAGAATGGCGGTGGCTTTCTGGCTATTTCAAAACAAGAACTGTGTTGCTTACTGTCCAGATGATCCACTCGGATTTGTTATACCACTAGGGACATGTGGACGAAATCCTGCTTAAATGGTTCCTCCAGGGAGGGAGCAAGAAACATGACGATGGGATGGACTTCCTCAGTTCCATCTGGTGTCAAAGCGGGGGTATGTTCCTGCCCCCCCATCAGGAAACCCACTCTGAAATGTACCAAATAACGACCCCAACAGAGCACAATCCTCTGTTAAATTAAGCTACAGGAACGTCTGTCATGCTTCACTTTTGGAAGGTCTACTAAGCCAAAGGCCACTCTTTCCCAACTAAACCCAGCAGAAAAAAAAACAAAGTGATGTAAACTGGGCTCTGTATCTGTAATTATATCATTTCTTTTCTTTCTTTTTTTTTTAATTATCTCATTTCCTAAACTCTTCATTCTTAGTCCGTAATTCTGCAGCTAGAACCTCCACTTCGTTTAGTTGGAACTAAATCCAAAGCCAGGACATTTTGGGGGACAACCTTGCCAGATGTGTAGCTCCACGACATTTCCTTGGCATCCAGGCCACTGGATTTCCAGAAAAGGCACCCAGCCATCACTAGCTCAGGCCTCTGGAATTTTCCATCCTTGGCTAAAGAAAAGGTTAAAAAAAATAAACATGGCTCTGTCCCCTGGAGAACACTTTGTGGCCAAACACTGAGGAGAGGGGGAAGGAAGAGGTGAGAAAAAGAGAGAGAAAGAGGAGAAAGGGAGAGTGGGAGCGTGCCCACCACAGAAGCATGGCAGAAGGAAGCAGCCAAGGGCTGGCTATGGGAGAGCTCTGGTGCTCGGGCTGGACCAGGGAGCCAAATACACAGATTTTCCCAGACGGTGGCAGAGCAAGGAGGGGAACGCCACCAAGAGCAGCACTTGAAGAAAATCACAGGGAGGGGAGGACAGTTAGAGGGTGGCAGAAGGTGGGAAGGGGAAGAAAGCAACATGGTAGGGAGAGGACAGAGTCAAGAGAGAGGAAGCCGGGCCCAGGGGCCAGCCTCAGAGAAAATCTCAAGGGCTAAGAGGGGAAGCCGCCATTGTTACCACTCCCGTCTAGGAGGGTTTGCTGCCTTGACAAATGTGGGTCTGGCCCAGGGGTGGGCTTTCACTCCTCTTCCACCTGAGGACAGTGGAAGTGAGGGCAGGTTGACCCGGATCACCAGGCCCTCCACCCTTGACTCCCAAAAGAAATGTGGCCTCTATACGTTTCCGGCAGTCCCAAGTCTCTAGCTTCCATCTCCCTCGGAGACCAGCACCCTGAGTATCCGCTACATTCCTTCACTAACTGATGGGAGGTCCTGAATGATGCAAGTTCACAGTGTATATTGCCTCCATCCCCTGAACCAATGTCTACTCACCTCTGTGGGCTCTGAGAAAACCAGTCCATTTACCTAGAACAACTTCTAAAGGGTCTGAGTTCTTCCTATCAGAATCTAAAAAGACACTGCTACCCTTGTTAAATATTGTTAATATTTTTTTTAAGATTTTATTTATTTATTTATTTGACAGACAGAGATCACAAGTAGGCAGAGAGGCAGGCAGAGAGAGGAGGAAGCAGGCTCCCGGCTGAGCAGAGAGCCCGACGCGGGGCTCGATCCCAGGACCCTGGGATCATGACCAGAGCCGAAGGCAGAGGCTTTAACCCATGGAGCCACCCAGGCGCCCCTAAATATTGTTAATATTTTAATCTCTGGTCTCCTAGTCTATTATAATGGGGAAAATAAAACAAACAAACAAAAAAGAACCTCCTTTCAGTCTGAACTTTTTTTGTATCCTTTAGTTTCCTCAGATTAAGTCCTTGTCTTGCCTTCCTCCATCCCCGCCCCCCACCTTGCTCTAAGTAGATTTAATCCTTTAACAAGAAATCAGTGGAAATAGATTCTCTGCTTCAGTTCAAGCAACCATTCTAAAAACACTTCCCTTGAGATTTTGGCACGCACTGAAGGAAAGTATCTATCTTTTCTCTCAGCTAAGGCAGTTACCTTCCACAGCTCAGCACACCTCTCTCTCTCTCTCTCTATCTCCCTCTCCAACAACACACTTGGTTTCTAGTTCCTTCTGGTATATAACACAGCTCCACACGTTCCAGAGTTCTAAGGTATCCCTTAAAACAGAAACCCCTAAAACAGAAAGCCATAAATCAAGAACATAATACGAAATAAAACAGAATAAAATAAAATGAGCTGGGCTGAAGGGAAAGAGGCTATCATCTGGAGAAGACACCAATTTCCAGAGGAGACTTCAACAGGACTCCAGTAAACAATTCTTCCATCTTTTATAGATTAGTATAGATTGGTAGTACATTAGTATAGATTGGTAGTACAGAAACCATTTTTAAGCTAATTCCTTGAGAACATCTGAATGTTTTCAGTGAGCTGGCTGATAAGGAGAATTGGAACTGTTTTCCTACCGAGGGCGGGAAGAAAGGAAAAAATGTAGCTGAAGAAAGAGAAGACGGTTAATGCAACTTTTGTCCCTATAGATTTTATAAACAGAATCTTGGGGGGAGGGGGGAGTCCCCCAACCTTTTACACAATTGTCAATGCACTACAGTCAGGTCACTTAGCCAACGGGCCCGAGAAAAGCTAGGCCGGGCCTCAGAGAAATATAGCCATGGCCAATTAGAATCTATGTAAAAATAGAAAATGCAATCCACATCTACGCTAGAACACTCCTTCAGTGCAGGAAAGCTCTCTGCCTCCAGCTCATCAGGGATATTACGCTTGCCAGGGTGAGGAGGGCTGGTGCCCACGTGATCAGCCAGTGAGTGAGTTTTTGTGGTGTGTCTCTAAGATGGCAGCAACTGGATTGGGTGAAGAGCGGAAGTTTCAATTTATCTCTCGACTGAAATCATGAAACCAGAAGGAGATCAGAGAGATTCTTCCAGTCCCTTTTGCTGCTTCTCCGACCATGTGTTTTAAGAAACCTGTTTTTGGAAAAGGGTCCTACAGTACCGTTACCTTGGAAATGCAGGCAGGCCATGCCTGGTCTAACTTGACCTTCAGGATGAGGGAAGTGTCTCTCACACAGCACACGAGAGGTGTCTTGGGGCTAGTCAACCGAAGAGTTATTCTCTCGTGATGCGAAACCATCTCTTTTTTTTTTTTTTAAAGATTTTATTTATTTATTTGACAGAGAGAGGGATCACAAGTAGGCAGAGAGGCAGGCAGGGGGTTGGGGGAAGCAGGCTCCCCGCTGAGCAGAGAGCCCGATGTGGGGCTCGATCCCAGGACCCTGGGACCATGACCTGAGCCGAAGGCAGAGGCTTAACCCACTGAGCTACCCAGGTGCCCCTCTTTCTCTTTTTAAACATACACACACACCCGTGAGCGTGCACGCGCATGCACACGCACACACACACACACACCCCTCACTACTCTTTTCTTTAGCTTTAGCTGGGGGTGGAAAATTCCATAGGCCTAAGCTGGCTAAGTGCCTGCTAAGTGTCTGGCCAGCTTGTATCCTGAAACACCTCAAGTCTGAGAGCAGTGCCCACTTACAAGAACTCCAGACTGAGGGAGTTTTGTGTGGGAAAATTTTTTTTAATTATGAAGAATTTAAGAAAACATCCAAATTGAAATTGCAGACTGCAGACCTGTATGGCTTTCTTTCAGCCAAAGTCTCAAAAGGGATTGTACTTCCTCATTTGAATTCTGTGAAGACTTCCGTACCTGGCTGGCAGTTTACCAGCCCATTGGATCCCTGGTCCTCCTCCACCCTGTCAAGTATCCATGTGGTGAACCCAACCCCAGGATCCCACCACTCTTCAACCTCCAGCAATGCCTGTGTGGTAGGAAGCATGGTTTCCACAGAAGTCCGCCATCTTAATCCCTGGAACTCGTTTCTACATTACTTTCTGTGGCAAAGGGGACTCTGCAGATGTGATTAAGGATTTTGAGATGGGGAAATTATCTAGGCTTATCCAGGCAGGACCAGTGTAACCATAAGGGTGCTTCTAAGTGAAGGAGGGAGGTGGGAGAGTCAGAATCAGAGAAGGGGGTATGATGACAGGAGCAGTGTCAGAGTGACATGACGTAAAAAAGACTTGACCGGCCATTGTTGGCTGGAAGATGGAGGAAGGGTCCATGAGCCAAAGAATGCAGGCAGCCTCCAGAAGCTGGAAAAGGCGAGGTAATGGATTCTCCCACAGAGCCTCTGGAGGAAGTGAGGCCCTGCTGACTGACACCTTGGCATTAGCCTAGTGAAACCCACTCTGGACTTCTGACCTCCAGACTGTGAGAATAAATTTATGTTTGAGACACTAAATTTGTGGCAATGTCACAGCAGCCATAGGAAGCGAATCAGGCCATGTGTCTAGTCCAGCCCTCCGTAGAGCCACTGGCTGGGCCTTCTCATCCTGGGCACTCTGCCTTCCGCGAATTCTCTAAGCAGATGCTCACCCCTCCAGCCCACTAATCCCATCGTGCTGAGCTCAAGCTGGGTTTTATTGTTGATGGTGGTGTTGTTTTAAAGATTTTATTTATTTATTCGAGAGGGAGAGAGAGAAAGAGCACAAGCTGGGGAGGGGCAGAGGGAGAAGCAGACATCCCACTGAGCAGGGAACCTGAGGTGGGGCTTGATCCCAGGACCCCGGGATCACGACCTGAGCTGAAGGCAGATGCTTAACCGACTGAGGCACCCAGGCACCCCAAACTCAAGCTGCTTTACGGTCCCAGTGAGGGTAGGGCAGCCCTCCTCAGGGTGAGCAAGAAGACCAAACTCACTTCTGGAGGAAATGGGCAACTGGCTGGAAAGCCAAGGCAGGGGGCTTAGATTCAGGGGATGGGGGTAAGACAAAGGCCCCATAACTGGGACAGTGACATAAGGGGACGAAGAAGAAGATAAAACCTGGTGACCAGAAATGAATATTAAATACAGGGCAGGCCCAGCAACCTAGAGGACTTTGAGGCCCAAGACCTGAGCTCTGCATTCAGTATCCTCTGATGTTACCTTCTTAGGCCCAGGCTGGTCTCTGAGCCCAGGACAGTGCTGAGGCAGCAGTGGACATCGGAGTAGCTCCAGAAACAGAAGGGAAGGAGGAAGGAAGGGGGCAGGGAAGAGAGCAGGGCTTCCATTACAGAACTGAAGTCAGGAGCCTTACAGAATTCTCTTCTGGCTCTCCCAGTACCTGAATGCTCATTTGCAGGGGGCAGACAGAAGCAAAATTCCTCCACAGACAATCACGGTGGCCCCTTGGTAGTGGAGAAGCCCCCTCCCCTGGGGTCAGGTTAGCCAGACTTCTTTGCTCCACAAGCCACAGGGCACGATGGAAAGCCTCTCCTGGCCAGAGGGAGAGCTCCTGGCCCCCTAGGAGCTTTTAAATAATGTTGTAGTTCCATCTTTGCAACAGCTAATTTAGTGGCCTCCAGGCCTGAAGTTATTTCTTGGTGAGAAGTCAGGCACCTCACAGATGACATTCCCTCCTTCGGGTCTCTAGGAAACCAATCACTGCGGTGAAGCGTGAGGAACTTGTTAACTTAGGAAAATAAACTGGTTATGCCCACAGGACTCTTCTACGCACCCCGTGAGTACCGACACGGGGTCCTGCTAGGCGCAAAGCTGGAGCCTGGCAGTTTCTCAAGTGGATAAACCAAGCTACTAATATCAAAGGCCTGGAGAGACATATAGATGCTATTTTGGGGGCAGCACTACCCTGTACCAAAAAAAGAAAAAATCATAAAAACAGTTCCGTGACTCCGATCCCAGGTACCTTGGCAGAGCCAGTGTTCTGGAGAATTTTTTTCCCCATATACTTATTCAAATAGCAGAGAATGGAAGAACGGCCAATTGCAAACAGTTCTCAAAATCCTTAGGCTTACTTTGGCAAGGAAAAGTCTATATGCATCCTGCCCACATTTCTCAATCGCAACCCCACCCCTCTTTTTTTGTTTTGTTTTGGTTTTGTCCTCACCTCCTACTTTCCCACTTTGGAGACCCAAGCTCACTCAGAAATAAACACAGTTTCCCAAGGAGAAGGAGGAGGCGATCATCACCAAAACCACACAAAAAGAGCTTCCTCCACCTGATCTACTGGAGACTCTAGGCCAGAAGCGAGTGCTTCTTTACCTGATGACACCAAAGGAGACAAGATACCTGGAGTTCATAACCTGTTCTGTGATTTGGTCAAGATGGCTGCCCAGCCTTACCTGGGTCTCTCCTTCCCCATTTCCGCACAGCAGGGGCGGACAGGGGCAACATGGTGCGTGTTCAATGGTGACCTGTGACAACATGCCATGTCATAGGTCTAACATTTTTTTAACCCTTCGTAAGCCTGGGGGTTATTCATCTAAAAACCATTTCCAACAATTGCGTTTCCCCAGCCTCCTGCCACACTTCACGGAAACACTTCCCCCTGACTCGGAGGCTTGGAAGACCGCTTGACTTCTTAGTTAAATCTCACCCGGTAAAAGAGTTCGTTTGGGAGGGAAAGCTGATTCTTAAGTTTATCAGAATAGCCTCGAACATTTCTCAGCAGCCTGAAGCATATATGATCTGACCTAGGCTGTCAAGAACTGCAAAAATACAACTTCCTGGGAAAGAGAAACTCCATGGGCAATGAGAATCAGGTGGAGAACAACTGCAGGAAATCGTTAATAGCAAATTTAGGCCTGATTGCGCGAGGTCGGGCGCGGACAATAGATAAACCACATGTCGCTCGAACAGCTGCCACATTTTCCATCCTATCGGCTATGCTGGAAACCCGTACGCACTATTCCTGATAGAACCTATCCTGCTAGCACAAAACCAGGATAACTGAATATAAAGCACACTCATTTCTTAGGAGACATTTAGGCTTTATGAGTTTTCCACTAAAATACAGGTCTCCAAAATAGACCTTTAAAAAGACACCTGAATTTGAACTTCAATATTCACTTAAAAAAAAAAAAAGAAGAAAAGTGACGATTCATGAATTAAAGGGATGTCAATAAAGTTTTGGGAGGGAAAGGAAAGAGCACCGGAGTTCTATTTTTCCACAGGGAGCTCCTCTAACCCCTCCTTTCGCGTCAACCACTCTGAACAGACTGTCCTGTCCTAAAGGTCAGTGCTTTTGCAAAAGGCCTTGCACACAAGTTCCCCGGACCAGAAGGGCTTCTCCACAGGCAGGAGCCGGAGTGTTCCTCCCCACCAGAGGACCAGCCTTCCCACTCACTCATCAGACCTGAGTGAAGGCAAGGATGGCCAAAGATCCAGAGCCCTAGCTTGCACCTGCCAGTTTCTTCTTCTAGGAAGGGGGCGTGCTTCCCTTCCATCCATTTTTGTTTCGTCTGGTGACCTGGGCTACATACCCAAAAGACTTCTTGCCCACGAGAAAGCCTGGGAATATTCATGAGAGCCAAGAGCACTTGGCAGAGTCGCATGCCAAGGCCCCTGTTGTGCGCTTTGCAAGCCACGCCTCCTTTAAGCCTCTCCACACACCCACAGGAGGGATTATCAAGACACTAGAAGGTTAAATAACTGACCCAAGGTCACCCAGTAAGAAGCCGAGCTGAACTCTGAACCTGGGCCACGTCCTTCCAGATCCCACTCGACGACGTCGCGCTGTTCTCATAAACCCTAGCTTCCAGGCTTGGAAGTTCAAGGAGACTTGGCCCCGGTGACCACTCTGAGCCTCCAGGGTGGGAACCCGGCAAGAACCGAGGAGGCATCCGGCTAGAAGTGGCTAAAAAGCAACAGGCCAATGTTACGTGTGAGCAGCCTCCCCCCAGCCCCACCACAACCCACATTCCTGACAAAAGCTAAAGGAGAGCAAGAGATCTAAACCCCGAAGAGATGTGGATCATAAAATTGCCGCTGGATTTACAGAAAAGGGGAAACAGCTCTAGCTCCTTCTCCTTCCTGTGGTTTCCAGCCTTCCCTTCTGTGTTAACAACAAAATACTAAGAATTCTTCAACAGGCCTTACTCTGATTCTGTATCTCAGAAGAAAGTAACACCCAGGTAGGTAAATGACTCCTTTGAACTGAAATGCCACCAACAAGTAAGGGGAGGGGGGCTCCTCTGAGCGGAGGACTAGGGGTTTAGGAAGGTAGCAAGCACTTCTTCCAGTCTGTGGAGGTCCCGTAAAGGAATGCCAAGGTGAGTCACACGTGTACACTGTAGATAAATCTGAGTGTTAGACGTTACCATTTACTTTCCCCGACTCCCTAAAAAAAAAAAAAAAAGGCCTCTACACTCAAATAAATGTGGGAAATGTCATAGAACAGTGTTCATGGGCAAAAGCCTGGTTAACATTGTTGAACCCCTAAAGGACCGAACCCTTGAAAAAACAGTAAAGATCACCAAAAAAGAACGTGGGGCGGGGAAGGAAGGCAGAGATGACGTCACCAACTGAAGGCAGAAGGCAGAATAGCTAGGCTTCTGCCAACTTCTGTCTTCTCCATTTGGGTCATTTGCATACATCTAATCTTCCTTCCGGACCTGTGAGTCCCTTCAGGGCAGGAAACAGCCCATGCAACCCCTCTTCTCCCCAGCTCAAACTCTAGGAGGGGGAGCTGCCCCGGGGGTGACCTGACTTCCCATTTCTGTTCTAACTGGAAGTCTGGGGCTAGCCTCCAGACCACTCCTCCACGCCCTGCCTCCCACTTCCCTAATCACCCCCAAAGGTGCAAACCTCTTTAATCAGCCTAATCTGGCCTACAATCTCATCTCAGCCCTCCCCCTCCCCCTTCCTCCCCTTCCTGATCCCATTTGGAACACTTCTCTGCCCTCAAGAACCCTAGTCTTGGGGCGCCTGGCTGGCTCAGCTGGTAGAGCATGTGACTCTTGATGTCAGGGTTATGAGTTCAAGCCTGACATTGGGAGTAGAGTTTACTTAAAACGAAGCATAAAAAAAAGGAACCCTAGTCTTTTGCCAGAACACAACACTACGTGCTCAGCCATTCCCTAGAATGTTCTCTCCACATTAAGCCTGACTTAACTGAAAGCCGGTTTTATCCTGACAGCCCTCTTGGGATGAGGTTGCTCTTCTTTTCCTCTCCCCTATCACCAAACACACTTCGCCTCCGATTCACCCCGGCTCAGAAACCTCAGCGCCATCTTGACTCCACCTCCTCTCCTCTTTCCCTCCCACTTCTTCCTTCCTCTCTTCTCCTCCCCCTTCAAGAATCCCCGATTCTATCACTGAAACACCTCTTACATCCTCCCCCTTATCTCCATTCTCACTGCCTCAGGTAAGCCTTTCTTATCTCTCTCTCCAGAACTATGTAACTATATGTTAACTAGTGACCTGGCCTCCAGTTACCCAACACCTTGTCCAGCCTACATAACGCTGCCAGTGGATTTTCCGCTGAGTACCCACCGCATTCCAGGCACTGTGTGAGGCCTAGGCATAGAGATGAATACACAGACCCTGACTTCTTGGCTAATATCTAGAAAGGGCAAGAAACATTGCCCCCTCCCCCATCTGTGATAGGCCCTTCTAGAAGACCTTTGTTTCACCAGCTCCCTCTTTTTTTAAAACCTTTATGAATCACTTATACATCAGACACTTTCCATAAACTATCTTCTTTCATCTTCCTAAGAACCACACAAGGTGGGTACTATTTACCCCATTTCACAGATGAGGAAAATAAGATCTGGTTACTGGCCTCATTTCACAAGGCGAGCAAGCAGGTGACCAAGGCCACGTTCAGGCCCAGGTCTGACTCTTGAGCCTGGGCTCTTGCCTCCCATGTTTTAAGTAGGACAGCAAAATTCTGGAGAAGAGCCCAAACAGGATGACCATGATGGTGAAGAATTTTGAAACCAAGTCATATGAAAAAGAGAGGAAAGAAATGAAGTCTCTTTGGGTTTTGCGAAAAATAGCATGGTGCTGGGGCGCCTGGGAGGCTCAGGCAGTTAAGTGTCAGAATCTTTTTTTTAAATTATTTATTTATTTGACAGAGAGCGAGAGAGAGAGAGGTCACAGTAGGCAGAGAGGCAGGCAGGGAGAGAGGGGGAAGCAGGCTCCCCGCTGAGCAGAGAGCCCGATTCGGGGCTCGATCCCAGGACCTTGAGACCATGACCTGAGCTGAAGGCAGAGGCTTAAACCACTGAGCCACCCAGGTGCCCCAAGTGTCAGAATCTTGATCTTGGCTCAGGTCCTGATCTCAGGGTCCTGGGATGGAGCCCGTGTCAGGCTTGTGCTGGGTGTAGAACCTGCTTGAGATGCTCTCTCTCCTCGCCCTCTGCCCCCTCCACCCCCACACAAAATGACATGGTGGATGTCTCCAGGTATTTGAAAGGTTGTCATGCAAAAGAGGAAGCAAACATATTCTGTGTGGCTCCAAACAGCAAAGCTAGGTCTGGCTGTGGCAGAACTTAATGGAGTAAATTTCAGTTCAAGAGCCTTTTCTAGCATACCCCTATACCCCTCCTAACAGGCAAGTAGCATTTAAGGAGAAGCCAAGTCTTCATCTGTCAGGGGTATATGTAGGGGGCAAGCCTGCCACGTGCCAGTGGTCTAGATCAGCATTTCTGGGCAATGAGAATCACCTTGAGTAGTTTTTAAAACACACGATGCCTGGCCCCACCCGGGACTTATCGAAACAGAGTCTTGGGGTTGAGACCGTTATTGCAAGAATTACAAACCAGGAAATACGTCTGTAAGAAGGTTCACTCAAATCCCCCAAAGAAGAAATACAAATGGCTAAATCCACATATGAGAAACTGTTGGAGAGTAACCGAAGAAATGCAAATTGGAATGGTGCTGTACTATCTACCTACCTCCTATCAGACTGCAAAGACTAAAAAATATTAATAACTAGTGTTGGCATGGGAGAGGGGAGATGAACATGTGCATATTCTGATAAACAGTGAATGCCAACAATTTTCTGAAGAGCGATTTGACAGTGTGTTCCAGGGGACTTTTTCTTTTAATTAATCTATTTATTTTTAAATTCCAGTATAATTAACATACAGCGTTATATTAGTTTCAGGTGTACAACACAGTGATTCAACAGTTCCATACACGACTCAGGGCTCATCACGGTAAGTATACTCTGACTCCTCACCCCCCCCAGCTCCCCTCAAGAGATTTTATTTATTTATTGGACAGAGACAGAGAGCACAAGCAGACGCAGCGGCAAGCAGAAGGAGAGCGACAGCAGACTCCCCGCTGAACGGGGAGCCCGATGCGGGGCTTGATCCCAGGACCCCGGGATCATGACCTGAATCGAAGGCAGATGCTCAATGGACTAAGCCACCCAGGCATCCCATCAGAGGGCTTTTTAATGCTAAAAATGTGTCTAATGTTGCAGCAAACAACTCCATTGCTGGAAATTTCCCCTGAAGGGACAATCTAGCAAGCTTGGAAACGCCTGCTCAAAGATGTTCATCCGTTAATGTTTTATACCTGTGCTGTCGGAAAGAACGTGCTGCAATGATGGGCACGTTCTCTGTCTGCGCTGTCCTATTTGGCAGCCCCAAAGCCACATGTGACTACTGTGTATCTGAACGGTGACAAGTGCAAAGGAGCCAATTTTTTAAGTTAACGTAAATGTAAATGGCCACAGGTGTCTAGGAGCTAGCACAACTCACGTCTCTAACACCACAAAACTAGAAACTACCAAACTATCGCACAACGAAGTATGATTACCTACCGTACACGCACAGTGGAAGTTTTGGCCGTCATTAAACATGATTACATGCATTTACATTAACTGAAGTGAAGAAACAAATGTTCATAGGATATTAATAAGTAAAAAAATTACTTCAAAGTTTGTATGTTTTTTCATCTTCTTTCATAGATAGATACACACATAGAGATCAAAGAGTCTTGACCTACACACGTTAGAATTTTAACAGTCTCCCTGCATAATGAGATAATTATTCTTGCCTGGTTTTCCGCCTTTTCTACAACAAACATGCATTTACTATGTAACAAAGCAATAAACGTTTAAAAAAAGAAAGCTTAGGGGCACCTGGGTGGCTCAGTGGGTTAACCCTCTGCCTTCGGCTCAGGTCATGATCTCAGGGTCCTGGGACCCAGCCCTGCATCAGGCTCTCTGCTCAGCGGGGAGCCTGCTTTACCCTTTCTCTGCCTGCCTCTCTGCCTGCTTGTGATTTCTTTTTCTCTCTCTCTCTCTCTGTCAAATAAATAAATAAAATCTTTTAAAAAGAAAAGAAAGCTTAACAAGGGTTAGTCTAGGAAAAAAGCTCAACCCAGAGATTTCTTGTGCACGTTTGTCTTAGGAAACAAATTCCGCTATTTGGTGCTTCAAAGAGAGTTCACAGCAAACTCCCACGGGGGCTTTTGGACAGCTCCTCCAGGGGTGACTTGCCCTCGGGCCCCCTAACCTGGAGCAGCCCACGGGAGCAGGGAGCCTCCTTCTTGTTTAGGCACCAACACTTGGGGTAACCGTCCGCAGCTCATTCAGCCAGAGCCTAGCTAGGTCAGAGAACCAGAAATGCTTGGTCAAGAAGCCCGTGGCCATGGGCTTTATTCCACGTTGTTGTTTGGTCCTATATTAAGGAACCGCCCACAACTTCCCTGGGTGGAGAGAGCAGGACAGCAGATTCATTTCCAGGCCTTCCCTACATTCGAACAGAACATGCATTCCAAGCAAAGGTAGTTGTGTGCGGTGGGTTGGGAGGCAGTCAGCAGCTGTGGCGCTCTCAGCCATCCTCGGCTTTTGGAGAGTTTTTCTCTACCAGGGTTATTAGATGACATCCAGCAGGTGCCGGCCAAGGACATATCCTGCCTCCAGGGGCTAAAGCCCAGAACATCTAGCAACTCTTTCCAGATCCTTCTGCGCCCGAGGAATTGAGGGTAAGTTCCGCAGCAGTAGGCAAGCAGTATTTAAACACCTACCAGGCGATTTTTCCCAGGCTGACACAAGGACTGCCCTTAAGGGCAGCTAGAACATGACAGGTTTCCGAATGACTTTGTGTCCCCCACCCCCCAGCACAAACAGCTATAGCCTGAATTGTAACAAAAACACCGTTTCGACTCTGCATTTTAAATGTGTGTATATGTAAAAACTTCTCTTTTAATCACACACACTCTCGGGTTATAATATTCTCCCCAAACCTCTCCCGGGAAATCTCTGCCAACGGTTAATTCTATCATTATCCTTTTCCCTCGGTTAAAACTGACCTTCACATAAATGCCAAACCTAAAGGAAAATGCAGCAACCAGTCTCTTTCCCTGCTTGCTTCATTATTTAGTGAATAGAGGTGTGGGCGTACTAATAACTGAATGAAAGTGTGAATCCGTGCCTACATGCTTTATACAGCCCAGGACCTCAGAGTTCTTCAGACAGGGAGCAAAACGGAATGATGGTAGCCGCATGCCAACAAGGGTATAATTGTAAAAATAATAATAATAAATTTAAAAAATCAAAAAAAACAAAACCAACACCCATCTAAATGGGAAATACTGTGTATTTGTCATATATGCGTTCAGTCTGTAGGGTTTTCCAAGTTCTAGTGGGAAAGCCACCGGAGGACGGCGTGACCTGCTGTGGGAATGGCTCCCTCGTGAAATCCCACGAATACAGGCCTAACTCCTTTCACCGCACTTCGCTTCGCCCTGCTTTGCTGGTAATTGCGTGTTTTACAAAGTGGGGATGTGTTGCAAACTGCCTCGAGCAAGTCTATCGGCACCATCTCTCCAAAAACACCTGCTCACTTCACATCTGTGTCGATTTGGTTACACCTTGCAAGAGTTCAGACCTTTTTGTTGTTATGGCACTTGCTACGGTGATCTGTGATCGGTGACTACGACTCACTGAAAGCTCTGATGATGGCTGGCATTTTTTTTTTTTTAGCACCGCAATTATTTTTTTAATTAAGTCATCTACGTTGTTTTTGAGACGCAGTGCTATTGCACACTTAACAGACTACAGTATAGTGTAAACGTAACTTTTTGATGCATGGGTCAAGCAAAAATTTCATCTTGTTCGCTTTATCATGACGGCCACTCTCCGGCGGTGGTCTGGAACCGAACCCCCAGACCTCTGAAGTATTCCTGTGTGTGAGTCCGTATTGAAGCCATAATGCGAGTGTCGCGGGTTTATAGCAGCAAGTGTAAATCCTACTTCAGCTGTCTCTAATAAACACTTTGGGGCTTAAATCAGAAAAAAATCAGAAGTTGTGGCGGCAGCTGCAACACGGTCCACTTGCGTTCCAAACACCCATGGCTTTACTAACTCTGGTGACTGGCTCTTTGTGTCAGAAAAACAGGAGCCAAAGAAAGAGCCAGTTAGGAGAATCTACCCCATTAAAGGTTGCTTCCTTATTTCTTCATTGACCGAACTGCTTGCAAACAGCATGCGCCAAGATGCGAATAATCTAGGTGTCCTACTGACAAACACATACAAAGACCCAACCAGGACTGCAACTAATAAGAACAAATGAAGAAAATGGCACCTGCATTCCCATATAACTAGAGGGCACCTACCATTTTTCTTGAATGTGGGAGAAAGGCTCAACAGACATTCACGGGTTTGGATTCCTAGAATCTGTCCCCCACGTCACCCCTCATCAGCTCCTCAAATCTCCATGTGGATCACACACCAGAGTAGTAAATAAATACCATTCCAGTGCCTTGCCTGGTAAACATCTGTGCACTCAGTCCCAAGTAAACCAGGCTGGCAGCAGCTTCCAGAAAAATCTGCTCCCACTAACAGTTTTTCCAGCTTTGCCACGGAGCCAGCAGTAAGGAAGAGGTATCTGTACCTGTGTTACACAAAATTATTTTAAAAGCCTCAAAGCCTTCGGCACTTGCATGGCTCGGTCTGTTAAGCACCCTGACTCTTGATTTCTGCTCAGGTCATGATTTCAGGGTCATGGGCTAGAGCCGTACTCGGTGGGGAATGTGCTGGAGATTGTCTCTCTCTCTCTCTCTCTCTCCCTCTACCTCTGGCCCTCCCTGCCATTATCTCTCTCTCTAATAAATAGATAAATCTTAAAAAAAAAAAAAGCAAGGATGTTAATATTAACGTTTTGCTGCTGAGGGTAGCAGGTTGAAGGCTGGTCAAATCCCAGTGGAGGTTTGCCGGAGCCCATTTCTACTCTTGAGACCATCTGTCCACATTACAGGCTCCCTTCGCACCATGCAGTAGAGGGCCAGCCACCCCGGCTCAAGCATGGTTTTTTTATTCCCATATTTAGGAAAGCATCTCCTGAGCGAGGCAGATTGAATCACTAGTTAGCAATCACCCAAGATGACAGCCGGGTATCAATGCCCTACACATGGCTTGCCTTCCCCTCTAAACTGGCTGTTATGACAGCCGAGGTTCCAATCTGACCCTAACAGGACCTCATTCTAAATTCAGTGAGACACACAATAAGCCAAGTCCATTAAAACAACATTAAAGGTCTGGTTTTAGCTCTGCTAAACAGCAGGATTAAACTTTCAAGGGTCCAGCCATGATAGAGAGATTTCTTTAAAGTCACTTGGCTTTGCACAGTTGTAGCTATTAGGGATCAGATCTTTATCTCAAAGGTACACATTTTACCTTTGATCCTCCTCCAGAACTCCCACTAATGTCAACTTTCTCCACAGTTGGGATCAAGCCCCTGGCCTCCCTTTAATGTTGGCTTTATCGCAGATTCTACAAGATCAACAGAAAAATCACAAGGAAAAGCTGTGAAGTTCCCTTCCAATGATAAGTTGTTGGAACAAAAAGAGCCCACACGTAAATGGTGAAATTTAAACACAGCAGACGAGACGCTGTAAGGTAGAGGGAAAGGAGACACGAGAAGGAAAAGCAACAACGAAAACCCAAAGTAACAAAACAAATACTAATTAACCACTCTGATGGCTTATCTGGGGTTTGCTCTCTAGTCCAGGAAATTGGCAACGAGTGTCTTGAAAACAGAAGGGGCGAGTGCCCGTTAGCACCGTCCGCTTTCCTCCTGAGCCAGACAATCCGGAGGGCGCTGAGCATGCGATGGAGGGCTCCCAGGGGGTCAACGCGCTTTCAAATCCCCATCCCCCAGACCTGCCGCCTCGGAGGCACCCCGGGGCTCTGACATCCCCCACCCCCGCCGTCCTCCATCCCTGGACCGGCACACACCATCATCCCCCAAATACTGCCCCATCTCCTCGCCTCTGGAGCGCTCTTGGGTCCCAGGGGACACCCTCGCCCTGTGGCAACCGACCCCGCGCGCACTCGCCCCGGAACCCCGTTGTTTGCAATTCCCTCCCTCCGCGGCAGCAGCAGCAGCACCCGTTCGCCACCCATCACCACCCTCTCCCCAGTAGCGGGAGGAAGTCGCTTTGCTTCCTCTGTTCTCACCGCCCGCCCGAGCTTGGGAACCCGGGGCTTTTTGGGTGGGGTTCTCTTTTTGTGTGTACACAATGCGTGTGTGTATGTGTGTGTGTGTGTGTGCGCGCACGCGCGCGCACGCGAGTGTGTGTGTGCAAAACGCTCATCGCATCCTTCCGCCGCGGCTCAGGTGTCCGCAGGAGGGAATCGGGATCTCGTCGCGCCCTGGTCCCTAGCTCTTTGTGCGGGCTCCAGGGCAGAGCGAGGTCCGCTCCCCAGCTCACACCCCCACCCATCCCGGGGCCCGGGCCCAGGTTCCGAGCGTCCGCCTCCCGCGCAGCCGGCCGAGCCCCCGAACGCCCGTCGGGGTCCCACCGGGCGCACGCCTCCGCCGCACCCGGCGGCCGCCGCGCTGTCAGCGGGCGCCCGGGACTCGGACCCCGGCCGGCGGCGGCTGGTGCGCAAACTTACTGAAGCGGAGAAAGAGCCCGGGGCGCCGCGGGCGGCCGCCGCCAGCGCCGTTCCGGTCCCCGTGCCCGTGTCCGCGCATAGAAAGCCACCCCGTCGCTCCCGCCCGGAGCGCGTCCTCCCGGGGCGCCCGGTGCCCCGGCCACTCACCAGCACCACGGAGCCCCGCACGGCCTCCGACACGCTCTGCCGGAGCTCGGCCGCCGTGCCGGGCTTGCTGAGCCGCTTGGTGAATTTGCGCACTTCGGCCATGGCAGCGGCGGACGGCTGGCGGCGGGCGCACTCACTGCCCCGGGCCGGGGCGGCCACGGCCGCGGCTGCTCCCTCTGTTTACCCGCTGGCCGACCGGCCACATCGCAGCTCGGCGGCGGCGCGGCTCCCGCGGCTCCTCCCTCCCCGCCGCGGCTCCTCCCTCGTTCCCTCCTTCCCTCCGCGGCTGGCCCGCGCGCTCCCCGTCCTGCCCCACGGCGGGGCCGCTCCCTCCCCTGGAGAGCTTGGGCTCGGCTCGCGGCGGGCCCCAGGAGGAGGGTGTGTCCGGCGAGGAAGGGTGTGTGCCGGGGGGGAGGGCGAATCGGAGGGGGGGCGAGGGTCACGAGGGAAGAGGGGGGAAGTGGCAACCGCTCGGGCTCCGCCCGCAGCTGATGTTGCTGGTGCAGCCGCATCCGGGAGGGGAGATCGGGCTGCTTTGCTTTTCGCGCGCGCCTCTGTGTGTGTGTGTGTGTGTGTGTGTGTGTGTGTGTGTATGGGGGTGGTGCAACGAAATAGCTCCAAGTGTGGGGCGTGTTCCACCCCAGTGCCTCTATCCCGCCCCAGCGGCTGCAGTGCCTGCAGGAGAGCTTGGGGACTCTTGCGTCGCCCCACCCCGCCAGCCCCCAGGGCCGCGGCGGCGAGGGACTGGGAAAGAACGTGAGCGGCCGCCTATTGTGTGCTCTGCCGGGGAGGGGTCGCGCCGCTGTTGGTGGAGAGCCGGTGTTTTGCCCGAGCGGCTCGCCGGGGTCCAACCCCCGCCCACACAGCTTTCTTGCCCAGGGGGTCCTGCGGCCGGGTGCGACCCTGGGAGGGAGAAGGCTTGGGGAGTTGGAAACTTGCTGCGGCCGAACCCACTCCCCCACCCCACCCCACCCCCACGAGGGCGGGGGAGAATTGGGTGGCGGGGTCTGAGCCTGTGGCAGGTTGTCTAGTTCAGCAGCGGCTGTGCGCTGGGGGTGGGGTGGAGTTGGTATCTGGAAGGCCCTGCCGGTCTTCTAGAAGCTTTCACACGAGTCCAGCTATCACCTCCCCATCTCCTACTCCTTTCCTTATCCTCTTCACTTTCCGAGAAATTATTCTCCAAGAATCAAAGAACGTCTTCTAACCAGCTGTAAAACAAACATGCTTAAGACAGAAGTAAGAATGGGAATCTTGAAGTACGGGGGACCCTGAGAAAGCTCCCCGAGTGTAAAGTGAGAAGCCCCGCTGACCTTGGCAGTTTTCTGTCTGGTTACTTTATTTGTTGAGAGCTTGAAAAAACAACTAACAATTTCTCATGAACCAGGCAGCCTTTCTAAGAAGGTTCCTACCACTGCCTTGGGGCACTTTCCCTAACTTCAGAGACCAAGCAGTGACACCTACATAAAGGACTTTGCTATGAAAACAAGGACATGGGTGATGGTTTCCAGGAACCTGGGAAGGGTCCAGTCTCCTAGCAGCAAATCTATTTCAGCAGCCATCCCATTAGTCCCCATAAAGCACAGAGAGAGGGTCCGAGAGGGCTTGGTACCGGGAGTCCCATAAAGGCAGAGGCTTTGTGTCACCAGTCTGGGCTTTGCACTGTGTATGGATATAGGAGGTGTTCACTGTTGAATGTACCTAGATCAGCACAAAATCACGCCCTGCGTTCCGTGGATGGCTGTGTGGCCCACACTGTTGGTTACTCGCACAACAGCCGTAACTCTCCTTGCTGCGAGAGCCCAGGTTTGCTTTGGGTATAGGGCAGAGTTGCAGGACTTGGAGAAGGCAGGCCCAGCTCCCAATGAATTAGGACTGGTTAAAAAAAATCATATTAAGGGGCACCTGGGTGACTCAGCTGGCCAGGCATCGGCCTTCCGCTCTGGTGGTGATCCCGGAGTCCTGGGATCCAGCCCTGGTTTGGGCTCCCTTCTCAGCAGGGAGCCTGCTTCTCATTCTCCCTCTGCCTCTCCCCACTGCTCTTGCTCTCAACCCCACCCCCCCGCCACTCTCTCTGTCTCAAATAAATAAATAAAATTTTTTTTAAAGATTTTATTTATTTATTTGACAGACAAGTAGGCAGAGAGGCAGGCAGAGACAGAGAGAGGAGGAAGCAGGCTCCCCGCTGAGCAGAGAGCCCGATGTGGGGCCCCGATCCCAGGACCCTGAGATCATGACCTGAGCCGAAGGCAGAGGCTTTAACCCACTGAGCCACCCAGGCGCCCCAATAAATAAAATATTTTTAAAAATCATGTGAATCTCACTTTCTTTACTAGGAGGAATGTCTTGACTCCCATTCAGTTTCGGCCAGTGGAATATAAAAGAGCAGTGTGAAAGGAAGCCTCCTGAGAAAGCGTTCCCCCCTTGATACAAAGAGACGGGCAGAGAGACCTCTGTCCCCTTTTCTTTCTGAGGGGGGTGTTTTCTTGCCATGCATCTGCTCTTGGCAGCCATTTTACAACCATGAGGGAAGGCCAAGATTATGGCAGAGAAGCCAACCCAGAATCTGGATGGCATTGACCTTTTGAACCAACCCCAGTACCGCCTGCCTCAGATTTCCTTTTTACGTGATAAAAGTAAACCCTTTAGGTTTATGAAACTTTTAGTGGAAATTCTGTTAACTTTCAGCCAAAAGCGTCTTTACTCCCATAGACTATGTCGTAGCCGCTGAAAGTGCCCAGAAGTAGAGAATGATAGGTACAAGGCCTAGAGAAGGGAGCCCACTCAGGGCATTCAAAGGCGGAAAGAAAAAACGCCAGGGTGGCCAGAACACAGAAGGCAGGGGAGTGGTATGAGAGGCGGCCTGACAAGCTGACCAACCGTTTCTCCAGGACCTCCCCAGCCGTCAGGGGCAACTGTCACTCTGATGGTGCGCAAACACCATCTGGTCATTTTGTGGGGTCCACACTCGTTCCTGAGGCCATAGGTTTCGCTTTTCCGCGTTAGAGCTTCTGTTCAGTTACATAAACACGGAGCCTTGTGCTATGTACAGAGGGAGAATGAAAGATACAGTCAAGAAAAAGAATGAAAGTTTTTATTTATTTTATTATTTTATTTTATTTTATTTTTAACACATTTTTATTTTATTTTTAACATTTTATTTTATTTTTAACACATTGGCTGGTTTATTGTCACTGGACTCGAACATTTTTCTCTGTAGCTCAAGAGCCTTACCTGAGGGAAGTACATGAAAGCAAGGTAGGGGAGGTGCCTACAAAATCTTGGGTAATGGTTGTTGTTGTTGTTGTTGTTGTTGAAATTCGAGTTAGTTAACATATAGTGTAGGGTTGGTTTCAGGAGTAGAATTGAGTGATTCATCCCTTACATAGGACACCCCGTGCTCATCCAGACAAGAATGTACTTATGATACAAGGTGGTATGTAATAAAGACCATGCTTGAGCTAAAGAGGCGGCTGAGATCACACCCGAGAAGGGTCTATGGAAGGCTCCTTGGAGGAGGAGGTGTTTGAGCCGGACCTGGAGGATGAGGAGGGTCCGGACATGAATATTCACACAGTAAAGGGAAATTGCAGAGGCTATCTCTACAGCTTCCAATAGGACAAAGAAGTGACCTCTCTTCCACATTTATGAAATATCTGCAATTTCCAGGCAACTGGGTGGCTCAGTTGGTTAAACATCGGCGTTCGGCTCAGGTCACAATCCCAGCATCCTCTGCGGGGAATCTGCTGCTTCCTCTCCCTCTGCTTCTCCTCCGTCCGCTCCCCCACGCTCACCTGGATTCACTCTCTCTCTCGAACAAATAAATAAAATCTTTTAAAAAATTAAAAACTTTTGTGCATCAAAGGGCATCATCAAGAAGGTAAAGAAAAAACCCACAGAATAGGGGAAGTATTTGCAAATTATATATCCAATAAGAGTTTAGTATCCAGAATATACAAAGATCTCTTATAATTCAACAAGAAAAAGACAAGCCAATTAGAAAATGGGCAAAGGACTCGAATAGACATTTCTACAAAGAAAATAACAAGTGCTGGGCGGGACATGCAGAAATGGAATCCTCATACATTGCTAGTGGGAACAGAAAATGGTGCAGAGGCTATGGGGAAAACCATTTGGCAATTCCTAAAAAAAAATTAAACATATAGGGGCACCTGACTAGCATGATCCGTAGAGTATGTGACTCTTGATCGCAGGGCCATGAACTTGAGCCCCACACTGGGTGTAGAGTTTACTTAAAGGAGAAAAACACACATAGAATTACCATACGATCAAGCAATTCCAATCCTAGGTATATATCCGAGATAAATAAAAGAATATATCCATATAGATTCTTGTCCATGAATGTTGAGAGCAGTATTATTTGCAATAGCAGAAATGGAAAAAACCCACATGTCCATCGGTAGATGAACAGATAAAAAAATTATGGTAGAGCCATAGAATGAAATATTATCAGCTGTAAGAAAGAATGAATTACTGATACATATTACACCTTGGATGAGCAATGAAAACACTGTGCTAAATGAAAGAAGCCAGACACAAAAGATCAAATATTGTATAGTCCTTTCTCTTTTAAGATTTTTATGAGAGAGAACACGAGCAGGGAGGAGACGCAGAGGGAGAGGGAGAAGCAGGCTTCCCGCTGAGCAGGGAGCCCGATGCGGGGCTCAATCCCAGGACCCTGAGATCATGACCTGAGCTGAAGGCAGACGCTTCACCAACTGAGTCCCTGTATGATTTTTTTTATATGAAATACCCAGAAAAGGCAAATCCATAGAGATAGAAAGCAGTGGTTGCCAGGGGGTGTTGGATGGGGAAATGGGGAGTAATTACTTAACAGGTATGAGGTGTTCTTCTGGGATGATGAAAAATTTTCGCAACTAGAGAGAGGTGGTGATGAATGTACTGAATTGCACATTTTTAAATGATTAACCACAGAGTATTATTCAACCTTTAAAAAAAAAAGAAGGGGGACGCCTGGGTGGCTCAGTTGGTTGAGCTGCTGCCCTCGGCTCAGGTCATGATCCCAGCGTCCTGGGATCGAGTCCCGCATCGGGCTCCTTGCTCTGCAGGGAGCCTGCTTCTCCCTCTGCCTCTGCCTGTGCTCGCTCTCTCTCCCTCTCTCTCTGACAAATAAATAAAATCTTTAAAAAAAAAAAAAGAAGGAAATCCTGTCACATGCTATAGTATGGATGAACCTTGACATACTATGCTCAGTGAAATAAGCCAGTCATGAAAAAAAGAAAACAACTACTGTATGACTTCATTTATTTGAGACATCTAGAGTGGTCAAGATGATGGGAATAAAAAGTAGAAGGGCGGTTGTCAGGGGCTGTGGGGTGAGGAGGAAGAAAGAGAGAGTTGTTCAATGGGTATAGAGTTTCAGTTTTGCTAGATAAAGAAGTTTCTAGAAATCTGTTTCACAACAATGAGAATATAGTTAACACTATTGAACGGTACACTTAAAAATGGTTAAGAGGATGAATTTTATATTATGTGTTTTTATTCACAATTGATTTTTTTTTTAAGTACACTCCATGCCCAATATGGGGCTTGAACCCGATGACCTTGAGGTCCAGAGTCAGAATTAATTTTTTAATTTAAGAAATGGTTAACTGTATGTTATGTGGATTTCAGGTAAATAAAAAAATAGCACAGCAAAAAGACATGAGGATTAGTTATACAATGTTTTTTGCTTTTATGTATGTTGTATATAACATTTTCCATAATTAAAAATAGAGAAATTGAGGGGTGCCTGTGTGGCTCAGTCGGTTAAGCACCGACCCTTGATTTCAGCTCAGGTCATGATCTCAGGGTCATGAGACAGGGCTCTGTGCTCAGCGTGGAGTCTCCTTGGGATTCTCTCTCTCCCTCTCCCTCTGACCCTCCTCCTGGACACACACACGCTGTCTTTCTCTCAAATAAATAAATGAAATCTTAAGAAAAAAATTAGAGAAACTGTGCTCCTTAAAACTGTAGCAACACTATGCATGTTGTCTGTTTTCAGAAATTTCCTTAGTCTGAAAGTCAAAAGTTAATCACAGCCCGATAAACTGCTTCTGTGTGTGGGTTTGGAGGGTGTACAAAGGCCAAAATAAATAAATAAATAAAAAGACTGACAAGCCAGAGAATGTTGGGAACCATGATGTCTAAGGGAACGTGTTCATAGAGTTGTTCTTATTACATGACCTTTCTGCCTTTTCAAATGGTTTGCTGTGCCCAGAAACTTCCGGAACTTCATAGATCACCAGGAGAAGGAAAACACATTCGTCAGAGCATTAATGCATAAGCAACGTTGACCAACTAAACATCTTACTGAACCGTATAGTCCTCCCCAGTGAGTGCCGTTTCTGTGACATTCAGAAATACTTATTAAATACATGCACAGCCACGGCTGGCGTACTGAGCGGCTCTAGAGAACACCGATGACATCCTGATTTGTGTGAATGGCACCCCCCCTTGGAGATACGCAGGGACAGTCTGTTCAGCAGGACCCAAGTGGCCTTGCGCTGTATAAACTCATTCACCTGACTCCCCAGGGATACCGGGGTTGAGAGAGAAGTTATGAGCAAACAAAGAAAATAAACCCAAACCAGAGTCCTCTGGGGCTCAGAGGGTATGAATCTCACTGAGGCAGAGTTATAGTAATTACAAGTGAACGTGAACAACGAGAGTCTTTGATTTCTCCAAACTCAGAAGCTGAATTATCTAGAGCGAAATACTAATGATTTCTGAAGCAGCTGAATTAAAGACTACCTACATGTTGTGAAACAGGGGGGTTGTGTTTCTCCCTTTTCTCCAGCGAATCTATTCAAAATGGTTCCTTCAGATTAAGCTACAATTAAAACAAAATATAGGGGCGCCAGGGTGGCTCAGTGGGTTAAAGCCTCTGCCTTCAGCTCAGGTCATGATCCCAGTGTCCTGGGAGATCGAGGCCCGCATTGAGCTCTCTGCTCATCAGGGAGCCTGCTTCCCCCCCGCCGCCTTCTCTCCGCCTACTTGTGATCTCTGTCTGTCAAATAAATAAATAAAATCTTTGAAAGTATATATATACTGGGGGAGCGGGTAAATGTATCTGCATATATATTCATATATAAAAAAAGCAAGTGTGCTTTATTGCTTACAATGATAGCTCAATGAAGTTGAATGTGTCTCTGTATGTACAATATATATTTATATACTGTATATGTATTTATATAAACACACACACAGGGATGCCTGGGTGGTTCAGTGGGTTAAGCCTCTGCCTTCGGCTCGGGTCATGATCTCAGGGTCCTGGGATCGAGCCCCACATCAGGATCTCCACTCAGCAGTGAGCCTGCTTCCCTTCCTCTCTCTCTGCCTGCCTCTCTGCCTACTTGTGATCTCTCTCTGTCAAATAAATAAATAAATACTTAAAACACACACACAGATATATGTGTGTCAATGTTGGCATGCCTGAAGGCATATATCATTTAAAATCTCCCACTAGCCAAGGGGCATCTGGCTGGCTCAGTCGGTAGAGCATGGGACTCATGATCTCAGGGTTGTAAGTTTGAGCCTGATGTTGGGTGTGGAGACTACTTAAAAATAAAGTTTTTAAGAAACACAAATCAAAAAAGAGTCTTTAAAAAACTTTCTTCTAACCACAATCAAAAAGTAAAAAGAAAAATGGGGGGCAACTGGGTGGCTCAGTCCGTTGGGTGTCCAGCTCTTGATTTCGGCTCAGGTCATGATCTCGTGGGTCGTGGGGTGGAGCCCTGAGCTCAGGGAGTGTGGGATTCTTTCCCTCTGTCCCTATCCTCGCTCTCACTTTCTCTTTCCCAAATAAATGAATAAATCTTTTAAAAGAGTAAAAAAAAAAAGGCGGGGGGAGCACCTGGGTGGCTCAGCCATTCAGGTCACGATTCTTGCATCCTGGAATCAAACCCTGTGATAGGTTCCCGGCTCAGCGGGGCGCCTGCTTCTCCCCCTCACTCTACCCCCAACTCTCCCACTCATGTGTGCTCTGTCTCAAATAAATAAATAAAATCTTAAAAAAAAAAAGCGAATGGTCTCCTTGCTTGTAACCTTGGCTCCTTCATTTTGCTCACAACAACTCAGCCAGCATGGCCCTGTTACAGTTGACCCTGGAACAATGTGAAGGTCAAGGCTGCTGACCCCTGCAAAGTTGAAAATCCACATAGAACTTTGACTCTCCCACAACTTAACTACCAATAGCTACTGTTGACCACAGGAACATTCGGTTAACCCGTATTGTGTATGTGATATGTATTATATACTGTCTTCTTATGAATAAAGCAAGCAAGAAAGTGCTAAGAAAGTCATAAGGAGGGGGCGCCTGAGTGGCTCAGTGGGTTAGAGCCTCTGCCTTCGGCTCAGGTCATGATCCCAGAGTCCTGGGATCGAGCCCCGCATCGGGCTCTCTGCTTAGCGGGAAACCTGCTTCCTCCTCTCCCTCCTGCCTGCCTCTCTACTTGTGATCTCTGTCTGTCAAATTAAAAAAAAAAAAAAAAAAGATTCTCTCTCCCTTTCTCTCTGCCCCCTGCCTGTTCTTTCTTTAAAAAAAAAAAAAAAAGAAAGAAAGTCATAAGGAAGAGACAATACATTTACAGTACTGTACTGTGTTTACTGGAAAAAAAAAAAAACCATGTATAAGGGAACCTGTGCACTTCAAACCCGTGTTGTTGGAGGGTCAACTGTAATACGAAAGTCAAATTATAGCAGCTCTGCTCAGAAGTTCTTTTTTTTTTAAATAAAAATGTATTTATTAAAGAGAGAGAGAGCGCAAGAGCACAGAGGAAGAGTGAGAAGGAGAAGCAGACTCCCCACTGGGCCAAGAGCCCAGTATGGGACTCGATCCCAGGACCCTGAGATCATGACCCAAGCTAAGACAGACACCCAACCGACTGAACCACCCAGGGGCCCCAAAGCTAAAGTTCTTACAACAATTTGTGCCGTCCAGCAACCTCTCAGCCCTCCTCTGTACTCTCCCCCTGGGCAGCTCACACCAAGCTTACCGGCTTCCTGGCCTTTTCTCAGACATACCAGGCAAGCTTCAACCTTAAGGCATTTGCACTTACTGTCCCCTCTGTCTGGAATGCTGTTGCCCCAGACACCCACGTGGCTCCTTCTTCCCCTCCGTTCAGCTTTGTTCAAATGTCACCTTCGCAGGGACACCTTCCCTGAACATCCTATTTAAAACTGCAACCTACACCCACCCCCCAGACTCATTTTTTTTCTCTTCTCTGTTTTATTTTCTTCCCAAAGCACTTATTACCTAAATATTTTGTTTAGTGTTTGTCTCTCCCCCGGTAGATTATAAGCTCTATGCAAGCAATTTTTTGCCTGTTTTATTCATCACTGTAACCATAGCACTTAGAACAGTGTTTGACATGTGATAGGTGCCCAACAAATATTTGTGGAATGGCTAACTAATAAAATTCCTATCCAGCAGACCTTGCTTATAATATGAAGAAAATATGCAATAAAAAGACACAAATGTGAGACTCTTTTTTTTAAAGCTTTTATTTTTGTTTATTTATTGGCACACACACACACAGAGAGAGAGATCACAAGTAGGTACAGAAGCAGGCAGAGGGGGAGGGGGAAGCAGGCTCCCTGCTGAGCAGAGAGCCCGATGTAGGGCTCGATCCCAGGACCCTGGGACCATGACCTGAACCAAAGGCAGAGGCTTAACCCACTGAGCCACCCAGGCACCCCACAAATGTGAGACTCTTAACTGTAGAAAACAGACTGAGGGTTGCTGGAGGGGAGGTGGGTGGGGGGCTGGGGTAACAGGGTGATGGGCATGAAGGAGGCATGTGATGGAATGAGCCCTAGGTGTTTGAGGCAACTGACAAATTACTAAATTTTACCCGTGAAATTAATAATACACTATATGTGAACTAAGTTGAATTTAAATAAAACAAAACAAAGACACAAATGCACTGTCCTTGTTTTGTTTTGTTTTGTTTCAGATTTTTTTCAGATTTATTTATTTATTTTAGGGGAGGGGAGGTGCGGAGGGAGAGGGAGAGAGACACTCAAGCAGACTCTGCACTGAGCATGGAGCCCAGTGCGGGGCTCAGTGCAGGGCTTAATCCCACAACCCTGAGATCAGGACCTTAGTTAAAACCAACAGTCAGGCGCTCCACCAATGGTACTACCCAGGTGCCCCTTAATATTTTATTTTTAAGTAATCTCTATACCCAACATGGGGCTCAAACTTACAACCCCAAGACCAAGAGTCATACCCTCCACTGACTGAGCCAGCCAGGCACCCCGTACTATTCTTGTGTTTAAACAAAACTTACAATTTCTTATTTAATTTAAACAATGTTTAACATTGGTTCTTGTATGTCAGATTTCATTTTAAAAATCTTAAAAATAAAAATGTCTGAGCTTAGGGGCACCTGGGTGGCTCAGTTGTTTTAAGCGACTGCCTTCGGCTTAGGTCATGATCCCAGGGTCCCGGGATCAATTCCTGCATCAGCAGGGAGCCTGCTTCTCCCTCTGACCCTCCCCCTTCTCGTGCTTGCTCTCTCTCTCTCATTCTCTGTCAAATAAATCAATAAAATATTTTTTTCAATAAAATCTTTAAAAAAAGAGAAATATCTGAGCTTAATGTATTTTGTTCTTAATAAAATAAAAATAGGGGCACCTGACTGGCTCAGTTCGTAGAGCATATGACTTTTGATCTGGAGTTGTGAGCTTGAGCCCCATGTTTCAAATTACTTTAAAAAATAATAAAATCTGGGGCGCCTGGGTGGCTCAGTGGCTTAAAGCCTCCGCCTTCGGCTCAGGTCATGATCCCAGGGTCCTGGGATCGAGCCCCGCATCGGGCTCTCTGCTCAGCAGGGAGCCTGCTTCCCTTCCTCTCTCTGCCTGCCTCTCTGCCTACCTGTGATCTCTGTCAAATAAATAAATAAAATCTTTAAAAAAAATAAATAAAAATAAAATCTTTAAAAGTGTATTTATTTGTTTATTTTAGAGAGAGAGAGAGTGAGCAAAGAGGGAGAGGGGCGGGGGGGAGAGAGAATCCCAAAGTGGACTCCCCACTGAGTGTGGAGCCCGATGTGGGGCTTGATCCCAGGACCTCGAGATCATGACCTGAGATGAAATCAACTGACTGAGCCACCCACCCAGGTCCCCTGGGTTTTTTAAAAACAAAGAAATAAAATAATAATAATTTAATCTTCTAAATGTGCTAGCATTGGCATTTTGGCATCTTATAATATAATATATTTTTATTTTTAAGATTTATAAAATTTCTAAAGCATGCAAATCAAATCGTAATCCTTTCTTGCAGCAAATAATTTGCCAGAAAATGTTTCTGCTGTTTGGTTGTCCGCTTGAATTCAAATGGGTATTATATCTTGAGCTCCTGGTGGAGTCCCAGTCACACACGATAATTTTAAGAGTGTCCCTTGTTCACATACATGTGGGAAGTGCTGTTTGGTCTACTGTAGAAACTACTCCAGGGGCACCTCGATGGCTCAGTCAGTTAAGAGTCTGCCTTCAGCTCAGGTCAAGATCCCGGGGTCCTGGGATTGAGACCCAAGTCCAGCTCCCTGCTCAGCGGGGGATCTGCTTCTCCTTCTCCCTCTGCTCGTCCCCCTGCTTGTGCTCTCTCATTCACTGACTCTCTCAAATAAATAAAATCTTTAAAATAAATAAATAAATAAAGTTTAAAAAAAGAAAAGATAGAAACTACTCCATCTCCTTGGTCCTTTACCTAATTTTCTGGATGTCCTTCAGGTTGGTGACTTTACATGGTCGTGTGCTCTTCTCCAGATTTTTTTTTAAATATTTTTTAAAAATTTTAAGTAGTCTTCATACCCAAGACGGGGCTCTAACTCATGACCTTGAGAGCAAGAGTTGCAGGCTCCACAGACTGAGTCAGAGAAGTGCCCCTGTTCTGATTTGTTAATGTAAGGAAGCCCGAATCTCTCCACACCAAGTGTTCTGCCATTATATTGTTTTTCCACGAGTAGTTAGGGAGAAATTTTCAATTTTCCCCTCTGAGAGGATTTATTTTTGTATCTAATCCTTAATGGTTATTGACTTTGGCTTCATATTTCTCTTGAAATGGCTAAAAATGTCAACAGAGTCAGTGTATTTTTGACTCCTTGTCCTCCTCAGAGTAGTACGTGTGAAAAGCTTTCTGCAATTTTCTTTTTTTAAACACTTTTCTAAGAAGTCTGTTTGTTTGTTTAAGTAATCTCTACACCCAACGTGGGGCTCGAACTCACAACCCCGAGATCAAGAGTCATACGCTTCACCGACTGAGGCAGCCAAGCGTCCCCGGAAATTTTCTTTTTCTGCTGCTTAAAATGGTAGTTCATTTGAAATTTCGAGGTTGGGATCATTCTAAATATTAAATTCTTTCTTCATACCCTCCTTGCACAAGCTAAAAAGTCACACAGATATATAATATACATACCTGTCATTATATATGTGTATGTATATTTGTATTTATTTGTTCTCTGTGGCAGATTTTGAATACTCTTAATTAGCATTGTCCGTGATCAAGATATAGTCCGTTATGTATATTTATTGCTGTGGTCTGAATGTCTGTGTCCCCCCAAATTCATATGTTGAAATCCTAATGTTGAATGTGATGGTATTAGAATGTGGGGATTTTGGGGGGTGATTAGGTCATGAGAGTGGAGCCCTCACAGATGAGATTAGTGCTCTTATTTTCTTTTTTTTCTTTTTAAGATTGTATTTATTTATTTGAGAGAGACAGACAGAGATAGTGAGAGAGTGCACAAGCAGGGGGAGTGGCAGGCAGAGGGAGAAGCAGGCTCCCCGCTGAGCAGGAAGCCCGATGACGATGCGGGGACTTGATCCCAGGACCCTGGGACCATGACCTGAGCCAAAGGCAGGTACTTAACCCACTGAGCCACCCAGGAGTCCCAGGATTAGTGTTCTTCTAAGAAGAGACCCCCGCAGAGCTCCCTAGCCCCTTCCTCCCTGTGAGGATACAATGAGTAGTCTGCCACCCAGGAGAGGGCCCTCACCCACCCGTGCTGACTGGCACCTTGATCTTGGACTTCCAGCCCCCCAAAGTGTGAGCAACAAATTTCTGTTGTTCATGAGCCATCCAGTCTGTGGTATTTTTTTTTTTAAAGATTTTATTTATTTATTTGACAGAGAGAGAGAGAGAGGTCACAAGCAGACAGAGAGGCAGGCAGGCAGGCTCCCTGCTGGGCAGAGAGCCCGATGCGGGGCTCAATCCCAGGACCCTGAGATCATGACCTGAGCCGAAGGCAGAGATTTAAACCCACTGAGCCACCCAGGTGCCCCCTGTTCTCTCCCTCTTGACTCTCTTCTCCATTAAAGGCTTCTATGAGAAAAGGAAAAAAAAAAAAAAAGACTGGTATGGCCTGCTCCCTGCGACACGAGAGGGTGAGGCTGGGGGCCCAGGTCCTGCTTTGCCACTCCCTGTTCTCAGGCCTTCTGGCTGCTCACATCCCAATGCGTGTTCCTTAGCTGGTTGTCCCGCTGTGTCTTTAAGTCGAACATGCCAGAAATACAGCTCCTATCTTCAACAAAGCCAGCTTTCCTAGCTTCTCATCTTCTGTCAATGACATCATCACCAGCCATGAAACCTGAGTCATCTTTGACTCCTTTCTTGACTTCACACCCACACTCACCTAGTCTTGTCGATTCTTAAAAAAAAAAAAAAATGGCTTGAACTTATGAAATATTTCAAACACATAGAAAGGAGCCGAAAATAAACACCTGTTTAACCACAGCTCAGACGTGACAAATCCTAATGTTTTGCCACACAGGTTTCAGAGTTTTTCTTTTTTCCTTAAAGCTTTTGTTCTGCGGGACACCCGGCTGGCTCCTTCAGAAGAGCGCGTGACTCTTGATCTCAGGGTTGTGAGTTCGAGCACTGCTTGGGTGTAGAGAGGACTTAAATAAATAAAGTTAAAATAAATAAATAGAATTTTTGTTCCAGGTTTTTTTTTTTAATATATATAAAGGTTTTGTTTCTTTAAGTCATCTCTATACCCAAGGCAGGGCTTGAACCCGTAGCCCCAAGATCAATAGTCACATGCTCCTCCAACTGAGTCAGCCAGGAGCCCCTGTTTCAGTTTTATTGAGCTGTAATTGACATACATCTCTGGATAAATTTAGGGTATAGGGCACAATGACTGGAGGTATATATTTTGTAAAACGATTACCACAATAAGTTTAATTAATCTCCATCTCACCATATAATTATGAAAAAAAATTTCAGAGTTTCTCAAGAAATAAAACATTGTTAATACAAAATGTCCTCTGTCCCTTTCCTCAATCCTATTCTCCGCTCCCTTAGAGGTAACCACTATCTAAATTCTGTCTACAACTTCTACACAAGGTTTGCCACTCTTACTACATATGCATTTATCTAGTAACAATCTAGAGTATTGTTTTGTGTATTTAAAAATTTTACAGAAATGGCATATTGTACCCAGTGTCCTACAGATTGCTGTTGTAATTCAACATAATGATTTTTAAAAATTTTTAGATTTAAATTCAATTTCATTAACATATAGTGTATTATTAGTTTCAAAGGTAGAATTTAATGATTCATCATTTGCACATAACATCAAGTTATGTGCATCCCCCAGTAACCCCCATCCCCACCCAGCTCCCCTCCAGCAACCCTCAGTTTGTTTCCTAGAGTTAAGAATCTCTTGGGGCTCCTGGGTGGCTCAGTGGGTTTAGCGTCTGCCTTTAGTTCAGGTCATGATCCCAGGGTCTTGGGATCAGGGTCCCGCATCAGGCTCCCTGCTCAGCAGGGAGCCTGCTTCTCCCTCTCCTTCTGTTGCTTCCCCTGCTTGGGCTCTCGCTCTTTCTGTCAAATAAATATCTTAAAAAAAAAAAAACTCTAATGGTTTGTCTCCCGCTCTGTTTTTATTTTTCCTTCCCTTCCCCTATGTTCATCTGTTTTTTCTTCTATTTTTTATTTTTAGAGATTTTATTTATTTACTTGAGAGAGAGAGAGAGAGAGTGCTCACAAGCAGGGGGAGCAGCCAAGGGAGAGGGAGAAACAGACTCCCAGCTGAGCAGGGACACCCCCCGCCCCCAATGCAGAGCTCGATCCCAGGACCTTGAGATCATGACCTGAGCCAAAGGCAGACACTTAACCAACTGAGCCACCCAGGCATCCCTCATCTGTTTTGTTTTTTAAATTGCACTTATGACTGAAATTGTATGGTATTTGTCTTTCTTTGACAATTATTTCACTTAGCATAATATTTTCTAGTTTCATCCACGTTGTTGCAAATGACAAGATTTCATTTTTTTCAATGGCTCAGTAATATTCCCTTGCATACATATACCACATCTTCTTACCCATTCATCTATTGATGGACGTCTGGGTCCCCAATGTTTATAGCAGCAGTGCCCACAATACCCGAAATACGGAAAGAGCCCAATGTCAATCAACATAGTGATTTTTGACTGTTGTTCATATTAATAAATGTATATATAGCTCATTCCTTTGAACTGTTATAAGTGATTCCATTGTATGAATACGCTACAATTTATTTACCTATTCTCCTACTGACTCACAGGTTTGTTTCATTTTTTTCACCATCGCCAATTATACTAGGGTGACTTTTTTTTGAAAATAGGGAAGGCGGTGCACTTGGCTGGCTCAGTCAATGAAGCCTACGACTCTTGGTCTGGGGGATGTGAGTTTGAGCTCCACACTGGATACAGAGATTACTTAAAAGTGAAATCTTTAGGCGCTCCTGAGTGGCTTAGTCGATTAAGCATTTGCCTTCCACTCAGGTCATTGTGTTGGGGTCCTGGGATTGAGCCCCGTGTCGGGCTCCCCGTTCAGCAGGGAGTCTGCTTCTCCCTCTCCCTCTGTCCCTCCCCCTGTTTGGGTGCTCTTTCTCTCTCTCAGAGAAATAAAAAATCTTTAAACAACAACAAAAATTAAAATTAAAAATAAATAAATAAAATCATTAAAAATAAAATAAAATATGGAACGTTTTGTGAATTTCTGTGTCATCCCTGCATGGGGCCATGCTAATCTTCTCTGCGTCGTTCCAATTTCAGTGTATGTGTTGCCCAAGTGAGCAGTGGAACGACCATTCTAGACATGTTTCCTTGTGCGCCCAGGTAAGAGTTTCTCTGGAGTTGGTATAGCCGGGACCAGCCTCACCTTTCCCATGAACTAGCAATTTATGAAAATTCCTAATCATTGTTATGATTAGACTTCCTTTTAAAAGCATTCACATTCTATTCTCATGCTGAAGTATTTCATTATTCTGGGATTTATTTTTGTCCATGGCACGTGGTAGTGATCTAACATTATCAATGTCTTCCATTTGGACAACCAGTTTTTCCAGAACCATTTAACAAGCAGTCCATCCTCTCTCCTCTTATTTATAAAGTCACCTTAGTCATGTAGCAAGTCTCCATATATGAGTGTGTCTGTCCTGGTTTCTCTGTTCCATTCCATTGAGACTGTTATCTGTCCCTGGGCCAATACCATAATGTCTTCATTGCTGTATTTTAAAAAAATTTTTTTAAAGATTTTATTTATTTATCTGACAGACGGAGATCACAAGTAGGCAGAGAGGCAGGCAGGGGTGGGGGGAAGCAGGCTCCCCGCTGAGCAGAGAGCCCGATGCAGGACTCCATCCCAGGACCCCGAGATCATGACCTGAGCCGAAGGCAGAGGCCTCAACCCACTGAGCCACCCAGGCACCCCCATTCCTTTATCTTTATAACAAGTCACCCTATCTGGTAAGGAAAATTCACTCTTATTGTCCTTAAGAATGTGGGAGTCATTGACTCTTTTCTCTTCCATACAATTTGGCGGACCAGCTTATCAGATTTCATACACACACACACACACACACACACACACCCCTGCAGGGAATTTTACTGCAATTGTATTAAATATATAGATCATTTGGGAAAGAATGGATCTCTTTATGATATTGTGTCTTCCCATCTTTGAATATAGTGTACCTCTCTCTTTAGTAATGTCATCTTCTAATTGTCATTAGAAAGGTTTTACGTATCTTTTGTTAAATTTGCTTAACAAAAATCTAGTTGTTTAATAGCTTTTGTCCTATTATGAGTACTTTTTTCTATTTTATTTTTTGATTAGTCCTACTTAGTATATAGAATCCTCTTGAATTTATATATATATATATGTACACACATATACATATATATATATTTTTTTTTTTCCTTAGGTAATCTCTAAGTCCAACATGGGGCTTGAACTCAGGACCCTGAGTCACACATCCCACTGACTGAGCCAGCCAGGCACCTCCGCTAGTTAACTGTTTAGAAGAAAGTCTATTTATCATCGTCCCACTCCATGCACATGAAAGAGTAAAACTAAATTAGCAAAAACCATTAAAATCCAGAAGACGGTCTAAGTGAATATTTATCTGATCTCTAGAAGGGGAAGATTGTTCTATGTATGGGGGCAGGGAAGCAAGAGATTGATCGTGTAAACCTCTGCAAATAAAAGGATTATGAATTAAAAGATTAACAATAAGCCAGGCACAAGAATAATGTCCTCATTGCACGGAGATCTGACACTGTCTCTGGTAACGAACACAACAGAGAAATGACGTGCGCAAGACGGATCTGTTCGCTAAGGGGGAGATAAACATAATGAAGGACTGAAAAGTTGTTCAGCCCCACTAAAAATCCCAGGAAGGTAAATTAAAACAATAATTAAATGTCATTTCTTGCCTATCAAACTAGCAAACATTTTTTTTGAAGTGAGACTGTCAGAAACTTCTATTCGTTGCCCGTGCTGCTTTTCAGTAAAGCGACGTGGGTGTTTGAAATACTCATTCATGGCTGCCCGTCACGTTTTTGACAGTTTCAACATTTCTGTTAGGGTTGCCAGATTTAGCAAATACAAATCTAGGACACCTGGTTAACTTTGCACTTCAGATAAACAACAAATAATTCATTTTTTATTAACATATAATGTATTATTTGTTTCAGGGGTACAGGTCTGTGAATCTCTAGATTTACACATTTCACAGCACTCACCGCAGCACATACCCTCCCCAATGTCCATCACCCAGTCACCCCATCCGTCCCCCCACCCCAGCAGCCCTCAGTTTGTTTCCTGAGATTAAGAGTCTCTTATGGTTTGTCTCCCTCTCCAGTTTCCTCTTGTTTCATTTCTCCCTCCCTTCCCCCATGACCCGCTGTCTTGTTTCTCAAATTCCTCATCCTAGTGAGATCATATGATAATTGTCTTTCTCTGATTGACTTATTTCGCTCAGCATGACCCCCTCTAGTCCCATCCACGTCGAACAACAAATCATTTTGAAGTGTAATGATGTCTCATCCATGTTCAGGATAGACTTGCATTTAGTATTATTCATCGTTTCTTTGAAATTTGAACTTAACCCGCATTTTATCTGGCAACCCCCTTTTTTATATTTGTGGAAATTCCAAGTCTATATAAGCCCTTTCTCAGATTCTCAGTGTGTCTTGCCGCTAGCCTGTAAGCCGGTGACCTCAGCTTCGCTTTCAGGAGACTGAGATTTGACGGTGAGGGTGGTAATTAAACCAGACTCTGCATGGAGCTTCTCTTTTTGCTGACATGGATGATGAAAGGAGAGATTCTGCTTTTTTCTGGGGCTGGCGACAGTGTAGGGCAGTGGGGTTTTTTATAGTGAAGTTCAAAGCCGCCGTATATGTACAACTCTGGGATGTGCCATTTACTTAGGCTATGATCTGTTACATCAAGCTTGTTCGCTGACCTGGTTTGGGGCATTTTTTCTGGCAGTTTAGATCTGATTTTCCAGTCCTGCCAACAATGCTGCGAAAAACTCAATATCCTTCGGTAAACTCCTTTTCGGCTTGACCTTCCAGAGTCAGCATTTATTGCTCCCGATTTCAAGAATCCTGACTGATTGGGGCCACCTGGCTGGCTCAGTCGGTGGAGCTTGTGATGCTTGATTTCGGGGCTGTGGGTTCGAGCCCCACATTGGATGTAGAGATTGATTACAAATAAAATCTTAAAGGGGCGCCTGGGTAGCCGAGTTGTTAAGTGTCTGCCCTGGGCTCAGGTCATGATTCCAGGGTCCTGGGATTGAGCCCCAGATCGGTCTCCCTACTCAGCAGGGAGTCTGCTTCCCCCTCTCCCCCTCCCCCTGCTTGTGTTCCTTTCCTTACTGTGTCTCTGTCAATTAAACAAATGAAAATCTTTAAATGTGCACGTTGAGTCCCCATTCTAGGACATTTACTTAAGTGTACGCTCTGTACTGTGGATAAAAATTTGTGCACAAAGGTGTTCATCTAAGGGTTATTTAGAAAACGGAACAACTGGAAACAATCTAACTCAAACATCTAGTTCTAGAAACAGGGACTCGGTGCAATCATTAAACGGAATCGTTAGAGGAATATTTAAGGACATGGAAAATGCTATACTATTAACTGACAAAATCAAGATAAAAATGTACATATGTCTGATGATCTCTAGTGTGTAAAAACCAACCAAAAAAGGCAGGAAAAGAAGCTGGAAGAAAATATGCCCACATGGGGTTGCTCTGGGTTTTCAGCTTACTTTTTTCCTGCTTTTTTATACTTTTCGATTTGTTACAGCGTGAGTAAGAATTATTCTTGTAGGAACGCCTGTCGGGGTCAGTGGGGGTAGCGTGGGACTCTTGATCTCAGGATTTAGAGCTGGAGCCCCATGTTGGGTGTAGCGATTACTTAAAAATAAAATCTTTTTTTTTAAAGATCTTATTTATTTATTTGACAGAGATCACAAGTAGGCAGAGAGGCAGGCAGAGAGAGAGGAGGAAGCAGGTTCCCTGCCAAGCAGAGAGCCCGATGTGGGGCTCCATCCCAGAACCCTGGGATCATGACCTGAGCTGAAGGCAGAGGCTTTAACCCACTGAGCCACCCAGGTGCCCTTAAAAATAAAATCTTAAAAAAAAAAAAGAATTGCTCTTGTAGTCATAAAAAGAAATCTCTTCTCTAACCCGATTGGATAATCTATAGCCTACTGGGCAGACACCTTTGTGTTGTGCAAACAAACTGGGTGATTTCTGTGGGGGTGGGGATTCCATGGTAATGGGATTTTTATTATTTTTAAATTTATTTTATTTATATTTTTTAAGAAGTGTTTTTCTTTTTCTTTTTTTTTTTAAGATTTTATTTCTTTATTTGACAGATCACAAGTAGGCAGAGAGGCAGGTAGAGAGAGGGGGAAGCAGGCTCCCTGCCAAGCAGAGAGCCCCATGCGGGGCTCGATCCCAGGATCCTGGGATCATGACCTGAGCTGAAGGCAGAGTCTTAACCCCCTGAGCCACCCAGGCGCCCAGAAGTTTTTTTCTTTTCTTTTCTCTTCTTTTCTTTTCTTTTTTCTTTTCCTTTCTTTTTGACAGGGAGACACAGTGAGAGGGAACACAAGCGGGGGTAATGGCAGAGGGAGAAGCAGGCTTCCTGTGGAGCAGGGAGCCCAATGCAGGACTCGATTCCAGGACCCTGGGATCATGACCTGAGCCGAAAGCAGACATTTAACGACTGAGCCACCCAGGTGCCCCTTATTTTTGTTTGTTTTTTTAAAGATTTATTTATTTTAGAGAGAGAGAGAGCACAAACCAGAGGAACAGAGGGAGAGGGAGAGAGAATCTGAAGCAGGCTGCACACTGAGCACAGAGCCCCACACAGGGCTCAATCCCATGACCCGAGATCACGACCCAAGCCAAAACCAAGAGTCGGATGCTCAACTGACCGCACCACCACGGCGCCCCCATAGGAGTGGAATTTTAGAGTGACATCCCGAGTTAGGCCATGAGAACAGGATAGCAAAAGAGCTCACTGCTTCTTTCGATGCCATTCACAACAGAATTTCTTTCTTTATTTTCCCTTAAAGATTTTATTTATTTATTATTTTCTTAATGGTTTATTTATTTATTTATTTGAGCACCAGCAGGGGGAGGGGCAGAGGGAGAGGGAGAGGGAGAAGCAGGCTCCCCATTGAACAGGGAGCCTGAGGTGGGCTCGATCCCAGGACCCTGGGATCATGACCTGAGCTGAAGGCAGACGCTTAATGACTAAGCCACCCAGGCGCCCCCAACAGAACTTCTGGAAAAATACCCCCAAGCCCCTTGGAGAAATATCTCACTTGGCTTCTCATTGTTTGCTTTTCGCTTGCTTAGCAGCCCCTGACTCCCTTCTGACATCCATTTTTGGAAATCCCTCCTGTATGAGGCGGAAAAATGTATCAAGGCAGATCTCAATGTTAAAATATGGCTAACAACGTCAACAAAATGCATCTTCTTGGCGTGTACATTTTTATTAGATGATGAGTAACTTTAAACAGTATTTAAAAAAATTCTTTTAAGATCTTTTTTTTTTTTTTTTTTTTTTTTGTCAGAGACAGAGGGAGAGAGAGTAAGCGAGCACAGGCAGACAGAGAGGCAGGCAGAAGCAGAGGGAGAAGCAGGCTCCCTGCCGAGCAAGGAGCCTGATGTGGGACTCGATCCCAGGACGCTGGGATCATGACCCGAGCCGAAGGCAGCCGCTTAACCAACTGAGCCACCCAGGCGTCCCTAAGATCTTATTTTTAAGTCATCTCTATACCCAATATGGACCTAGAACTCACAATCCCGAGGTCAAGAGACACATGCTCCACTGAGCCAGCCAGGTGTCCCAAATGGCATTTTTACATTATAACAAACTTGGATATTTCATATTTTATCCACATATTTCACGTGGATAAATCACCATTTGCATGGATTTTTAAAGTAAAACCCGACTTCAGTGAAATTTTATGCTTACAGCATTCATACACCTCTACTTCGGACTATTTCTGTAGAAAAATGTGGCAAGTACAGAAGGGGGTACTTCTGCTTCTCTCTTAGGTAGGCATCTAATTTCTCCCCGTATCTGAGCCATATGGTTTCTTCACAGAACATCTCTGTCTGACTGTGTAGTGAGTCCAGGGGTGGGAGAGGGGCAGTAACTGAGAATAAGGCTCATTTTATTTAACAACTTGGCATTTATGTGGAGTCAAGAAGTTGTGATGTGTGTGTGTGTGTGTATACACACATATATATATATACAAATAATACATATTACTATATACAATATATGTTATATTATAGTATATATATATTGGAATATTATTCAGCCATGAAAAATTAAGAACTCTTGGGCGCCTGGGTGGCTCAGTCAGTTAAGCGTCTGCCTTCGGCTTAGGTCATGATCCCAGGACTCTGGGATCGAGCCCCACGTCGGCTCAGTGGGGAGTCTGCTTCTCCCTCTGCCTCTCTCTTTCTCTGTCTCTCATGAATAAATAAATACAATCTTTAAAAAAATGAAGAAATCCTACCATTTGTGACACAGGTGAAACCTTGAGGGCACTATTCTAAGTGAGATAAGTCAGACAAAGAAAGACAAATACAGTACAAGCTCATATGTGGAATCTAAAACAAGACAAAACAAACTCCAGACTCGTAGGGGCGCCTGGCTGGCTCAGTTCAGTGGAGCCTGAGCCCCTTGATCTCAGGGTTGTGAGTTCAAGCCCCACTCTCACAGAAAACCCAGACTCATAGAAAAGGAGATCAGATAACAAATGCAGAATAGGGAATATAGTTAATAATATTGTAGTAGGGGTGCCTGGGTGGCTCAGTCAGTTAAATGGATGATGCTTGATTTCAGCTCAGGTCACTGTCTTGAGGTCATGAGATTGAGCCTTGTATCTGACTCCGTGTGAGCAAGGAATCTGCTCAACTTTCTCTCTCTCTGTCTTCCTCTGCCTCCCCCCGCTTGCACTCTCTTTCTTTAAAATAAATAAATAAGTAAATCTTAAAATAATAATATTATAGTAATGTCGTATGGTGACAGTGACTACAATTATCATGGTGAGCACATAAGTAATACATAGAATTGTTGAATCAATATACTGTACTACTGAAACTAAACATACTATTTTGGGCTAATTATACTCCAATTAAAAAAAGAGATCAGAGGCACCTGACTGGCTCAGTGGGTGGAGACACGACTCTTGATCTTGAAGTCATGAGTTTAAGCCCCACATTGGGTGCAGAGCTTACTTTAGAAAAAAAAGAGAGATAGAGAGATCAGATTTGTAATTACAGGTGGGGGCAAGAGTGAGGAGGAATTGAAGGAAGGTGGTCAAAAGGTACAAACTTCCAATTATAAGATAAATAAGTACTAGGGACAGAATGTAACAGCGTGATGACAATGGTTAGCACTGCTGTGTGATAGAAAAATTCTTAAGGGAGTAAATCCCATGAGTTCTCATCACAAGGAGGATTTTTCCCCCCTTTTTCCTTTTCTTCATTCTTTAAGATTCTTTTTTTTATTTTTAAGTAATCTCTACACCCAACATGGCGCTCAAACTTACAATGCCAAGATCAAGAGTCGCACACTCTACCGACTGAGCCAGCCAGGTTCCCCTCTTTTCCTTTCATTGTGACTGTGAGAAGATGGATCCTAGATTAGCCTATTGTGGCACTCATTTCACAATATGTGTAAATGAAACCATCACGCCCTAGGCCCTAAACTTATACAGTGACGTATGTCAATTATTTTTTCTTTCTTCCTTTTTATTTTTTAAAGTAAGCTCTATACCTGAGGTGCCTGGGTGGCTCAGTCAGTTGGGCATCTGACTCTTGATTTCGGCTCACATTGTGATCTTGGGGTCGTGGGATCGAGCCCCATATTGGGCTCAGCGTGGAGTCGGCTTGTCCCTCTCCCTCTGCTCCTTACCCCTTCTCAAATAAATAATAACTCAATAAGATCTTTTAAAAAACAATAAAGAAATAAAGAAAGTAAGCTCTATGTCCAACATAGGCCTCGAACTCACGACCTGGAGATCAAGAGTTCTGTGCTCTAGTGACAGAGCCAGTCAGCGGCTCCAATGATTTTTTCAATAAAACTGGAAAAAAAGATTCATTCAACACAACTAAGTAAATGGGTAATAATGATTTCTTTTCCTCCCTCAAAGCTTGCACAAAGAGGTTTTCTTCCTTGTCTACATGGTTTATGTCCTCAAGTTCTTGTGCGAGACTGGGTAACAATGTTGTCTCTATTCAACTTTACTCGATATATGCCAGAAATCAAGTGTCACCCCAGAGGACTTTCTTATCAAGGCTTTCCAGATACATTCTATGATTGCAGAATCAGACCTAAATTCCAGCTTGTAGGTTCCTCTTCTAGAATCTCTTAAGCAAACCTTTGTCCTTTTGTAATATTTTCTTCCAAACCCTCACAGTGACCTTTGTTCCCTGAAGTGATTGCAGGGGATTTCGGGCTGAACTGTGAAAACACTGAGATTTTAGGAGTGGAGGGTCATGTGGAAATGCCAGTGGGACACAGAGCGTGCCATTCATTTGCCCATTATTTTAACAACATTTATTAAGTATCTACTATATATCCAACAGTAAAAAGGAATTTTATTTTGCTGAGTTGTTCTTAAAAAAAAAAAAGAAGAAAAGAAGGCATCTCTTATGTATTAGGCACTGTTCTAGGTGCTGGGGATTCACTGATGAGCCAAACCTAACACCATCCCAACCCTCAAGGAGCTCTTATCCAGTGCAAGAGGTAGGTCTTAATTAAGTAAGTCACAGTGCATGAATGATTATAACCAGAATAACATAAAGAGGCCTTCACAGCCCTCTCAGCTCTTCTCTGGCGTGTGGACCAGAGTGCCTGGGATGTGGGATGATTCTTCTTGTCTCTACCTTCTCCCTACAATAGAATTATACATCTGCATCCTTTGCTGTGCAACGTCGCAGCACACCACACCTGGTAGTGTAAGTGGAATACATTTCCCCATTCCATTGACTTTGACCTTGGTCCCATGTCTTATCTTGACCACGGACTCCATTTGGCCCGTATTCAATGTTCTGAGCCTAGGCTGTAAGAGGTGTTGTATTTTTGTATTTTGGCTTTTGTGTTCTTGCATTTGGACTTCCTTCTTGCAAAAGAGCAAGACTGGTCGTAAGTATCTGAGACGTGTGGGGCAGCTTCTGCAACAAAAGCAGACAGCCTGTCAGTTCATGAATATTTACTGAGTACCTACTATATGCCAGGTACTAGGCTAGGGCCCGGGATTAAGGGGTTAGCAAAACCTGACCATGTTCTCATGACAATCACACACTACCTCTTCCTCTTGTTTGGCTGACATATTTTTTTTTTCTCATTCTTTCTGTTTCTTTCCTCCTTAAGGTGGAGCCAGAACAATGGACCAAGGACATGTCTGAGATCTCCATGTTGTTTGGTCTGGTCTTGAGTTTTCCTCTCCTGCCAGTCCCCCAAGATTTTTTAGCCTTTCTTGGGGCTCCTAGAACGGAGATATTACCATCAAATTTTCATTTCCAATGGCACAGAAAATCTGTCTCCTTTGGAAATGAAGGGTTTCCTTGCAAGTGTTCAAGAGCCAAAAAAGATTGGAAACTACCCATATTTTAAAATTACTTTCCAGTAACTGAGTGCTTTCAAGATGTTTCGTAGATGGAAGCAGAGTGTGCCTATGGCCTGCCTGGCTGTTGTCCAGCTGATCACAAGCATGCAAGGTAGAAGCCCTCCCACCTTTGTTCTGTGAGCAAGAGACTTTCCATTGCTCCCCAAGCTTTGAAAGAACTGATAGGGTCTCTGCTTGAAAGATACAAACTCATTCAAAAGTTACAGCAGGGGCGCCTGGGGAGAGGGTGCTCAGTCAGTTAAGCATCTGACTCTTGGTTTCGGGTCAGGTCGGGCTCTTGGGTGGATCGTGGGATCAAGCCCCATGTCAGGCTCTGCGCTCAGCACAGAGTCTCCTTGCCCTCTCCCTCTGCTCCCCCCCCCTTGTTCTCGCTCTCTCTCTGAAAATAAATGAAAATATTTTTTAAAAGTTACAGCAAAAAGGGGCACCTGGGTGGCTCAGTCGGTTAAGTGGCTGCCTTCGGCTCAGGTCATGATCCCAGGATCCTGGGATCCAGCCCCGCATCAGGCTCCCTGCTCAGTGGGGAGCCTGCTTCCCCCTCTCCCTCTGCCTGCTGCCCTGCCTACTTGTGATCTCTCTCTCTCTCTCTCTCTCTCTCTGTCAAATAAATAAATAAAACCTTAAAAAAAAAGAAATGGGGTATTAATTTCAGACCTGGTTCGAATCTCAACCCTTCCACTTAATAACCGGATGATGTTGTGTAAGCTGCTTAACTTCTCTGAGCGTTGGTTTCCTGATCCCAACCTAGATGGAACCTCTCTTGAAGTACTATTTTTAGGATTGAGATAATGCTCACCATGGTGCCTGACCCATGGTAAGTGCTCAGTGATTGGTAACTGTCTCTGCTGAGAATTCATATATGTTGTCTGTGGTCGGAGAGATCTAAGGGGCATGGCCAGGATTGGCAACCACATCTTCTATTTTAAGCTTTGAAATTGAGAAATCATTCCAAAATTAGAGAAACGTTGCAAAAATAAGAATGGTACAGAAAACTCCTATTACTATCTTTACAGCTCATTGGTACCTGCTCTCTTTCTGTGTGTTTGTACTCTTCTTCTTTTCTGACCCATTTGAGAAGTTACGTAATGTATGACCTATTACTCCTAAATACTTCAGTGTTTATTTCATAATTTAAGGATATTCTTGGAGGGCCGGGATGGCACTGTCAGTTAAGCTTCCCACTCTTGGTTTCAGCTCAGGTCGTGATCTCAGGATTATGAGATCAAGCCCCGAGTCCAGCTCCGTACTTTGCTCAGAGTCTGCTTGATGAGATTCCCTCTCCCTTTCCCTCTCCCCCCGAACATGCTCTCTCATTCTCAAATAAATACATAAATCTTTTTAAAAAAAAAGAATGGGGATATGCTTTTCCTTGACCACAGTAACCAACTTCATTGAATTTAATATCGATACGATTTTATGTAATCTGTCATCATGTTCCGATTTTGTCAACTGAGCCAATGATGTTCTTTATAACATTACCCACCCTCCCCTACAGGCTCCAGTCTAGGATCAGGTATGCATTTAATGGTGTTGTCTCTTCAATCTCCTTTAATCTGGAAACACTTCCACAGGCTTTGCTTTTATGACATTGACATTTTTTAAAGTTTTTTTTTTTTAATTGTCTAAATAATCTTACCCCCTATGCGGGGCTCAAACCTGTGACCCTGAGATTAGGAGTCGCATGGTCTACCAACTGGGCCAACCAGGTGCCACACAACATGGGCATTTTTGAAGAATACCATCCTCATGCCCCTCTTCCCCCCCACACCCCCCGCCTCCTTCAACAGAACATTCCTTATTTGGGGTTTGGTTGAAGTTTCCTCACCGTTAATTCAGGTGATGTGGTCCCAGCTGGAATCTAATGACAGTGATGCTGGGTCCTACTTGGGGGTCTCAGGTCTGGAGATACGTGGCCATCTGCACCACACAGGTGGTGGTAATTTTGATCACTCGGGGAAGGTGTTGTTCCATTTTTTCCCTGTATAATTATTGTTTTACTGTGCAGTGAACAAGCGCTTTGTGGGGTAATGCTTTAAGACCATGCAAATATCCTACTCCTAATCGAAAGCCATTGATGGCCCTTGTCTGATATTTAATGTGCTGGTTGCAAAATGCTGATTTTCGCTTCGCTTCACCAGCTGCATTCACAGTAAATGAGAGCCCTCCCTCCTAGTCTATTTTGTTTAGTTAGTTATTCAGTTCCTTTTCTTATTGGTACAGACTCATGGCGTTCTATTTTTCCAATGTTTCATAATTTATTACTGTACTGAATTATTTTGATTCTCAGTTTGTCACAGATTTGGCCGACGGCCCTGTCAAGCTGGTTCCTGTCCTTGTGGCATCCCCCAGTCATTTATTTTGAGCACTTCCTTAATTTCTGGCATAACAGTGTGTTCCTGGCTTATCTTGTGCCTACCTTGCCCAGTCCGGAATCAGCCATTTCTCCAAGGAGCTCTGCGAGTTCAGTTTGTGACTCTTTCTTTTCTTTTTCTTTCTTTCTTATTTATTTATTTGACAGACAGAGATCACAGGTAGGCAGAGAGGCAGGCAGAGAGAGAGGAAGGGAAGCAGGCTCCCTGCTGAGCAGAGAGCCTGATGTGGGGCTCGATCCCAGGACCCTGGGATCATGACCTGAGCCGAAGGCAGAAGCTTTAACCCACTGAGGCACCCAGGTGCCCCCTTTTTATTTATTTGTTTTTAAATATTTTATTTCTTCAGCTGAGAGAGAGAGGGAAGAGAGAGAACGCACAAGCAGGGCGAGAGGCAGAAGGAGAGGGAGAAGCTGGCTCCCCACTGAGCAGAGAGCCCCACGCAGGGCTCAATCCCAGGACCCCGGGATCATGACCCGAGCTAAAGGCAGATGCTTAACCGACTGAGCCACCCAGGCCTCCCCATTTATGGCTCTATCACACCACAACAGGGTCCGCCCTGCCAACACCAAGACAATGTTTGTGAGATTTTTATGGAAAGGTGCCTTTCGAGGGGCCAAGATAATTTCTGGGGAGTGATGGGAGACAAGGTTGATTAGAAAGTTGTCTAGAGAGCTGAGATTTCTTGTGGTAAGCAAATGGAAATCACTGAAAGTTCCTGATCAGAATTTTCAATTGGAAATCCCAGGAAGAAAAATGTGAAGGGCTGGTTTGGTGAAGATTGACATTTTTGGCTGGGGATAGACTGTTTGGACATGGCATTGTCAATCAAGTATATTCTTTTTTTCTCCCCCCCCTCAAGAGTTTTATTTTCTCCCCCCCTCAAGATCCCCAACGTGGGGCTCGAACTCACAACCCTGAGATCAAGAGACGCATGCTGCCCTGACTGAGGCAGCCAGGTGCCCTGACAATCGGGTATATTCTTGGTTTCCTCAAATGGAATAAAAAGAACATTCTGCAAAACATCTCTCTCATAATTTCCTTGTGTAATCTAGCAGCACAACAGCTAAAATAAAGGAAACCAACAGAAATCCCTGTTTTGTTTTTGCCTGTGTAACATCACTGAATCACTTTTTTTGCCCGGTGGGTGGGATGTTGCGAGGGGGGTCAGGACTAAATGCAAAGAATACAGGCAAGTGTTGGGAGTCTGATCTCCTTTCTCTGGCTACCCTCTAGTGGACATGAACTGAAATGATACAATGGCTTGAAGACTAAACAACCAGCTAGGTGAGCTGGGTGCTGTGATCACCAGCTAGACCTGCAAGGACTTGAAGTACCTTTGTGTCCAATCCCTTCTTTCGCAGATACGGAAACTGAGGTCTGGGAGGGAGCAAGCTACTTGCTCAGTCATAAAGCTAATGGCAGAGTCAGAATATACTCTCTTTCCTGGTATCCACCATCATTTTAAAGAAATCATTGAAACTTTTCTGTTTAAAAAAACAAAACAAAACAAAACAAAACGCAACTTAGTCCGGTTGAAAGCAGAAGAACTGATTTAAATGTTGTAGTATTTTATCATCCAATATATATTTTTCAGAAATCCCATTTGACTTATTTTATTTCTTTTAAGTAGGGTACATGCCCAGTACGGGGCTTGAACTCACAACCCCGAGATCAAGACCTGAGCTGAAATCAAGGGTTGGACTCTTAACCGAGTGAGCCACCCAGGCGCCCCCAGAAATTTGGTTTTAGGAATGGAGGGGCAATTACTAGTTATTCCAAAATACCATATATCCCATCCTATTCCATTTTTTTTCTTTTTGAATAATAGCTTTATTAAGATACATTTCATATATCATAAGATTCGTACCATAATAATTTGATAGCTACCACCATTTCTTTAACAAACACACAGACAAGTTTCTTTAACAGTTGAAAACCATTGGTTCTCTTTTTCTCCTTGAATATATAAAGTAGTCCCCCTCATCTGTGTTTTGGTTACCTGTGGTCAACACTGTCCAGAAGCAGATGTTGCTCTATCTGACACGTTGTCAGAAGGTCACTAGGAGCCTAACGTTACATCACCATGCTGACGTCATTTCCCACCTCTGCGTCTCATCACGTAGGCATTTTCTCATCTCCCCTCATCACAAGAAGGGGGAGTACAGTAAGATAGGTTGAGAGAGGCCGCATGCACATAACTTTTATTACAGTTTATTGCTATAATTATGTAGTTCATTAATTATTATTCTTAATCTCTTACTGAGCCTTATTAATAAATTATACTTCATCAAAGGTATGTTTGTATAGGAAAAAATAGTGTATATACTGGGTTCATTACTATCTGCATTATCAGGCATCCAGTGGGGACCTTGGGACATATCCCCCACGGATAAGGGGGGATGGACTGTACTTCCTTTCCCTTCCTCTTTGTATCCTAATGCCATGTATCTTTATTCTTGAAAGCATTTATATTGATCATCCCATCATACTTCCGTGCAGCACAGACAGATACACACGTTAAACTTGTATTTTTCATTTCCTGTGACCATAGTGCTCTAAATGTTCAACACCTCTCTTGAAGCGAGTTAGTCTTACAGTTTTGTTGCCGCACACTGGATCAGTTTTAACCAGTAATTATTAAACATGAGAAGTAAATTTTTTTTGAAAGATTTTACTTACTTACTTGAGAGAGGGGCAGGCAGAGGGAGAGGGAGAAGCAGGCTCCCCGCTGAGCAGGGAGACCGACTCAGGGATGGATCCCAGGACTCTGGAATCATGACCTGAGCCGAAGGTAGACATTTAACTGACTGAGCCACCCAGGCCCCCTGAGAAGTAAATTTTTATTGGAAGTACAGCTCTAAATGAGGTGTATGGGACTATATTTAAATTAGTTCATATTTCTGTGGATGACTCTTCTTTAAAATTTTAAGATTTTATCTATTTACTTGAGCGAGAATGCACAAGCACGGGGAGGGGCGGAGGAGGCAGAGGGAGCTGGAGAAGCAGACTCCGGGCTGAGCAGAGAGCCAGATGTGGGGCTCCATCCCAGGACCCCGGTATCATGACCTGAGCCGAAGGCAGATACTCAACCGACTGAGCCACCCAGGCGCCCCTGCGGATCACTTTTTCTTGCTGCTAAAAGGAGACGGGGTTCAGCCTCAATTGTATTCCTATTTTTCTTTCCTTTTATAGATATCAGCATTGAGGAACCTTATTCACAATTTTCAGTAGGTGACAATTTTGCTAGAGCTATGCCATTCAGTTCTTTGAACCCTTTCCAAGTATATATAAAGAACGCAGTGATCCATTATCAAAGGTAGTTTTGCAAAGGAAGCTCCACACCCCACGTGGGCTTGAACTCACAGCCCTGAGATCAGGAGTCTCAGGCCCGACCGACTGAGCCCGGTGGGACTGAGCCCCAGACGAGGTATTCCTTCAATTTTCCGTGGGCAAAGCATCAGAAACCACTAGACTGGCCCCTGGCACCAGTATTTGGAATCGTCCCTCTGTCTGCAGGGAGCTTTTTCTGCCCTGGTCCAATCCCTGCAGTAAGTCTTCTGTTGGAGGAGAAGCAGGATTTTCTCTTGTCCGTCAAGGGGAGAGACAGGTGCTCCGGAAAGGAGAGTCTCCATGCTGCCTCTTCCTCAGACAGAGGGATTTTAGGAACTCCGAGAACATACGAAAGTGGAGGCATGTGTCCTTCCCAGCAGCTGCAACCCAGGATTTCCAAGATTTTACGGCTTCCTGGAATGGCTTGGCGAGTTTGTAAAGAAGCAGATTCTGGGGCTGGTTCCTTGTGATGCATAATCGGGAGGGCCCCCCCCCGCCCCGCCCCTCCTCCCCAACATCCGCCTTCCCATAGGGTGCGCGTTGTCTGGGCTTGACACTCAGGATAGCCTGGGCTAGAGTTCAAGAGGCAGAGGACAGTTTGCTCGTGGGTTGCAGGCATGCACAGATACCCAACCACCTGGGGCCCTTTTCGCTTAGCTCAGGGTCAAGGGCAGGGCTCTGAATGAGGCTCAGGTAGCTGCCTAGTGGGCTCCATGAGGGCCATGTTAAGTCCCAGTGGAGCGAACAAACCAACAGCAATTCATGCATGCTGGCCGCTGGCAAAATCCTTCCCTAAACAGCCCGTCCTCCACCCTCCCCACACCCTTGCTCTTTGGACACCCTGCTCTTTGGTCGCCGGGCAGGTGGCAGTTTCTCTGAGTTTAGTCATGCGCCATGATGGGTCCACAGGCCAACCGTAGGTTGTGTGTCTTCAGGGAATGGCTGGGATGGTGTTAAGCTGCAAGCCATTTGTTCAAGAGTCCTAGTTACCATTCACATTGCAAAAAGGAAAAAGAAAAAAGAAAATTTAATTGCAGCAAAATAAAAATATAATAAAGACGAAGGTAAAAAATAATACTCAGGACATGTCCCTTCCTAATTTTTTCCTCACTTTTTGCTCTCACTTACGATCTTGTGATTATTTCCATCTCTCACCTCTGTATGGTGGAAATGCCACAGAAAAGCGCTCTGCCCTGTGCCTCTGCTCCTTGCGCATTAGGGTTGGGTCGCTGGTGGACAGAAAGGGGCTCCAGTGAGCATGTTCACACAACAAAAATGGCATATGCTGTGAATCAGGGCTCGCTTTTAGAGCGCCATCCGTTTAAGCCCTTCTCTGCATGCCCACTGCTGGTTGTTGGCCTTGGGCAAATTGGTGGCCTTGCCTGTCTGCCTCTTAGCCTTTACCAAACTGAGTTAGTTCCTTGAACTTCCATTCCTAGCTCAGGGGTTTTTAAACTTGAGGGTCCAAACAATCTTCTAGAAAGTTTTCCAAAATAGATTCCTGACCCTCCTCCCCCCTTCCGCCATTTCTGACTCAGTGTGACCCAGGAGTCTGCATGTTTAACAAGCCCCCAGGTGCTTCCGAGGAGAGGAAGGTGAACCAACCAGACAGACCACAATTTGAGAACATCAGAGCAACGGGAGAGGAACTGGAAAAAGGAGAAACAAAATGTCCTGTTCTTGACATGAATGCATGAGGGCAAAAAGCTTTCATGTACTTGTTTATATTTTATAAACTTAAAATAAACCCTTTCTCTAATGGAGATGCATGAGAGCTTGGCTGACCCAACTCTGCCTCTAATGGTTTATTCCTTTCATTTAGTGAATGCTCATGTCAAGGCAAAAATCGAACCAAAGTAGTCACATGTAATTTCCAATCTCTCTTCTATTATTCCAACCTTTTCCACATTGTACTGTGCAACGCAGCAGACACAATTCAGATGGAACATTTGTGGCGCACCTCATACTTATAAGGCCTCGGGATCAATTGTCATATGCACCTACGGGTCAGTCCGTAATAATTAACAAGGAAGAGGAATGATTCACTTGTTTTCTGTGTTTATTTCAACTTGATTCCCAGAGGGTTTTAAGGCTTTCCGCCACCTTCCAGTCCCATTGCCTGCTGTGTCTGTCTCCGCTGGTGCAGACTCTGCAGTCTGCACCCCACAGGCCTCATAGTTTGGGGTTCACTCTTACCACACACGGAGCTTCATTAAGACCAAGTGTACCTTTCTTTTTTGCCTCATCCAAAACTCACCTTTCTGAAGACTCTCCTGATTATAGGAGATAGGACTCTGACCTATCTAAGTGAGATTCTATTTAAGTTCTCTGTGGCCATTATTTTAATTGCTCATAGCCAACATTTTAAGAAAATCGGTTTCGTTCTGGTTCTGCTTTTAGTAAAGCACTGTTTTGCCAAACACTTTATTTTGTAAATAACAGGTCAGTCTCACGCTTCAATAAAATAGATGTGAAATTCGTTTGGGGGTTCAGTTCATTCCTGTATTTTGGCTCCTTCTGTTGGGTATGGTCCCAGGAGAAGTAAAGTACTGCCATTTGCTGTGATATTCCTCCCCACTCCCCTTGCCAGCTGGGGCTGGTGAAAATCTAAGCCCTTGTTCTTCTAGGAATTTGAAGTCATGCTTTTGGTTTTCTCATCCAGATAATGAATACTGTACACTAATGCTGAGTACCAGGTGGGGAGGCAATATTCACTGATCCTGCTGATGCATGTGTCTGGGGAAAAAACATTAGAGAAAATGCTTCTCAGTATACTGATGTGAACCACGACCAGTTGTAAATAGAAATTCGAGGGCTGGGGCGCCTGGGTGGCTCAGTGGGTTAAAGCCTCTGCCTTCGGCTCAGGTCATGATCCCAGGGTCCTGGGATCGGGCCCCACATCGGGCTCTCTGCTCCATGGGGAGCCTGCTTCCTCCTCTCTCTCTGCCTGCCTCTCCACCTGCTTGTGATCTCTGTCTGTCAAATGAATAAATAAAATCTTTTTTAAAAAATTGTTAAAAAAAAAGGAAATTCAAGGTCTAGAACCCAGGTCACTGATTATGTCATTCTGGTGCCACAGATCAGAAGAACATAAAGACATTAAGAACAAAAACAACTGAATAAACAAAAAGCAGAACCAGACCCTGATGGCTGCCAGAGGGGAGCGCTGGGTAAGATGGGTGAGAGAGAGCGGGAGATTCACGTTTCCAGTTACCAAATGAACGAGTCGCAGGAATAAAAGGCACAGCAAAAGGAGTAAAGTCCATGATGCTGTCATAGTGAGCAATGCGACATATGGGAGCTATGCTTGTGGGGAGCGGAGCATAAGCTATAAACTTGTCAAATCACTAAGTTGTACTCCTGAAACTAATGTAACGTTGTGTGTCAACTATATTAAAAAAAAAAAAAAAAAAGACGTTACTAGCACAAAGCCTGACCTGTCCTGGCAGCTGGGTGAGACGGGGTGATGGGGTTGGCCCAGTTGGGGTTCCTAGTTGCTCTGGGTCTAGCACAGCCAGCTCCAGAAGCAATTCCTATATCCCCTGTTTCCCTTTCTCTCATCTTTTTAAAAAGATTTTTCTTTATTTGACAGAGAGAGAGAGAGATCAAGAGAGCACAAGCAGGGGGAACGGCAGAGGGAGAGGGAGAAGCAGGCTTCCCACTGAGCTGAGCAGGGAGCCTGATGTGGGTCTTGATCCCGGGACCCTGGGATCATGTTCCGAACTGAAGACAGATGCTTAACCGACTGAGCCACCCAGGCAACCCCCTCTGCTTCCCTTTCTTCCAACATTTTTTCAATGCCCTATTTTTCTAATTAGAAATTCTGACAAAGATATTTATGTCTATATCTCTCATTGTTACTCATAGTAATAAAATACAGGTACGTCCTGAATGTTTAATAGATGCTTAAACCGTGTCCATATGATAGAACATTTATACGCCATAAAAAATACGGAAACTGCCCATATGTAGCATATTATTCAAGTTACCTTGTATAATTGTATAAGCTCTTAAAAATATATATGCATAAGATTAAATACACTAAAATATTAGTACTGGTTATCTCTGAATTACAATATTCCGGGTGATTATTTATACTGTTTGGTATATGTCAGGTTTTCTATGATGAGCAAGTATTAAAGTGAAATAAATAAAATCTTAAGTTAAAAAAGATTTCTTATGAATTTGTGTCAGCTTATACACCTTTTATGCCAGCAACCAAATCATCTCTAATGTCTAAGCCTTGCTACTAGTCCCAGCCAGCAATCAGCATATAGAACTCAACTCTGGTCCCACAAATGCTGCCCCAAGGGTAATATTTTGCATGTACATAATCCTTAAATCATGGCTTTTTAAAAAAAATTTAAAAATTTAAATTTAAAAAAATTTTAAAATAAATTTTTTTTTAAATTTAAAAAAATTTAAAAAAAAATAAATGATTTAAAAATCATAGATTTTCACTAAATCTTTTTTTTTTTTTTTTAAAGATTTTTTTATTTATTTGACAGACAGAGATCACAAGTAGGCAGAGAGGCAGGCAGAGAGAGAGGAAGGGAAGCAGGCTTCCTGTTGAGCAGAGAGCCCGATGCGGGACTCGATCCCAGGACCCTGAGATCATGACCTGAGCCGAAGGCAGCGGCTTAACCCACTGAGCCACCCAGGCGCCCCTTCACTAAATCTTCTTAAGATTTAGGTTTCTCATGAAACTGAAACTTGAGTATACATGTCACAGATCTTCACGTTGTTTATGTCCTTGCATTAATCTGAAAAGGCTTTATTACCAATTCTAACAGTGGGAAAGCTCTCAATTAATGAAGGGTGTTCTGACTGTGACTTTGGAGGGAAAGGGCCGTACCTTATTATCTTTCTGCCCTTTACAGTACCTAATATAGTAGGAACTCAGAAAACATGCAATAAAATGATTGAAATCATATATTGTAACTCTTTCATGAGTATCTAAGATCCAAAGCATTCATATTACACATGGTTCAAGGCAACCTAGGTGATTATCTGAAAATTTTTTGCTTTGAAATTCTTGTCTTGTTTTAGCCTCGACTAGCTGCTTCAAACTTGGTGCACACGGAGTTTGGAAATTCTGATGAGCTCTTCAGAAGTACATCAAAAATATATTTTGTCAGAGAAATTAGGGTTACTTTTCCCATTAAATACCAAAAGTTTTTGCAGAAATTCCTAAGCGGATCTTCAAATTCACGTGGAAATGCGAGTGATCCAGAACAGCTAAAACGATTTTTTTAAAAGATTTTATTTATTTATTTGACAGACAGAGATCACAAGCAGGCAGAGAGGCAGGCAGAGAGAGAGGAGGAAGCAGGCTCCCTGCCGAGCAGAGAGCCCGATGCGGGGCTCGATCCCAGGACCCTGGGATCATGACCTGAACTGAAGGCAGAGGCTTTAATCCACTGAGCCACCCAGGCGCCCCTAAAACAATTTTTTAAAAAAGATTTTATTTATTTATTTGACAGAGAGAGATCACAGTAGGCAGAGAGGCAGGCAGAGAGAGAGGAAGGGAAGCAGGCTTCCTGCTGAGCAGAGAGCCCGATGCGAGGCTCGATCCCAGGACCCTGGGATCATGACCTGAGCCGAAGGCAGAGGCTTTAACCCACTGAGCCACCCAGGCGCCCCAGCTAAAACAATTTTGAAAAGGAGAAACAAAGATGGAAAACTCATAGTTCCCAATTTCAAAAGTTATTACCCAGGTGGAGTAATCAAGACAATTTGGCATTGGAATATGGATGGGCATATAGATCAATGGAACAGAATTGTGACCCCAGAAATAAAAACGAAAATAAAAAAAATAAAAAACTCAAAACAGATCATAGACCTAAATGTAAGAAGTAAAACCGTAAGACTTTTATTAAAAAAAGAAAAACTTAGGAATAAATCTCTAATCGATTTTGGCAGTGGTTTCCTAGATACGACATCAAAAGCAAAAATGACAAAAGAAAAAAAATCAGTATATGAAAATTAGAAAGACTTGTGCTTCAAAGGGCACATCATGGTCAATATATTTTCAAATCATATAGCTGATAAGGGATTTGTACCCAGAATACATAAAGTACTCTTACAAGTCAGTAACAAAAAGAAAAATAACTCAGTTTAAAAATGGGCAAAAGATTTAAATAGACATTTTTCCAAAGACATACAAATGCTGAGCAAGCACATGAAAAGATGCACCTGGGTGGCTCAGTGGGTTAAGCCTCTGCCTTCAGCCCGGGTCATGATCTTAGGGTCCTGGGATCGAGACCCGCATCAGGCTCTCTGCTCAGCGGGGAGCCTGTTTCCCCCTCTCTCTGCCTGCCTCTCTGCCTAATTGTGATCTCTCTCTCCCTCTGTTAAATAAATAAATAAAATCTTTCAAAGAAAAAAAAAAGAAATGCAGATCAAGACCATAATGAAAATACATTTCACTTCCACAAGGATAGCTGTAATTAAAAAACGGACTATAACCAGTTGTTAATGAGGATGTGAGGAAACTGGACCCCTGACACACCGCTAGTGGATGGGCAAAATGGTGCAGCCACTGAAGAAAACAGCTTTGCAGTTCCTCAAAAACTAAATAAAAAATTACCATGTTACCCAGCAATTCTATTCCTAGGTTTATACCTAAGAGAATTGAAAACAAGTGCCCAGGGGGCGCCTGGGTGGCTCATTCGTTAAGCAGCTGCCTTCGACTCAGGTCCTGATTCCAGGACCCTGGGATCGAGCCCGCATCTGGCTTTCTGCTCAGCAGGAAGCCTGCTTTTCCTTCTCCCACTCCCCCTGCTTGTGTTCCCTCTCTTGCTATGTCTCTCTCTGCCAAATAAATAAATAAAACCTTAAAAAAAAAAAAAGAAAAAGAAAACAAATGTCCACACAAAAAGATGTACACCAAAGTTCAAAACTCATAGTAGCCAAAGATGGGAAATAAGACAAAGGTACAATGGGGTATTATTTAGACATGAAATGGAATACAGATATATGATACAACATGGATGAAAATATTAACTAAGAAAAGCCAGAGACAAAAGAACACATATTTAATGATTTCATTTGTACAAAATGTCCACAATAAGCAAATCCACGGAGACAGTAGACTAGTGGGGCTGGGGCTGGGGCTGGGTGCATGGAACTGGGAAGTGGGAAGTGATTGCTGTGGGCACAAGATTTCTTCTTGGGGTGATGAAAATATTATAAACTTGGTGGTGATGGTTGCACATCACTACATGGGTGAATTTTATGGCATGTGAATTTTACATCAATAAAGATGTTTAAAAGTGCACGAGAAGGAATGACTTTGAATTTTAGACATTTTAGTATCTGTATATGTGTAAACACTACACACACACACACACACACACACACACACACACACACACCCTTCAATGATGCAGGGGTTGGGGGGGCTGCACCCCCATGCAGTCAAAAATCCACTTATAACTTTTGACTTCCTAAGAACTTCACTACTAATAGCTTACTCTTGGCTGGAAGCCTTACTAATAACATAAACAGTTGATTAACACGTATTTTCTGTGTTGCATGTATTATATACCATATTGTTACAACGAAGTAAGCTAGGAAAAAGAAAATATTAAGAAAATCATAAGGAAAATACATTTACAGAACTGTATTTACTGGGGAAAAAAAATCTGCTTATAGGGGCGCTTGGCTGGCTTGGTGGGTAGAGTATGTGACTCTCGATCTCAGGGTTGTGAGTTTAAGACCTACACTGGGTGTAGAGATTGACATAAAAAAAACAAAACAAAAAAACCTTTCATGAAAAAAATCTGCTTATAAGTGGACCTACACAGTTCAAACTTGTGTTCCCATGTTGTTCAAGGGCCAACTGTGTGTGTATATACAAAATGTGCATTATGTGTGTATAGATAATAATGTATATGTGTATATATAAATGTGTATATATAAATTTATAAGCCTTGACATTCTATTTTACAGTCACTTTCATATTTGAGATTTCTGTTTTAGATGGATTTCATGTATAACTCTGAGCTCGGATGCTGTCATTAGTATTTTTTTTTAAATATTTTATTTATTTTAGAGAGAGAATGAGAGCATGAGAGGGGAGAAGGTCAGAGGGAGAAGCAGACTCCCCTGGCTGGGAGCCCGATGTGGGACTCAATCCCGGGACTCCAGGATCATGACCTGAGCCGAAGGCAGCTGCTTAACCAACTGAGCCACCCAGGTGCCCAGTCATTAGTATTTTTAATTTCCCCGTTTCCTCTTCTTAGTACAGTTTTGTCAATTTTTAGGTTCATTTTAAATAAAATGACTGTCAGGGCAGTGTCATGAACTGATTTATGTTGCCCCCAAGTTCCTATGTTGAAGCCCTAATCCCTAAAACCTTGGAATGTGACTCTATTATATGGAGATAGGGCCTTTAAAGAGGTGATACAGTCAGGCCTTCAGGTGAGGCTTAATCCAATGTTAAGTGGTGGCCTTTTAGGAAGTGGAGATCAGGACATGAAGGCATGAAGGGAGGCATCAGGGGCACGTGTGCACGGAGCCATGACCCCGGGAAGAGTAGCCTGAGCGCGGCCATCTACCAGCCAAGGAGAGAGGCCTCCGAAGAAACCGAAGCTGCCAGCATCTTGATCTTAGACTTCTAACCTCCAGAACCGTGAGCAAACAAGTTTGTGTTGAAGCCACTCGGGCTGTGGTATTTTGTTATGACAGAACAAGCAAATGAATGCAGGCAGACTCATCTGTAACTGTTATGGGCTGTCAGGCTCGCCTCCAGGAAGAGCCACAGTATGAATCCCAACCACCAGTGCCCTCAACTTCTACAGTGTCCCTTAGAATGGGGGTACTTCAGTGGCTTTTCATCGAGAGAGAGGATTAAGTTGTGCATAACCAAGTAAGAAATGACCTTCTTGGAAAGAATGCCTTTCTTATCTTCTAAAGAATTACTAATTCTTCATGTCACTAAATCATGTATTCTCAAATGTTTGCCTTTTGACAACTCAGAATCCTGCTTATATATAAGCCAAGTGTAATGAACTCCTGCTTGCATGTTGAATTCGAGAAGTGGGTTTCTAGGAAACTGACATTCTTTATACATATGTAGAGACTTATGTATTCCTTATAAATTGTTTTTAAAGATTTTATTTATTTATTTGACAGAGAGAGAGATCACAAGTAGGCAGAGGCAGGTGGTGGGGGTGGGGGAAGCAGACTTCCCGCTGAGCAGGGAGCCCAATATGGGGCTCGATCCCAGGACCCTGAGATAATGACCTGAGCTGAAGGCAGAGGCTTAACCCACTGAGCCACCCAGGCGCCCCATAAATTCTTTTCTTCATGTAAGTTATTTATATACACAAATACATATATATTCCCCTCTCCCTCAATAAATGGGCTGACATTGAGGCAAGAAAATCAGAGATGACCACTTTAATCATGTAAACACAGTCTTAACAGAATTACATTCTTGTTTGTTTCTCCTTTTAGACTCCCTTAAGATCTTGACACAGACTAAGCCCTTGATGTTTACTGAATGAGTGGAACCTCAGTGCAGTAACAGGACAGGACAGTAACTACTTTAGGAATAAGCATCTGAAAGCAAGGCAGGAAGTGGTCTACAAAAAAATGCCACAGCTTATTACATAAGGATGGCTATGTACGTCATCAAATCCCAAGTGGTTTTATAAAGGGACAGATAATTTAATCTAATATTAAAAAAGATAATGTGGGTGGAGAGAAAGGTGCTCACCTACATAACTTTAGAAGACAGTGTTGTGACCAGAACCATGACACCAAAGATAAAGGACTATACGTAAAAACTGCACTCCTGTTGGTAAAGTTGTTTTTCATGGGGTATGGGTTACCAATTCTGAAACTGCTGAATGTGCTGTGCTGGGATTGAATAAATACGTAAATGGATAGAGTAAATGGTGGGAGCCAGGTTTCTCACTGTTGGAGGAGGTTACTGATAAGCAAGCAGAAGAAACTAGAAAGATCTATGTATTAATGGATTAGACAGAGACAGCAATAAGAACTCATATTTAATTAAATACTGATAGTTACATAGAAATATTTGTAATTTGTATATACAGATATTAGCGTATACACATATGTCCTTGCTCTGCCAGCTGAGAAGGCCTAAGAGAAAGGACACCTGGTGGCGATGAGCACATCTACCACCCAGATGGTGGTTTCTGATGCCCTTCTCCCATAAAAGGAACCAGGGCTCCTTGATTAAATGGCTGGGGCAGGAAAGAGATAAGAGGAGCCTGGAGCATCTTGGAGTGACAGCAAGCAAGGAAATGCTCAAAAAAAGAGGGGGGGGCTTTGTCAACTGGACACAGAAGCCACCTTGAAAGAATTCTTAATTGTTAAGGGCTGGAACAAGCTAAACAACAAAATAATACAGTATTGGTTTACAACTCAAAGCATAAAATAAATACCCACGAGCGCATGCTAACATCAAGAAAGGGTTGAGTTAATACGTATAAATGAGACAGAAGAGACCTATCTTCTGCACATGACAATGCCAAGTAAGTTGCAGAGCTACTTGCCACTCGAGGAGGCGGGCGGTAACTCCTCTCCACACTTTGAGTTTGGGCTGTGCTTAGTGATTCATTTCCAAAGAGCAGATTTATAGAAAGAAAGAAAACATTAACTCTGTAGTGGAGAAGCTTGACAAACACAACCTCAGCCAGGTGCTAAGTCATGTTCATAGTACGTTTCCTTAATGTGATGCAATGAAAAGAGCAATTTACCTCTGTCGCCTTCCTCCCAGTCCATAAACCCAGTCAAATGATGAGAAAAACTAAAGACAAACCCAAACCCAGGGCCATTCAACAACATACTTGACCAGTACTTCTCGAAACTGTTGAGGTTATCAAAAGCATGAAAAATCTGAAAAACCATAATGGCTAAGAGGAGACTGAGGAGACCTGACAAGCACAGTAATATCATATCCTGGAAGAGATCCCAGAACAGAAAAAGGACATTAGCTTTAAAACTACTGAAATCTGAATAAAGCACACAGTTTAGTAGTAATGTACCAATTGTTGGTTTTTTGATGTGAAAAATGTACCACAGTAACGTAAGACATTAACAACAGAGAAAGTGGTATGGGAGATACAGGAACTCTTTGCAAACTTTCCTGAAAACCTTATCAACTAGTTTTTTTAAAGATTTTATTTATTTATTTGACAGAGATGACAAGTCAGCAGAGAGGCAGGCAGAGAGAGAGAGGAGGAAGCAGGCTCCCCGCTGAGCAGAGAGCCCGATGCGGGGCTCGATCCCAGAACCCTGGGATCGTGACCTGAGCCAAAGGCAGAGGCTTTAACCTGCTGAGCCACCCAGGCACCCCTAAACTATTTCTCTTTAAAAAATGATTTATTTATTTGAAGGTGGGGAGAAGGGGCAGAGAGAGAATATCCAGCAGACTCCACGCTGAGTGCAGCGAAGCCCAATGCAGGGCTCGATCTCACGACCCCAAGGATAAAGACCTGAGCCAAAATCAAGTCAGGCGCTTAACCAACCGAACCACCCCGGCGCCCCTTAATGTTCTCAAATAAAATGTTTATTTAAATTAAGAAAACTTCATATGACTAAATGCAATATGGTATTCTGTATTGGATCTTAGAACTGAAAAAGGACACTAGAGGACAAAAACTGCTGCAGTTTGAAGAGTCTGGACTTTACTTAACAGTAGTGTAGCAGGTTGGTTTCTTAGTGTTGACTAACGCCCCATAGTAATGTAGATGTCAACGTGACGGGAAACTGAGAAAGGAGTATATGGGAATTCCGTATTTTCTGCAACTTTTTTGTAAATCTAAAGTTATTCCAAAGTAAAAATTTTATTTTAAAAAATGTAATGCAGGGTAGCTGGATGATGGAGCAAACTATCTGCTTGGACCACCCTAGCTAACTTCCATGAGGGCATTTGGTTTGTTTGGGACTCTGCGACTGATCTCTCCTTGCGGTCTACACTGCCACCGCCCTCCACCTCGCTGCGTCCACCTGAATGGCTTTCACGTGTGTGAATCTATACCTGAGCAGTGCCTGTGGTCAGGAAGGGAAGCCTGGATGACTCCAATCTAGAGAACAAAACAGAAGAAAACGAACAGGCAAAGCTTCCGAACTGAAGGGAACCGGAGAGCAGCTGAGCGCAGGGGTCTATTAAGCTGGAGTTAGCTCAAAGCAGAAGACAGTTCTAAGATTTTGGGGGGAAATAAGACAAAGATTTCAGGCCGGGAGGAGAGGACCAGAGACCAGGGAAAATGTCACTACGGAGGGTACTTGCTTTTCTCTGCCTTACCTCTCTCTGGCTTACTTATAAACTCTGTTACCCATACTATCCTTGGGGCTGATAATATCAGATGAACAAAGACTGGCCTGAGATCAAGTGGCTGCCACCAGTAACCAGGAAGGGTGCAACAGAGAGGGGTGAGGACGAGAAGGGGCATTTCTGGGGCCACAGCCACAAGATGGTTCCAAGCCTCTTACTTGTTTCTGTGGGCATCTTCTCCGCCAGACTGTGAGTTCTCCTGGCACAGGAATGTTGTCTTATTCTGCTGTAGTCCCAGCAGTGCTGTGTGTGTGGTACGTATTCAATAAACACCTGCTTCATGAATAAGTAAGTCAGAGAGCTAGAAACCAGTAAAACTGGGAATGTTTTTCTTTTGAAAAGTGATGGGGAAACATTAAATCCCAAACAGGTCTTCACCTTGAATCCTCATAGTAACTGAGGTTATTTAAAAATATTCTAACCCTTGGAAAAGGCTGCTTTTCTTTAACTAAAAGTAACTGAAATCCTTAAGAAAAATATTCTTTTTTTCATGAGTAGGGATATCTGGCCTCTGATTCTCAAAGCTACACAACTGAAATCAGGATTTGAGGGATAATACATTGTTAAACATGTTATTTTAAGAATAAAAAGTCTCTGCCCAGCTGTACCATTTGAAGATCATAGAAAATGGCATGCTAAATTATGTTGAGTCATTAATATTTTAATTCCAATTAAGGTAAATGAGAGAGAGAGAAAAAAGCTCAAAATGACTTTTCAAAGAGCTTTTAATACACAGAAGGAGAAATTGGAAAAAAGGAGAGTATGGTTACTTTTTTCTTTTTTTCACAAGCTAGGTTTATTCACTTTAATAGATTGTTCACTGCTCTAAGATGGTAAGATTATAGCTAACTTTTTTTTAACTATTAAAATGTTCTCGGGGCGCCTGGGTGGCTCAGTGGGTAGGGCCTCTGCCTTTGGCTCAGGTCATGATCCCAGGGTGCTGGGATTGAGCCCCGCATCGGGCTCTCTGCTCAGCGGGGAGCCTGCTTCTTCCTCTCTCTCTGCCTGCCTCTCTGCCTACTTGTGATCTCTCTGTCCAATAAATAAATAAAATCTTTTAAAAAAAATAAAATGATCTCTCTCCTGAAGAGGTGATGGTAGATGGTTTAAGATTAAAGCATCAAGTTGGAAAAAAAAAAAAGTTGGTGCCTTATGTCAACCCCTAAAAGGCTATTCACCCAAGAAATCTCAGATGTCTAGAAAGCACTTCTATATATTTTTTACGGGGGAAGAGGGTTTAGAGGGCATGAAGGGATTTGGGAAAGGTAGTGAGAAATGTACATTTGTTGAGAACACCTACTTACCAGGCACCAAGCTTTAGACATACATGATTTCTCAGTAAAAATTTATAATTTCAGTTAGGTGTTCTCCTATTACAGACAAGGAAATGAAAATTAATATAGGATAAATAACTTACCCAAGGAATGTGCTAATGGAGGGAGCCAAAACTAAGTTTATCTGATTCTACACTCTGTGCTCTTTCTTCCGCACCACTTATTACAGTGAGTTTCTAATACTCATTTTACAGAGAAATATTAATCAGTTTTTCTTAGTATACATCTTGAGTCTGTTTTCAAATTCACCTTCTGACTTGTAAATCTGCATGTTATTTATGTAGTGTCAGCAAACATTTAAAAAACTAAACCTAGAAAGGTTAGTATTAGTCTCTCAAACTTGCATGCCAACTATTTTTTGCCTTTTCGTTCCAGAAACCACATGAAACCTATCAGGAAATATTCATATGGCAAGGCCCCAATTATCTGCAATTGAAATGATTAGTGCCACAACAGTACTACAAGTCTTTGGGCAGAAGTCAGTGAAAGCCAAGCTGCCTCTAAGAGTTGAAGACATCAAATTCTCTGAAACACTAGATCAATCCAACTACCAGCCAGATCTTGAGACTAAAGCAACGGACCGGTTACAGAGCCAGTGGCCTAACAACTCCATGTGTCAGGAAGAGTACAGCAGAGAGAGCAGAGAAGGGGGAGAGCACAGCACTGGCAATAGCAAAAAGAAAAAAAAAAAGAAAAAAAAGGCAGCACAGGGGTGAAACCAAGGCAAACAACATGCAATGAAACAGAGTATCCAGAACACTCCAAGACGATGCTGACGAATAAGGATACGATCATGGCTTTGAGCTTCTCACGCAGATACCAAAACCAAATGCAATAAAGAACACATAAGCATACAGGTGAACTCTTATCAGTTTAGAATTAGAAAAATATTTTTTCGTAAGGTATGTGGTTAATGCACTGTAAGTCAGGGGTCCAGCATCTGGTCTTCTCGTTAAAAATCAAAGTATAAAGTAAGACTTTGTTTTTCTTACATTCCTCAGTTTCCCAAGGTCATCTGAAAATAAAGTCACATATTTAACAAGTGTTTGGTGACCAACTTTTAATAATACATATTTAATTTTCAGAAACATATGCTAACCATCAACAACATGATCAGGGTTCCATTGCCCCAGATGTTATTTCATTGGTACATTATATCAATATTTACAAAGGCTTTCAAATTCAACAACACAAAACAAAACAGCTTAATTTTTAAAACTACAATGCTTTAAAAAAATGTAAACAGTTCATTTTTACATTATTGTAAAAAAGAAGACTCACTCCTTAATGCGGCTTAATTTTTTTAAGTGAGCAAAGCCTGGTGCTCATGGATAAAGAATGAAAAGAATTTTTTACATAGAAACATTGTGCTCCAGTGTAGCAAAAAAAAAAAAAAAAAAAAAAGAAAGAAAGAAAGAAAGAAAGAAAAGAATGGGAAAAAGAAAAACGAAAGAAGATAAAGAAAAAGAGAAAAGAAGAAAAATTATATATATACATACAAAGAAAAGAATCTTAAGTTCACAATTTAGACCACACACAAAAAAAATCTTGTCCCCAAATTGAGAAATTTATAAAAACCATTTACACATAGTTGTTGACCTATTGAAAACCTGTATAACATTTTCAAAACAGTAACTCAGTCAATACCACTTTTCTGAAAAATGAAGTTTTGTGCAAAAGAAACTTTATAAGCTAGAAACAAGACCCCCCCCCCCCCCACCGTAAGAGGCCAAAAGGGCCAATGAAATAATTTAACTCTGTTAGATTTAGTGCATGTAACCAAAAGGCACACACATGTGATTAATATATTAATATATTTTCATGCAGAAACCTGTGCATGTTCACAATTATGTAACAAAAACACAAATATAACAAAACATAAAGCCTAATGTTTGGCAATGTTATTCTAGCCACATTTCTGTCTAGTCTATCAGTCCAGGGTTTATAGGTCATTAACACTGCCGCTCAAAAAATATATTATATTTGAACAACTTCCAATAAAAATTAAACAACAAAAAAAAGGATGTTAGCCTGAAACACTATAATCTACTTTTTTCAGTTCTGATACATACAGAAACTTACTGATATGTTTATTTTAAATGTCATTTCAAATTAAGGTGCATTTTTCCTTTTGTTAATAAACACTTTGATTGCTCCAGTGAAGTCAGCAGAAAGAAGAACTTCTGTATTATCTGTCTTCATGATACCTTAAAAGCATAAAAAAAAGTTTTTAGTTGAATATAAAGTCTGCTGTTTTAAGTGTCACGTGCCCATGACCCCACATATTTTCCCCACGTTTTCAGTTTTTCCCCCCAAGATTTTTTTTTAAAGATTTTATTTATTTATTTCACAGACAGAGATCACAAGTAGGCAGAGAGGCAGGCAGAGAGAGAGGGGGAAGCAGGCTCCCCGAGCAGAGAGCCTGATCTGGGGCTTGATCCCGGGACCCTGGGATCATGACCCGAGCCGAAGGCAGAGGCTTAACCCACTGAGCCACCCAGGCGCCCCAAGATTTTTTTTTTTAAGTAATCTCTACACCCAAAGTGGGGCTCAAACTCACAAGCCCAAGATCAAGAGTCATACACTCCCCTGACCAAGCCAGCCAGGTGCCAGTCTCTTTTCCAGCTCGCTCCAGTAATCCTTTCATTCTCCTGTACTCTTCTCCTCTCTGAGGCTCACTTCCACTTCCAGTGCCTTAGCCAGTCTTTCCCCGGCTTGGGGAGATTACAGTCCCTTGGGGCCTGGATGCCTGGATTTACTCCCAGGCATCCTAGGCCCCTAAACTGTCCAATGCTTCACTTCACGGCAAGAGGACAGCATGTCGTTCAGCTCCAGAACTGGAATGCAGGCAGAATGGGATCAGCCGGGCCAAGTGTGCTGTTATCAGGGGTCTCTAGTGAGATTGACAGTAAGGTTCATGGTCCAGCAGACATACTGAAATTGCCAGGAAATGAAGTACACATGATGGCTCTGTGAATGCGGACAGCAACTTGCTTCCACGGTTTGTATGAAGAGCCGTGTAGCTGTGCTGAAGGGCGAAATGCCTACCTCTGACATTTACCAGTAAAAAGCATTTAACAAACAAAATTCACAATTCCATTATGTATAGGTAAGAACTATCGATTTATGAAGGACTGATTAGTAAGGAAGAAAATAATCCAAACTTTAACTGGAAACTTGGGTACAGAATGGGTTAAGACAAAATGGCTTCATTTAGATTTGCTAAAAACATATCCTAAGCCTGTGAACATTCCTTCCCACTCTCTGGCCTATCTCAACCTTGTGCTAGGCAGCAGGAGGCAGCAAAGGACTTGCGATAGGAGATGATGAGAAAGGCTGGAGAAGAACACAATTCCTAGTGTACAGATAAATGCTCTGTAAGATAGAACAACAATAAAGACGTCTCCTACACAGCAGGCATTTTGCTAGACACTTTATATGTTCTCTTTAATTCTTATCACAAACTTATAAACTAGGGATTATCATGACTTTATACATGAGAAAAACTGAAGCATAAATTGCCAACTATGTCAGACAGAGGGCAATCAGATATATTTTATGATCTCATACCAGTTTTCAGAGTTTTCTTTTTACATTTTACCTCGATGGGTACAAAACAGCAAACACAAATCTGAGTATAATCCATTAAAAGTTGTGCCACTATAAAAAGGACCCAGCAAGTCAACTGAACCTTGTTAATATGGTGGAGTTCTGAAAAAAATATTTAAAAAGGACTTTTTCATCTTTCAAGTTGTTTTAAACGTGAGAATTTTCAGAGGCAACTGGATGGCTCAGTCAGTTAAGCGTCCAACTCTTGATTTCAGCTCAGGTCATGGTATCAGGGTTGTGAGACTTTTGTGAGAGCTCTGCACTTGGGCGTGGAGACTCCTTGGGATTCTCTCTCTCCCTCCGGCCCTCCCCCACAGTTCACACTCTCTCTATAAAAATAAATCCTTAAGGGGCGCCTGGGTGGCTCAGTGGGTTAAAGCCTCTGCCTTCAGCTCAGGTCATGGTCCCAGGGGTCCTGGGATTGAACCCCACATCAGGCTCTCTGTTCAGCAGGGAGCCTGCTTCCCTTCCTCTCTCTCTCTCTCTGCCTGCCTCTCTGCCTACTTGTGATCTCTGTAAAATAAATAAATAAAATCTTTAAAAAAAATCCTTAAAAAGGCTAGAATTTTCAGTGAAATGTGGAGGGGAGATGCACAGAGTATAAAAAGGTATCACTGGGAGGGAAAAAAAACAGCCCAAATGATGAGTAAAGGGAGAACACTGGATCTGGTTCTGAGAAAAAAAGAAAACGAAAAAGAAAAATTGCCAAACAGGCATTTAGTAAAGGTTTAATAATGTTGACTTGGTATATTTCTAAATCTTGTAACTGAAGGAAGTGCTAGACTGAAGTTCATCTTTGCTATCACAGACAGAAGAAATAGTGTATTTAGTGTAATGCACAGTGTAAATAATACCGCAAGGGAAATTACTTGAGATTAAATGAAATAAAATACTTGTGAACTCTAAAGTATTCAAATACTTTTAGAAGAGCCGTTTGTATACTGTAACTTTTGTTGTGGTTTTAAAACTCTCTAAAAAGTCTAGCTATAGTCTCTAGAATGAAAAAGAACATTTAATAAACTATTCTGAAATTCATTTCAACAATACATTTGTTTTCCAAATTTATATGGTCTCACCATACTCTTAAGGGCTAACAGGGACTTTTTCTTCTTTTTTTTAATTTGAGAGAGAGCTGGGTGGGAGGGAGAGGGAGAGGATCTCCAGCAGACTCTCTCCTGATCTCACGACTCTGAGATCATGACCTGAGCCAAAATCAAGAGTCAGATGCTCAACCGACTGAGTCACCCAGGCACCCCTAACAGGAACCATTTTTATATAATTGACACTCGGTACAACTTTTTGGTGGTTTCCTTTTACTTCCTAATCTGACCATTTTATATAACTGGAATTACTCCTTATTTCCCTAAACATATGCTGCAAATCACAAGAAATCACAGGCTTGTAAATAGCTACCTGAGAAGTTATAAAGCTATCAGTTTGTGACAAGTAGAAAAGGACACTACTTTTATTTGGTTTAATTCATTTGTTCAACACATGCTTATTAGGACCAACTATATGTAGGCAATGGCATTAGAATAATATATAGGACATAATAAGTCTCTGTCCTCAGAATTGGAGTCTGCTAGAAGAGACAGACAACAAAGAAATTTTGTATTTGTATGTTTTGTTTGCACTTTTCCAAAGGGAACAACTGCCCATAATAAAAAAAAATAATGAACTTTTGGGGAGTCTGGGTGGCACAGTCGATTAAGTGTCTGCCTTCAGCTCAGGTCATGATGGGACTGAGTCCTGCGCTGGGCTCCCTGCTCAGCGGGAAGTCTGCTTCTCCCTCTACCCTTCCCCCCTGCTCATGATCTCATTCTCTCAAATAAATAAAATCTTTAAAAATAATAATTAATGATGGGGGCAGCTGGGTGGTTCTACCAGGGTCCTGAGATCAAGCACTTGGCTTGTGCTCTCTTTCAAATAAAAAAAAAAAAATAGGGCGCCTGGGTGGCTCAGTGGGTTAAGCCTCTGCCTTTGGCTCAGGTCATGATTTCAGGGTCCTGGGATCGAGTCCTGCATCGGGCTCTCTGCTCGGCAGGGAGCCTGCTTCCTCCTCTCTCTCTCTCTCTCTCTGCCTGCCTCTCTGCCTACTTGTGATCTCTTTCTGTCAAATAAATAAAATCTTTAAAAAAAACAAAAACCTTTTAAAAAAAAAGAACTTCCAAAATTTTCATTTTTAATTCAAAGGTAAATCTAAATGAAGTAAAACTTGCAAGAAAGAGGTTACTGAAATGTTTGGAAGGGGAAACTCACACTTAAGTCGTAAACAAGAAATATTTCTTCACACACACAAAAACCTGACAATACCAAACGTAGGTCAATGAAGCTATAAGTGCTGACTAGAAAAAATGTAGGTCAAATAAACTGAGTACCTACCAGAGGGCACGGTATCTAAAACTTCAGCATCTTCACTTTTTTCATTCCCTTCTGCTTTTTCGGATTGCATATCCAAAGACAACATCAAACTTGGGTTTGGAGCAAAGATGGCTGATGTAACAACTGCATTATGTGCTGGGGAAAAAAATGTATTTCAGCATAACTAATAAACTTGATCCTAAACATCCAGACAGAAAGCATCATATGCAAAAAATACAATAGTGTATTTTTTAAACCAGTATATGTTATTAGCTAGTATCCTTTAAAATTAGCACATAAGTAATTAAGAACTATTTTTTTTTTTAAAGATTTTATTTACTTTTTTGACAGAGATCACAAGTAGGCAGAGAGGCAGGCAGAGAGAGAGAGAGGGAAGCAGGCTCCCTGCTGAGCAGGGAACCCGATGTGGGGCTCAATCCCAGGACCCTGGGATCATGACCTGAGCCGAAAGCAGAGGCTTTAACCCACTGAGCCACCCAGGCTCCCCATTAAGAACTATTTAAAACCCAAATATATGTGCTTAAAAAAAATACCCCACACAGGCATACCTCAGAGATATTGCAGGTTTTGTTTCAGATCATTGTAAAAAAGCGGACATTGCAGTTAAGCAAGTCAAACGAATTTTTCTGTTTGCCAGTGCATATATAAAAATTGTATCTATCCTGTGCTGCAGTCAATTAATGTGCAACAGAATTAGGTACAAAAACAACGTACCCAGCTTAATTAAAATGAGGTGTGCCTGTCTAAGTTCGGCCTTGGTATAGAAAAGTCAAACAAAGCCAAATACAAAGCAAAAGCAGTTATGGCTACCAGACTGTCTCTGAAGTAATGCCTATTCACACTTACTTGTAATACATCTCCATCTTTTTTTTTTTTTAATATATTTATTTATTTATTTATTTGACAGAGAGAGATCACAAGTAGGCAGAGAGGCAGGCAGAGAGAGAGGGGGAAACAGGTTCCCCGTGGAGCAGAGAGCCTGACACAGGGCTCGATCCCAGGACCCTGGGATCATGACCTGAGCAGAAGGCAGAGGCTTTAACCCACTGAGCCACCCAGGCGCCCCTAATACATCTCCATCTTAACTTTACTCATTTGGAGGACACACAGGAGCAGGCATTTACTTACCCTTAATACCTTCCCAAAAATCATTCCGGTCTCTCCTGACTGAAGTAAACTTGCTGAGGTCATGGTAAGTACTCCAGATATAAACATACTTATCTTCTGAGCCACTGACGAGGTAACTAAAATCATGGCTAAATTTGGGAAAGAAAAAAAAGTCAGTTTTGGATATTTTAGGTTTCCTTCTAGCAGCCCTTCCTACTTTAAGACTCCCAAGCGAACACCCAGGAGAGCTTGTTGATATACAGACTCCTAGTCTTACTCGAGAGGTTCTGAACATGCAGGTCTAACATGGAGCCCAGAGGCACAAGGATTTTCACGAAAGCTCTAGATAACTGTGCTGTCTGTTAACCCACACGGGGAGAAACGCCTACTTAAGAGATGAAAGAGAGAAGCAGAACACTTCACCAACTAAATTTCTCGGTAATTACTGGGTAATTCAAGAAGAAAGGAAACTGTTAAGGAAAGGGCTGAACGAAAGAGGGCTATGAGGAAGAAGATGCAGTAATTTCAGGAGTGCCTCCAGACCCCCAATTAAGAGTTCAAATAATAATGTGATGTAAAGGTATAAATACAGGATGCCGGACTTCAGGGTGTTAAAATGCTTTATCGGCTTCAGTACCTAAAAGAATCAAGACCACGGGTGGGTGGCAGGTAAGCTTCCTCTTAGAAAAGCTGACCTAAAAGTACAAAACCAGATGCGGCGCCTGGGTGGCTCAGTGGGTTAAAGCCTCCATCTTCGGCTCAGGTCATGATCCCAGGGTCCTGGGATCGAGCCCTGCATGCATTGGGCTCTCTGCTCAGCAGGAAGCCTGCTTCCCCTTCTCTCTCTGCCTGCCTCTCTGCCTACTTGTGACCTCTATCTGTCAAATAAATAAATAAAATCTTAAAAAAAAAAAAGTACAAAACCACAAATTCCAGAGCTGGGAGTGAGTCTTCTAATCCCAGCTCTGCAACTACCAGTGACTTCAGACAAATCACTTCATTTTCTGAGTCTCGGTTTCTTTGTCTGCAGAATAGGGGCAACTCAACTCTGTCGACTGAACAGGTAGACACGGTTAGGACTGCAGGATGACAACGTGAGCGGTCAGTTTTAAAAGTGCAAAGAAAGGAAAAACACCATAGAGACGTAAGGCATAGATCAAAGAAAATATGGGAGTAGAAGAGAAATATCTCTTTTGGGAATTTCTCATTGCCAGTTTACCTGAAACTTGCTTTGATCTGGCTGCTACTGTTGACATAACCCTTATACTTCATGGACAGTGACAAATCTCTAAGATCATATAGTCTGATTCTGGAGTCATTTGAGGTTACCAGTATCTAAAAATAAATCAAAGGAAAAGTTAAAAATGCCATCTTTTAATCTAAGTTAAGGTATAACCAAAAAGGGTATTACATACACATATACAGAGAGAATATACCTCAAAACTAGAAAAGCCTATATTCCACATGACAGAAAATACATTCTTAAGCCAAGACAGTAAGAATTTTCAGGAGTCTATATACAGTGTGAGGAGAGATGGTTTTGAATACTTAGTACCTTATTTTCTCCAGGTAGAGGTTCAATACCAGTAATTTTTCTTCCAACTTTGTTGCGTCCTCTGGTAGACCGGACATGTATTTGTGTGTGGTATTTCAAATGCTGAAAAGAAATCACAAATTTAAAATAGGATTAGAAGGAACCTCAAAGATCATCTGATACAAGCTACAGAGAGGCCGAGTATCATTCACCCCAATTTATATGCCCAGAGAGGATATACCAACTTATACGAAACTGCTAAGTATTCCATCATGCAATTTACACAACATAATCCTTTACCTCTGTATCATAGAAAATACATCTGCCATCATATGTCCCAATCACTGCGTATTTGCCATTCTGACAGAAATTTGCAGCTGTGATCAATTTTGTTTGACCATCTACTTCATTCCACAAAGCGACTTTTTTGTCAGGTATGTTCCAAAGGCGGAGCTTTCCATCCAATGACCCACTTAGAAAATACCTGTCATCCTAAAAATGTTGCAAAAGAGAAAGCTCTCGTTTTACCAGATCAAGAAAAATTCATTAGCAAATCAAAACATAAAGCCTGTTAGAATTAATCCTTAAAACATATTTAGATCCCATTAATAAAATACTATTCTTTAAGTATTTTTTTTTCAGATTTTATTTTTAAGTAATCTCTATACCCAATGTGGGGCTTGAACTCACAACCCCAAGGAGATCAAGAGTCACATGCTCTACGGATTGAGCCAGGGAGGCACCTCCAAGCAAGCATTATTTTATTCACTAAAAATAACTATTAGAAACTTCAGTATTCACTTTGGAAAAATGACTTTCTAGGGGCGCTTGGGTGGCTCAGTGGGTTAAAGCCTCTGCCTTTGGCTCAGGTCCTGAGCTCAGGGTCCTGGGATCGAGCCCCTCATTGGGCTCTCTGCTCAGCAGGGAGCCTGCTTCTCTCTCTCTGCCTGACTCTCTGTCTACTTGTGATCTCTGTCATATAAATAAAATCTTAACAAAAAAGAAAAATGATTTCTAATTACTTTATCATATCCTTAAACTGCTTTTCCCAAAGTATGGATGTTAATGGATGTGTTGGAGAATGGTTGTGTGGGAGAATGGTTCATGTAAGTTTGAGAGATTCTGGGTTACAGAAAGTTAGGATTCTCAGTTAATATGCATTCTCAATCTCCAAAAGAGGAATAAAGTAGGTAGCACTTTCCAACTTATATAACCAGGGACATTTTTGGGGGGGGGTGTTGTGGTTGGGAGAGAGTCGGCAGGAACACCTAGCAGGGTTAGTACCCTCAAGGAACACGCTTTGGGAGAAACTATCCTGTAATGATATGTTTGTCCGGATCTTCCTCTGGGATCCACATAGTACTTGGATAAAAGACTAACGATGGTTAGCCCAGAGAACCAGTTGTTTTGTGGTCAATTTTGACACCATGTCAGTAGGAAATTGCTTCAGTATTCAAATTCTCAATCCCAAAGCAGGGCTTCTCAACAGGGGGCAAGCTGGCCCCACAGAGGACATCTAGCAATGTCTGGAGACATTTTTGACTGTCACAACTGGGGATGGGATGTTCTTGGCATCTAGTGGGGAGAGGACAGGAATCCTGTTAAACACTCTGCAATGCACAGGACAGAATTTATTCCCTTTACAACAAAGAAAGATCCAGCTCAAAATGTCAAGTGCCAAGAACGAGAAACCCTGCTATACACTAAAGCAGGCCTACCACCAAGCTGGCATAATGAGAGATCACTGGCAGACCATGTTCTATTCGTTTCAGGGGTATAACGTAATGATTCAAGATTTGTATATGTTGCAAAAATGATCACCTAAACTGGTCTATTGGTAACGTTAAGAATTAAGAGTAAAATAATTGGAATGCCAAAACAAGAAGTATTCCCTTCTGCTTAAGACTATCATTTTTAGGGGCGCCTGGGTGGCTCAGTGGGTTAGAGCCTGTTCTAAAATTAGGATTATCTTATGATCTATGTTAAAATAAATCTGCTAGGGCACGTGGGTGGCTCAGTGGGTTAAAGCCTCTGCCTTCGGCTCAGGTCATGATCCCAGGGTCCGGGGATCGAGTCCCACATCGGGCTCTCTGCTCAGCAGGGAGCCTGCTTCCCTCTCTCTCTCTGCCTGCCTCTCTGCCTACTTGTGATCTCTGTCAAAAAAATAAATAAATAATAAAAAAAAATCTAAGACTATCATTTTTACTCACCTCTGAAGATTGTCAAAGACAATTTATAGAGAAAGGACATTTTTATGGCTGTGGTATAGTAGGCTCTACTTAATGACTACCAGTAGAAGAGCAGAACAAGTAAAAAGACTTCATGTTGGTCTTACAAATCAGAATTTTATTTACATACATGCATACGTGTGTGTATATGTGTGTGCATATATTATCTTCATTTTGCTATTTCTTTTATAATTCTGCTTTCTTCTTTCTAGATAACATTATTTTAATAGAGTCATGTTTCCTAAGAAAATGTTAACACCACACCATCCTACCCCAGCCCCTCTTAAAAATCCTTCAGATCTACAGAATTTTAGAATTAGGGCTTTTTGGTTTCCAAAAATGAAACCAAATATAAGTATAGAAAAAGTACTGACTAAACAGGAACCTTAATAATAAAGTACTACACAGGTAACTATCACACCTAATACCTCTCCCTTTCCACCCTGACATATTAGTTAAAATAGAGGTGAGGGAAGGATTTTGTTCACAGTTGCTGACAGGAGTAAAGCCATTCTTTTGCTGCATCATTGGCTGACAGGATGGGGGTGTTATTCAGAAAGAAGCCTCAAAAAGCTTGACGGTCCAAACTGATAAGGTATCTGCAAAGATTAAGCATTTTTAATTTGCCAAGTTCTGAACCAAAGTCTTCTAAGGGTCTATATTACAAGCCCGCCCTGGGAGGGAAATGATATTGAAGGGGGAAAAAAGTCATTCTTCTCTCTTAATTTGGGGAAAAAGAGGAAGAAATATGAGTGTAAATAAAATACTGCATTAACATGACAATGGGTGTTAAACATACAGAGATGGGGACGTGAACAGAAATAGGATTTATACGTCAACACGGGGGAGGGTAAGTCAGGTCAGCTCAAGTCCTCCACTTATCTCAGCCCGGCTAGTGGAGCAGCACCGGCATGGGCCTTCCCTTGTGCTTACAGTTGTAAAGAGCGAAAATTAATTTAGCCTTACTCATTTGGTGGCTTTATCCTATAAGAACATAATAAAGTCAGCAATTCCAAGATGAATTTTCCTCCTTTGGTTGAAATCATATGAAATACTTCCTTTTCAGAGGAAAGATTGTGAGGGATTTTCTACACTGAAAATGAATTAACATGGATCTCATGATTAACAGTATTTCCAGGAGCGCCTGGCTGGTTCAGTCGCTAGAGCATGAGACTCTTGATCTCAGGGTCATTGAGTTCAAGCCCCATACTGGGTGCAGAGTTCACCAAAACAAAACAAAACAAAACAAAAACCCACAACACCCAACCAAAAAACCAAAAACAGTATTTCCAGACATTATACAGGAATTCAGTATACCTTATAATGAATTTTGATCTTTGCCTCTTTCAACCTTTTCTTCTTTGTCTCTTCTCACCCCACCCCTCCCACTATTCTTCCCTATATGCTTCCCTAGCTTATTTACCCACCTGCTGTCTCTTCTTCCTCCACCTCCAACCTCTCTCATCTTTAACAGCATACATTATTCACACCCTGCATATGTTATTAAAGATTTGGGATGGCTTTTCATTATTATAGTTACGTTTCTAGTTCTAATACAGATTAGCAGAATATTTCCTGTCTTCTCTTTTCTTTAAATAGGCTACATGCTTGTAACCCAAGGTGGGGCTTAAGCTCACAACCTGGAGTTCAAGACCTGAGCTGAGATCAAGAGTCAGATGCTTAATGGGCGCCTGGGGGGGCTCAGGTGGTTGAGCATCTGACTCTTGGTTTTGGCTCAGGTCGAAGTGTCAGGGTTGTGAGAATGAACCGCACATGGGCGGGCTCTGCTGGACAGTCCTCCTCCCTCTTTCCCTCCCCACCCCACCTCATGCTGGTGCCTCTCTCTCTCTCAAAATAAATAAATCTTAACCAAAAAAAGAAAAAAAAAGAGGCTGCCTGTGTGGCTCAGTTAAGAGTCCAACTCTTGATCTCAGCTCAGGTCTTCATCTCTGGGTTGTGAGCTAAAGCCCCATACTGGGCTCCATGCCGGGTGTGGAGCCTACGCTAAAATAAATAAATGAGGAAGGGAGGAAGGGAGGTGGGAGGAAAGAAGGAAAAAAAGAGAAAGACTAAATTAAGTTATTCTCAACTATGTGGCTTTTAATAATGCACCTGGGTGGCTCAGTGGGTTAAAGCCTCTGCCTTCAGCTCAGGTCATGATCTCGGGGTCCTGGGACTGAGCCCCATGTTGGGCTCTCTGCTCAGTGGGGAGCCTGCTTCCCCCTCTCTCTGCCTGCCTCTGCCTACTTGTGATCTCTCTCTCTGTCAAATAAATAAATAAAATTAAAAACAAAAAACAAAAAAACAATTACTTACTCTTGGATGGAAAGCTATGGCAGTGACAAAATCTATATGTTGGAAACAGCAAAGGCATTCTCTTCTGGAAATGTGCCATAACCTGACTGTTTTATCCATCGAAGAAGAAAGCAGGAAGTAGTTCTAGTGAGAAATTGACATTGATCATTTTATCACCCTAAGAAAACACTACTTGCACAATAAAAGCAAACTTTCAGTTCTATGTATCTCAACAGTTTTGTTATTATTATGTTATACCTAGCATTAGAAAGAACAAAAGATTATCCAATTCACTTGGAAGATCCTATTTTTCTCCCCTTTACATGCCATATTCCTTTGGTTCTAAGACTTTTTTTTATATGACCTGTTCTAAAATTAGGATTATCTTATGATCTATGTTAAAATAAATCTGCTAGGGCACGTGGGTGGCTCAGTGGGTTAAAGCCTCTGCCTTCCGCTCAGGTCGTGATCCCAGGGTCCGGGGATCGAGTCCCACATCGGGCTCTCTGCTCAGCAGGGAGCCTGCTTCCTCCCCTCTCTCTGCCTGCCTGTCTGCCTACTTGTGATCTCTGTCTGTCAAATAAATAAAATCTTTAAAAAAAAAAATCTGCTAAGCACCAAGACGACTAAGGTGTGCCTTAGTTTTTATAGTCCCCATATAGTGAAACCAGGCTATGAATATAAGACATCCATTCACAAGATTGTCACTTTAGTTATTCTGACATTGGCAACACTGGTGAATTTTAACTCACAAGAATTCCCTAATTGCCACTTAAAATGCCTTCAAAAAGATTACCCTATAATGCAGCATGAAAATGAAAAGTTATTGTGCACCTGTCACACCCAAGGCAAGAAAATGAGAGAAGAGAAATCGTCAAACATCTCAGAATAGATCATAGAATTTTCTAGAAGCTAGAAGAGGGGAGTGTAACTGCTTTAGGCACGGTGAGGGTCCATCACCCAGGATCCAAACATCTGTCAAAAGTTTCTAGCTGGCAGAAGTTCTTTAACTTTTTGGCATAATTTAAGACCTATGTGTTATACTGAATGAGGCAACACAAAGAGACCCTAGTATTCTCTGGTATTCCTAAAGGTGCTAAGCAAATCAAAGCAATGATGACATTTATTGAGTACCTGCAATGTACTAAATTGTTAACACTATACTATGAACTAGGTATATCATTATCCTCCGTCACAAATGAGAACACTGAGGCACAGAGATGTTAAATACTAAGCGCAAATATCAATTTGGATATGTTACTGTACTGATAAATATATGACATTTGGGGCTAGCTGTAAAAGTGTATGTTTTATGTAGTCTACCTGTTTTTATTTAATGAATTAATTAGAGAGAGAGCATGCGCACGCGTGCTGCCTGCGGACATGGAGGGGAGGAGCAGAGGAAGACAGGAAGAATCCTTAAGCAGACTCTCAGAAATCAAGAGTCTGATGTTTAACTGAGTGACACAGGTAGCCCTACTTGTTTTTAAATAGATAGTGTAAGGGTGCCTGGGTGGCTCAGGTTAATAAGGCTCTGCCTTTGGCTCAGGTGATGATCTCAGGGTTCTGAGATGAAGCCCTACGTTGGGCTCTGCTCAGCAGGGAGCCTGCTCCCCCCATCCCGCCTACTTGTGATCTGTCAAATAAATAAATAAAATCTTTAAAAAAAATAAAAATAAATAGATAGTGTATTATACAACCAAAAAATAGAATTCTGTTACAATATTACTCAGCCATTAAAAAGAATGAAATCTTACCATTTGCAACGATGTGAATGGAACTAGAGGGTATTATGCTAAGTGAACTACATCAGTCTGAGAAAGACAGACATCTTAACTGTAGGAAACTAACAGGGTTGCTGGAGGGGAGCTGGGTAGGAGATGGAATTCTAAACACTGCTTCATGCTTCAAATGCCTTAAATAAAATTAAAAGTATCTCTCTAAATTTTTGCAAAACTGCTAAGATATTTGTTCAGTGGCAAAACAGGCCCTCTACTTCTGAAATAATTTTGCTCTAAGGGAAAAAACACATAAAGTGATGACTTATCAAAGAGTCATATATTGTTAAACTTAATGATTTAATAAATATAGCAGATTAACCAAAGCAGTCTTGATTAGATAGATCTGACTTCAGCACTGTAGCTGAAATCATATATTCATTTTGTAAGAACAGCAACTTTGCACAATTAGTTTATAAAGAAGCCAAAAATAAAAGTTTAAAGACAGATCCAGACAGAAGCTCTTAATATAAACATTGTATTAGCCTAATTGAATGTTTCTCCTCTTTTAACTGATTACTTTGTAGGTAACTCCCATGTAGTATACATAACAAGACACTTGAAAAACAAAACATCTGTTTTTATCCTGAAGTCACAGTTATGTAGAATTAATACACTCTCCAAGTAAGAATTTCTTACTTTAGACCACGAAAGATCAAGGAGATCGGCGGTATGTCCTTTATATTTGCAAAATGGCCGCTGCCGAAACGGTGCGTTTTTATCGTCAGGGTCTTCGTCAGCTCCACTGCACACCTATTTAGATATAAAGACAAATGTTAAAACTAGAAAAGCAAAAACTTCACACTCTTCCCACCCCGTCTGTCCTCTCATCATTTGCTGCCTGACCAAAATCTTGATCTACCAGAAACAAACTCTCCTTTACGATGAATCTACTACTTATCACTCATTTACCTCCCTGTTCCAACAAACCAGGATCATCCCTGAAGCCTGTGCTATCGCAATCTTTCCCTCCCTAACAGAGCCTCCACTTTGTCCTTTTCTGAGCATTGGCTCCTTTCGGAGAGATGGGAGCCAGCACCAGGGGGTGAGTCATGATTGGTCTGAGCTAATTAAGATGAGCTCATTCCCTTTCCCAGTGATGACTGGCTTAGGCATGGGCATGTGCTGCAGTTTTTTTCAATCAGACATGATGGAAAGTTTATAGGGGGAAAACGGTGGGTGGAGACAGGGAAGAAGCTTCCAGAAAGATTTCCTAAGGGGCATCCTAAAGGGATGTTCTCTCCTTCCTCTGAACATAGCCATCTGTGTGACACCTAACACTGTAGCTGCCATCTTACTACCATGAGGGGAACAAACCTAAGAATAACAAAGAAGAGCAGAGCAGGAGGATGGCAGGACCCTGTGTCCCTGATGACACTACTGAGCTGCTGCATTAACCAACCTTGGAACCGCCTTACCTCCAGACTTGCTTCCTCATTGTTTAAGCCATTTTCAGTTGGATTTCTGTTATTTGAAGTCAAAAGCATCCTAACAGAGGTAGGTAGAAAATAATGCCATACGTGTGTGCATTTAGCTTACAACATGCGTTTGTATTCATTACCAGAGTGAATTCCTAACAACTCTGTCAGGTAAGTAGTAACATTATGAAGATGAAGAATTTAAGAAAAACACCTGAGGCTCAAAGAGATCAAAATAACATATTAAAGCTCACACAACCACTTGTAAACAGCCGAACCAAAGCAGAAATAACAACTGTAAGTCCAAAGACTGTCCCTCAAATGCTTCAGAGGATGTAGCAAGAGCAAAAACACGGAGTTGTCAGCTAACAAGCTTCGCTTACTCAGGGAAGGACAGGTAGGATGGCGAGGCCCAGGAAAAAGGTGTATGGAGATATACAGCAGGGGATCAGGCGGGAAAGGTACTTTGGGACCAGATCCTAATGAGCCTTGCATTTGTGGCTTAAAAGTTCAGATATTCTAAGGAGATGGAGAGCCAGCACAGGCTTCCGAAAAGAGAATAACACGACGTGACTGGTGCTTTAGAAAGAGAAAGCTAAGCAGGAAGGCAAAAGATGGTAGGGAGGAAGCGTGGAGGCAGAAAGAGCAGTCAGTAAGTGTGAATAAGAATAAGGAGGGCTGCAACTAGGCCGGGAGCCAAGGGACAGAAGAGAACTACCACTACTATTTGCCTAGAACTTGACAGTAGAAAAGCATCTTCATACCACTGTGGAGGTACAGCAGCTACAATGGTGCCCTGACCTTCTGTCAAGCACTCCTAATCCTAGAGGACTAGGCTCTGGCCTCTCCTTGTGCTGCCAGCCTGGTGAGCACAGCTGGAACACATAAAACTAAACAGGCTTGACCTATTACATAAAGTCCAACCTTTTGTTTAATAATCATTTACATTTCATTAAGTACTCAGCATTAATCCTCTAGCAGTGATTCCAGATCTTATTTTTCTCCTCAAACATCCATGTTCTTCTCCTTGGACTTGGTATTTTGTTTCAAAATACTTAATTACATTTTTGATTATAAATACATGGCCAGTGTAGATAAATCAGAAAGCACAGGAAGTAATAAAACAAAAATTAAAACAACTCTCTGCTAACACGATGACTGCCTTCATCTTTCATTTTTTAAAAAACATTAATTTAAATCACACACGATTCAGTATCTTCCTATTATACCATGAATATTTTCAGTAATTCACTCTCTGAAAACATTTACTAGCTGCACATCAATGTGCCATAATTTAATCATTCTCCAACTGGTTGGTCATTTAGATATTTCCAGTTTCTTGCTAGCATAAATAGCAATTCAATGAACATCCTGGAACATGAATCTTTATGTCTATTTTATTATTTATTTATCTTAATATAAAGGGTATTATGGTCAAAAGGTTTATGAGCTTGAGACTTTGACAGTATCTTCTGTTATCTGTTTTAATAAAAGCAGGTATGTTTACTAAAGAAAATTTTAGGGGTGCCTGGGTGGCTCAGTCAGTAGGCATCTGCCTTTGGCTCAGGTCATGATCCCAGGGTCCTGGGATCTAGGCCTGCTTCGGGCTCCCTGTTCAGTGGGGAGCCTGCTTCTCCCTCTCCCTATGCCTGCGGCTCCCACTGCTTGTGCTTTCCCTCTATCTTTCTCTGTCATATAAATATCTTAAAAGAAAAATAATGAAAATTTTAGAAGTACAGATTAGTATAAAGAGTAAAAGAAATAAAGAAGACCTAAAATCCCACCACCTAGAGATGCTACTAGTAATAATTTAGTATATTTCTTTTCTTTCCCAAAGATTGTTTTTTTAGTAATCTCTACACCCAATGTGGGGCTTAAACTCACAACCCTGAGATCCAGAGTTGCATGTTCTACCGACTGAGCCAGCCAGGTGCCCCAGATTTAGTGTATTTCTTTGAAATTTTAATCTACAAAGTATTTAGATATGCTTAGTAAAAACTGGGATAATATTGTATTCAATTTTTCATTCTGCTTTTTTCACTTAACATTTTATTTTGAATATTTTTAAAGTCATTAAATAGTCTTTGAAAACAACCTAAGGACTGCAGAGTATTCTACTTTAACAATAATACCATAGTTTTTATTTTCCAGCTGTTAAAAATGTAGTTGTTTAAATTTTAGCTATTTTTAGAATACTAAGATGAAAATCTTTTTATTTACATCCGAGACTATCTGATGGTTTCTTTTTTTTTTCTAAAAGATTTTATTTATTTGAGAGAAAGCATGCCCACGAGTGGGGGGAGGGGCAGTGGGAGAGGGAGAACAAGACTACCCGCTGAGGAAGGAAGTGGTGGGGGGGGCTGGATCCCAGGACCCTGGGATCACCACCTGAGCTAAAGGCAGCCACTTAACCAACTGAGGCACACGGGCACCCCTCCTTTTTTCTTTTAAAAGGAAGCTCTACACCTAAGGTGGGGCTTCAACTCAGCATCCTGAGATCAAGTGTCCCTTCCTCTACTGACTGAGCCAGCCAGGTACCCCGATCTGATTATTTCTTTATGATAGATTTTTAAAGGTAGAATTATTAAAGGTATAATCACCAAGTAAAATGTTATGTGTTTTATCTATACGTATACATCTCTATAAACAGGTATCTATATCTAGAAAGATAAATATATATTTATGTCTCTATATAAACATATATACAACTTTATTATGGCCATTTCAAATATACACAGAAGTAGAATAAATAGTCATAAGTAGTAAATATAATATAAATAGTAATAAATAGAACGAATCCCATACATCCGTCACCTGCTTTAATGGTTATCAGTATTTTACTCATCTTGTTTTATCAGTCCTCCCACTTTTACATATTTGCTTATTTTTGCTGGAACACTTATAGCAAGATCTAAACACTATTGATTTTATCAGTAAAGATTCTTTATGTATTTCTAACTAATAAGCCCTCTTTCAAATGTAACTACTATACTAGTATCACACCTAAAAAATACCATTTATATCATCTAATATCTAATCCATATTAAAATATCCTGGTTATCTAAAAATGTCATTTTAAAGATGGACTGCTATGAAAACTTGTAAGCCTTTTGATATTTATTAGCACTGACTATATACCAAATACTGTGTTAGTTATTTGAGATAACAAAATAAATAAGACATTTCTTAGTTTCTAATTATCTAGTCTCACTATTTAAAAGCCAGAATGAACCTTTTAAAATATGTTAAATTTTGTCATTCTCTGTTCAAAGACCCTCCACTGGCTTCCATCTCTCTCAGAGTAAAAGCCACAGTCCCTGTAATGGCTTACACATTGTTTGCCCCATCTACACCTTCATGACTTTCTTCTTCTTCCTTTTTTAAATTTCTTTTCAGCATAACAGAATTCATTGTTTATGCACCACACCCAGTACTCCATGCAATACGTGCCCTCCATAATACCCACCACCCGGCTCCCCCAACCTCCCACCCCCCGCCCCTGCAAAACCCTCAGATTGTTTTTCAGAGTCCATAGTCTCTCATGGTTCATCTCCCCTTCCAATTTCCCTCAACTCCCTTCTCCTCCCCATCTCCCTATGTCCTCCGTGTTATTTGTTATGCTCCACAAATAAGTGAAACCATATAATTGACTCTCTCTGCTTGACTTATTTCACTGAGCATAATCTCTTCCAGTCCCATCCATGTTGATACAAAAGTTGGGTATTCATCCTTTCTGATGGAGGCATAATACTCCATAGTGTATATGGACCACATCTTCCTTATCCATTCATCCGTTGAAGGGCATCTTGGTTCTTTCCAGTTTGGCGACCGTGCCCATTGCTGCTATAAAATAAACACTGGGGTACAGATGGTCCTTCTTTTCACTACATCTGTATCTTTGGGGTAAATACCCAGTAGTGCAATTGCAGGGTCATAGGGAAGCTCTATTTTTAATTTCTTAAGGATCTCCACACTGTTCTCCAAAGTGGCTGCACCAACTTGCATTCCCACCAACAGTGTAAGAGGGTTCCCCTTTTTCTACATCCTCTCCAACACACGTTGCTTCCTGTCTTGCTAATTTTGGCCATTCTAACCGGTGTAAGGTGGTATCTCAATGTGGTTTTAATTTGAATCTCCCTGATGGCTAGTGATGATGAAGATTTTTTCATGTGTCTGATAGCCATTTGTATGTCCTCATTGGAGAAGTGTCTGTTCATGTCTTCTGCCCATTTTTTGACATGATTATCTGTTTTGTGTGAGTTGAGTTTGAGAAGTTCTTTATAGATCCTGGATATCAACCTTTTGTCTGTACTGTCATTTGCAAATATCTTCTCCCATTCCGTGGGTTGCCTCTTTGTTTTGTTGACTTTTTCCTCTGCTGTGCAGAAGCTTTTGATCTTGACGAAGTCCCAAAAGTTCATTTTCGCTTTTGTTTCCTTTACCTTTGGAGACATATCTTGAAAGAAGTTGCTGTGGCTGATATCGAAGAGGTTACTGCTTATGTTCTCCTCTAGGATTCTGATGGATTCCTGTCTCACGTTGAGGTCTTTTATCCATTTTAAGTTTATCTTTGTGTACGGTGTAAGAGAATGGTCGAGTTTCATTCTTCTACATATAACTGTCCAATTTTCCCAGCACCATTTATTGAGGAGACTGTCTTTTTTCCACTGTATATTTTTTCCTGCTTTGTCGAAGATTATTTGACCATAGAGTTGAGTGTCCATATCTGGGCTCTCTACTCTGTTCCACTGGTCTGTGTGTCTGTTTTTATGCCAGTACCATGCTGTCTTGGTGATCACAGCTTTGTAGTAAAGCTTGAAATCAGGTAACGTGATGCCCCCAGTTTTTTCTTTTTCAACATTTCCTTAGCAATTCGGGGTCTCTTCTAATTCCATACAAACTTTAGGATTATTTGCTCCAGCTCTTTGAAAAATACCAGTGGAATTTTGATCGGAATGGCATTAAAAGTATAGATGGCTCTAGGCAGTAAAGACTTCAAAGGTAATACGATGTCAATAAAAACGTATCTATCAATAATCACTCTCAATGTGAATGGCCTAAATGCGCCCATAAAACAGCACAGGGTTGAAGATTGGATAAAACAACAGGACCCATCCATATGTTGTCTACAAGAGACCCGTTTCGAACCTAAGGATACACCCAGACTGAAAGTGAAGGGGTGGAGAAACATCTTTCATGCCAATGGGCCTCAAAAGAAGGCCGGGGTAGTGATTCTCCTATCAGATAAATTAGATTTTAAACTAAAGACTGTAGTCAGAGATACAGAAGGACACTACATAATTCTTAAAGGGACTATCCACCAAGATGATCTAACAATTGTAAATATCTATGCCCCCAATATGGGAGCAGCCAATTCTTTTTTTTTTTTCCTTTAAAGAGAAAGTGGGGAGCGGGCAGAGGAAGAGAGAGAGAGATAATTTTTAAGTAAATTCTGCACTGAGCGCAAAGCCTGACAAGGGGCTTGATCTTATGACCCTGAGATCATGACCTGAACCAAAAATCAAGAGTGGGAGGCTTAACCAACTGAGCTACCCAGGTGCCCAGCAATACATACATATATATTTTTAAAGATTTTATATTTATTTGATAGAGACACAACGCGAGAGGGAACACAAGCAGGGGGAGTGGGAGAGGGAGAAGCAGGCCTCCCGCTGAGCAAGGATCCCAGGACACTGGGATCAGGACCTGAGCTGAAAGCAGCCGCTTAACGACCCCGAGCCACCCAGGTGCCCCATCAATACATATTTTTTAAATAAAATGTTACACATGTACAATTTCACAAAAATTACTTCACCCCCTTATGGTTAACTCCTTTCATCCAAGTTTTAGATCCTAATAATCTTGAAGGAGATCAGACTGTGTCACCCCAAAATATTCCCTTTGCATAAAGATCATTTTGGGCTAAAGGCAACTGAGAATAAGCAGACACAAGAAAAAGTCTTTGCCCTCCTTACTTCTACCTGAAAGCAGGGCATGAAATTCTCTTTGTGAAGGTGTGTCCCCTTTACCTCTTCCTTGCCAGGAAGGGGAAAATAAATCTTACCTCTGGAGATAGTACTAAGTAATCCTTATCCTCCATTAGTTTCCCCCAATATTTTTACCTGGTCACAATATACTGCCCCTAATGCCCACCGCCCCTCTTTTTCTTGTCACTTCTCAACAAACTTACCATTCTTTATTAAAATCATATATAAACCCCTGGGTCTAACTGCCTCTTTAGGCATTCAGTATTTTTCTTTCTTTCTTTCTTTCTTTTCTTTCCTTTTTTTTTTTTTTTTGCTTTCAGTATTTTTCTATGAAGGCCTCCATATAGTGTGTGTGTCTATATACACACAAACATAGTAAACTGTTTCTCCTGTGAATCTGTATTTGTCAAGTTATTCATGGATCCCAGCTGCAAAATCATTGCTGTGGAACCCAAGAGAGTAGAGCAAATTTTTTCCCTCCCTACAATCTTCTCTCAAGAATTCCGAGCAGCAGCGAAATGCTGAGGCACCCATACTGATGTTTCCACTAGTCAAGCACACCCAACACAGAGCGAACCCGAGCAAAGCGCCAATTCCTAGGTTAACAGCATAGTTACGACTTCTAGTTTCCAGCAGAAATTTTACAAATCTACCATAATGGAGCAAGCTAGGCAGGCCCTCTTCCTTTCTTGCATACATGCACTGAGCTGCTTTTGGAAATCAGTAGGAATGGAGAGCACAGCAGGCAGAATTCTAGGCTTGGCGTGACCAATGAATAAGTTAGGGATCTTGGGTGTGCCACTCTACATGCCCAACAGTACTATAGGTACACTTTCAGGTACTCTATTTTACATGAGTGCTAACAAGAGTGAGGATATAGTTAAAAAGATATAAATACATCACTATCATGAGAAAAGAAAAAAAAAACCACACACATCAGGAAAATTAATAAATGAATAAACTACACTGTGCATACTGCCCCTCGTTATAGCTAGCACTAGGTTCCCAGATAACACAGCAGGTACCATAATCCAAAGGCATATGAAATACAGGCCTCTTCTAACCATCCCCAATCAAAATGACAGAAGCGAAAGAAATACCAATCTACTCTTGAAAACAACAGATATAAATGATTCTCAACTACTACAGGAAAAAAGCTCAGTACTCCGGGGGGTGGAGGTCACTACTTTTTGTGCCAGAGAACTGTTATGCTCCTCATTTAAAAGGCCTGTATTTGGGGCTCCCGATTCTTATTCTTGGCTCAGGTTGTGGTCTCAGGGTCGTGAGATCAAACCCCGCATCAGGTTCTGTGCTCAGCATGCAATCTGCTGGAGTTTCTTTCTCCCTCTCCCTCTGCCCCACCCCACCCCACAGGCTTGCACTCTCACTTTCTCAAATAGATGAATCTTTAAAAAAATAATAAAAGGCCTGTATTCAAACAAGATGGGAAGTTACTTGGGCTTTTTGCAGAGATGAAGTGGGGTAGTTAAGGATCTGTTCAGTAGGAGGGAGCCTGGCTGGCTTAGTCAGTTGGAACTTCCAACTCTTGATTTCACCTCAGGTCATGATCTCAGGGTCCTGGGATTGAGGCCTCGGAGCTCAGCTTGGAGCTGGTTTAGTATTCTCTCTCTCCTTGTTCCTCCGCTCCTACCCCCAATTTGCGCTCTCTAAAATAAATAATAAATAAAATCTTAAAAAATACATAAAACGGGGTGCCTGGGTGGCTTAGTGGGTTAAAGCCTCTGCCTTTGGCTCGGGGCATGATCCTGGGGTCCTGGGATGGAGCCCCACATCAGGCTCTCTGCTCAGCAGGGAGCCTGTTCCCCCGCCCCACCCCCGCCTGCCTCTCTGCCTACTTGTGATCTCTGTCAAATAAATAAGTAAAAGCTTTAAAAAACTAAATAAAAAATACATAAAATGATCGGGGCGCCTGGGTGGCTTAGTGGGTTAAGCCTCTGCCTTCGGCTCAGGTCATGATCTCAGGGTCCTGGAATTGAGTTCTGCATCGGGCTCTCTGCTCAGCGGGGTGCCTGCTTCCTCCTCTCTCTGCCTGCCTCTCTGTGTACTTGTGATCTCCCTCTCTGTCAAATAAATAAATAAAATCTTTTAAAAAAATACATAAAATGATCTGTTTGTAGGATTGTTGAAATAAGCACAATACAAGTTGGGACAAATAGTTCCGGTTTTTAATAATAATCAATGTCTGGAAGCTTTACGGTGAATTAAACTAATAAAAGCAAAACCTTTCCCCCAAAGCAAAGTGGTTAAAATTTTTACTGCTACATTAGTCAGTGAAGGCTTTATGGAGGAAGTGGGCCTTGAAGAACCGGCAAGCTTTGGAACAGAAAGAAAGGAGATTACAGGCCTCCAGACAAGGAGGATAGGAACAAAGGCACAGAAGGAGGAGTTCAACACTGATTCAGGCCCACTACACTCAGGCATGGGGTTAGGTTCCAAGGACACTAAGATCTGTGAAGTACAGTTTTTTGCCTTAAATCAGCCCAGAGTCTAGCCAGTGAGACAAATTGCCAAAGAAGACACGGTAAGTAATATCAGTGTCAAAATACCTGTAACGTTCTGTCGGAATAAAAATGAGGAGCAATTCTGCCTGCCTGATTCAGGGAAAATATTAAGAGACGATAAGATATGTGAACCAAATCCTTTTTCTTTTTTTTGAACTGAATCTTGAAGGATGAATAGGGCTCTGACCAGTGAGAAAAGGGAGGGCAGTGAGAAAAGGAGGGCACTGAGGGCAAAGCAAATAGCACAGACAAAGGCAGGAAAGTAAAAGAATGACTAGGGTATAGACGCATGTCCAGCCTGGTGAGTAGGCTGCATAGGCACCAGGGAATTAGGACAGACTTAAAAAGGTAAGATGAGGGGGTGCCTGGGTGGCTCAGTCAGTGAAGCATCTGCCTTCAGCTCAGGTCATGATCCGGGGGTCCTGGGATCGAGCCCCACATCAGGCTCCCTGCTCAGCGGGGAGTCTGCCTCTCCCTCTGCCCCTCCCCAGATCATGCTCTTTCTTTCTCACTCTCAAATAGGTAAAATCTTTTTTAAAAAATTGCATTTGCTATCATAAATTTTTTTTTAAAAGGGTAAGATGAGGCAGTATCAGGAAGGGCCTTATTCTGCAGGTGACAAGGAGCCATCAAAAGATTTTAAACCACAAAATGGCATCAGATTGGGATTTTGAAAAAAAGCTGGTGGCAGTATAGAAAATTTAATTGCGTAGAGACCGGAGACAGAAAAAGCAATTAGGAAGCTACAGCAAACATCTCAATGAATGTTGAAGGCCTAGATAATGTGAGTGACAATGGAGAATGAGCGAACACATTCCACAGGCATTTGTAAATGGAGGCAGAGTGGATAGAAATTTGTAACTCATTTGATATCTGGGTAAGGAAAAAAGTAATGGAGTATCTTCTGACGCAGTTAAAAAACTAACTTATGGATGGTGATGCCATTAAAGACTCAAAGAGGGAAGCAGGGTTCTGGGTAGGTAATAAAAATATTTTCATGAGTGAACATTAACATCTAGCCAGTTACTCAAGCCAGACAGCTGGGAATCGTCCTAAACTATTCACCCGCCAACCCAGCTAGTCGGTCACCAAGTGCCAGAGGTCCTATCTCTTCCACAGTCTCTCAAATTCAGCTCATCATTATGGTTTCTAGACTCACTGCTTCATAATCAAAGTACTGTTTCTCTCCTGGGTTAATACCCTCTTAAGTAGTCTCCCTTGTCTCTAGCCTTGAGCCCCCATCTAGCTGATCCTTTACAGTATTTACCAGAAAGCTCTCCCGGAAACAAAAATCTTAATATTTTAATTAAACTCCTGATTGAAGCCCCTGAAAGCCCCTTCCCACTCCCCTGCAGTTTACAGGACGAAGTCCAAATGTCTTGGTTTAACACAAAGGACCACTGAAAATCCTAATCCTGTCTCCCTCTCCTCCAACTCTCACACACGCCCGCTTGGCTCCAGCCACCGGGAACTTCCCGCAGCACCCTTAACGTGCTGGGCCGTCTCTGCCTCCAGGCCTCTGCACTAGCTGATCGCTCCCACGCGCTGCTGCCTTCCTTCTCTCACACAGGGAACTCCTGGCTCGCACACAACGCCTCCAGGAAGACTTTCCTCACGCTCTGATTTGCTGGGATAACTAAAACTCCTGTACTTGTGTAGTACCTTCTGTAGAATATTCCCATCCAATACTAGAATTGTGGATACACTAACTTCACCAGTCAGCACAGTCCCCAGGCAAAGACGATGTCTCATTTGACTCTGCACAATTTAGCAGTATCTGGCACATTAACAGGCGCTCAAAAAACATTTGTTGAGGGAGTTCAGTTTTAGACCTATCAGCCAGTGTGCATGGTGAATACACCGATGGAGAGATCCTACACACACTGCTACGTGCAAAGGGTAGCATGCCCAGTAAGATCTTCTGCTTGTTTAGAAACCATCAAGCTATTCTCAAAGGCAACAAGAATTATGAAGGTAAAAGCCAATTCAGGTCTGGAGGCAACAAACGAGTATGTCAGACAAGGATGGCCAAGGACACAACTCTGAAAAACTGCACCATTTAAGTGAGAGAAAGAGGGAGAGACAGCAAGGGTGTAGGAAAAGAACAAGGAAAAAGAGAACCTTAGAAAGCTGAGAGGAATATGTTTAGAGTAGGGAAACATTAGTGTCAAATACTATAAAGACAATGAAATTTCAGGAGAATACTGTTGAGCAGGTGGACATTTTAGGTTCTTCGTTTTACATCACCCTTGTCTAGGTCAATACACAAGAAGCATAAGGGACAGCTTAGAATAATATTCTCCAGTTTGCTTTTTAGGTGAAAAATTGGTTATATTTAACCTTCCAGCTATCAGACCAAATGAAAACCATCAAAATATTTTAAACTACCTGAAACTGTGAGGAAGCATTTATTAAACCAAGAAGATGGAAAAATTAAAATATTTCTGTACTTTTTCTCTTTCCTCCATCACTCCTTATTCAGTATCCAATATTTTTTAAAATTGTAACATGGATTTGAGGGGAAGGGATTTTGTTTATTTAAGTTTGTATTAGTAGTTTGGTAGCTGGAGTAGTATCATGCACTGTACGACAGCTTTTAAATATCACAATTTTTCATTACCACTTCTAACAGAAGAAACTCTTGTCTCTAATGTATCTTAATTAACTGTTTTCATGTAACTGTAATTTCTGACAGACAACAAGGTATTTCATGGTAAACAAATCAAATTATAGTACTTAACAAGAGTAACCATAAAATACAGAACATACCCCTGTATCTGTATCAGACTTTGATGAATTCAGACTTTCCTGAGAAGGTGACGGGGATACACGTCCTAAAAACAAAATAATAATTATAAACAGGCATGTAAATACACACACTCACACATCAATCAAAATTAATGACACATGAACACCTAATTAATAGTCATAGAATGTAACATTCTGAAAAAACACCTTTTCTAAATAAGTGAAGCATTAATTCTCTGGGCACCAAAATAATAGCTTTTATAATTTTTATCATAAAATCTAGAATAACCATATCATCAATTTAATAAAATATTATTAAATCTTCATTATTCATAGTGAATACAAATAAGATGAACAATAAAGGCATACAAAGGGTCTGGGGTGGTAGAAGTCGTAAGGGCCACTGGAACAGTCTTTCTGCTCCAGGCAGGGCAATAAAAAAAAATGTATTGTAAACGTAGTTTAACTTTTTGCCAACCCAATTTCATCTTCAATTATGTATTATAATGCAAGCAATACTCATAGGGCCACTGAAGTATACACGGATCATTTGCCAGTTTAGTGGATCTCCCCAGATTTCTATGTTCCTCAATCCGGTGCTTTAAATATGCCCTATCCTCCAGCCCATGGCCACCTATTCTCCTTTCTCCCAACCCTTATCTTCTTGGTTTCAGTCTTAGTGGGCTAGGGCGAGGATGGGAGTGGAAGGGAGGGGTTTGTGGAGAAAATTTATTGTAGTTAAATAACTATAAGAAAAGAATCCCATAAACATAAAGCTCTTACCTACATCAATTCTACATGCTTTCCTGGTAAGTTACCAATATACAGAAATATTTTATATAGTCGTAATCATGGTGTACACACATCACATTCTGAAGTTTCTCTCTGCCATTTAACCTTTTTTCATATACCTCTGATGTACTGACAAATCATATTTCCTTTTCATGGCTGGGTCTCCTTTTTTCTTTCCTTACTGGATGGATATTATTATTCTAATTCCTTTTCTAAATTAATCAGGTTATTTCATTTTTAAACCCAGGAGAGAATTAAAGGTTGTCAGGGGAAACCAAGCAACTTTATTCTCAATAGTTGATGAATTAAACTCTGCACAATACTTCAAATGGGATAAAGTCAAAAGCTCTATGGTAGCATTTTCCATGGGATTCAGATGCTTTTTCGGTGTTGACTTCTGTTCTACTTTTAGGTTTGTGGCCACTATTAAAAATAGTGGTTGCTGCAAATGGTTGCCAGAGAAGAGGGCATTATTATACCTAAAATGTAAAAATACCAGATGTCTCTAGAGTTTTAAGGCCCACAAGTAAATAAAAAATACCTTCGGTATTATATTTCATTCGCATATTGTTGAAATAGTCAAAAGCATTTTTTAAAGCCCATATTCTCACTACATTGTCTTGTCCAGCTGAGGCAAGTAATCGGCCACAGTGAGAAAATTTCATGGTCCAAACAGCTCCCTATAAAAACAAAAAAAGGTTCAGAGTTATTTCTTTAGAAGTTGAAACATTTAAGATTTTATTTTTAAGTAATCTCTACATCCAATGTGGGGCTTGAACTTACAAGTCCGAGATCAAGAGTCACATACTCTACCGACTGAGCAAGCAGGCACCCCTAAGAGTTGAAACATTATTTTAAAGCCAAAGTAAAGAATTATTCCAAATGATACTAAGATAATCCTCATATTACTAATACCACTTAAGGCCAACAGTTCAATGATGACACAACAGCACAAAGAGCAATTTTTAAGAGAAAAGCAGGATAAGATAGCAGCAGTTTACTGTAATCTAAACTAACAAGTTCAAAGCCCCAAGCCTTATCTACAAAATTAATGGAAATGGAGTTCCGGAGTTGCAAGGAGGCCATAAATCATTGTAAAAACAGAAATCCTAGTTGAGGATTTCAGTCTCCTAGCTGAACAGAAGAGGGAGTGACACTGGAGGAGGCAGAGCCCTCAGGATGCAACTAATACCCTTGACCAAGGCTGAGGGAAATACAGGCCCATGTTAGCAGTGACCCTCGTAGCACTGGACATTTGCAAGTGTTGGAATGGTGTGATCTCGACCTGTTTTCCCCCCAGAAACAAGATTTTACAGTGTGCAGTTAGAATTCCCAGATACTGCTAGCAATAGGGAAGTGTGTGGGTATGTGCTGGGAGGTGGGGGTGGCGTGATTTAAGAACATGAACCCTTAACGTGGAAAAGCCAAATGCTATTACAACAAATGTTGTTATAACTACAACACATATGTATGCAAATCAAAAAGATTATCTAACTTAGGGGTGCCTGCTTGGTTGGGAGACCATGCAACTCTTGGTCTCTAGGTCATGAGTTTGAGCCCTATGTTGGGTGTAGAGATTACTTAAAAATAAATATAAACTTGAAAAAAAAAAGATTATCCAAGTTAGAGGCAATAGTTCATATACTGAAATAACATTCATTTCCATAAAATGCAAGCATATTAAGAAATTTGTTACTGGGAACCTACTACAATGAGACTTTACTAAAACTGGAAATAATGAAAGTGAATCAAAACAGTACAAGGAAGTTCATCAGTTCCTTAAGGAAGTTACTATAATCAAATCAAATATTTTATGTGGAGATCATAAGCACCGAAGTTTAAATTCCAATCTGGCTGCCATCTGATGTGTTTACGGTCACTTCCTTCCAGTTAAGTCACATCTTGGATTTAAAATCTAAATAGAAAAATAGATTCCCTGATTAAAGACTGACAGCATCATTGTCCCGTCCAGCAGTTTATTACCAGCTTCCCTGTGCTCCTGGCATTTGTAAGGGGCATAACTACAATATCACTTGTGTACTTTATCCCCACTTTGGTACATTTATCTCTGGTAGAAAACTTATACCTCTCTTTCCTGGTTTTAGCTGCCATTTTACAAAATACACGAACCTACTGCAGTATTTGTGTTCATTATTTAAAATACACCCAGGGAGGGGCGCCTGGGTGCCTCAGTCAGTTAAGCATCCAACTCAATTTCAACTCAGGTCGCCATCTTCGGGTCGTGAGATCGAGCCCCGTATCAGTCCCTGGGCTCAGCATGGCATCTGTTCGTTCCTCTCACTCTGCTCCTCCCCCTGCTCGCTCACTCTCTCTCTCTCTCTCGATAAATAAAATCTTTTAAAAATATACCCTGGGAACATTTTAAATGGTTTCCAAAGACATAGACCACCCTGCAAATTTAACTCCTTTAAAGTCTGGTACCTTTTTTTTTTTTTTTAAAGATTTTATTTATTTATTTGACAGACAGAGATCACAAGTAGGCGGAGAGGCAGGCAGAGAGAGAGTGGGGGAAGCAGGCTCTCTGCTAAGCACGACGCGGGGCTCGATCCCAGGACCCTGAGATCACGACCCGAGCCGAAAGCAGAGGCTTTAACCCACTGAGCCACCCAGGCGCCCCTAAAGTCTGGTACCTTTACATAGCTTTCTTCATGATATGGGCCTAGAGTTTACTTATTCAAAAAATTTTCACTTCTTAAGGGGCGCCTGGGTGGCTCAGTTGGTTATGTGTCTGACTTCGGCTCTGATCATGATCTCAGGGTCCTGGGATCAAGCCCAGCATTGGGCTCCATGCTCAGCACAGTCTCCTTGTCCCTCTCTCTCTGCCCCCATCCCCCTGCTCATGCTCTCTCTCTCTCAAATAAGTAAAATCTTTAAAAACAAATGCCCCCATCCCCCTGCTCATGCTCTCTCTCTCTCAAATAAGTAAAATCTTTAAAAACAAAAACTTTCACTTTTTGATAGTTGCAAGCAACGTATCTTTTAAATTTTTTTTTTTAAGATTTTATTTATTTGACAGAGAGACACAGCCAGAGAGGGAGGGAGAGTTGGAGAGGGAGAACAGGCTTCCCGTGAAGCAGGGAGCCCCATGTGGGGCTCGATCCCAGGACCCTGGGATCATGATCTGAGCCGAAGGCAGAGGCTTAATGACTGAGCCAGCCAGGCACCCCGCAAGCAACCTATCTGTAAAGGGTTAGTATCCAAAATAACTTATCAAACTCAACACCCAACAAACAATTAACACAGTTAAGAAATGGGCAAAAGACAGGAATAGACATTTTTCCATAGAAGATATCCAGATGGCTAACAGACCCATAAAAAGAAGTTCAACATCGCTCATCATCAGGAAAATATAAATCAAAACCATGTTGACATACCATCTCACACCTGTCAGAATGGCCAAAATTAACACAAGAAACAACAGGTGTTGGCAAGGATATGGAGAAAGGGGAGCCCTCTTGCACTGTTGGTGGGAATGCAAACTGGTGGAGCCACTCCAGAGAACAATATGGAGGTTCCTCAAAAAACTAAAAATAAAACTACCCTACAATCCAGCAAGTATACTACTAAGCATTTATCCAAAGGATACAAAAATAGAGGTTCGAAGGGTTTTTACACCCCGATGTTTACAGCAGCATTATCAACAACAGCCAAACTATGGAGAGAGCCGAAATGTCCACTGACTGAAGAATGGCAAAAGAAGATGTGGTATATACATATATACAATGGGATACTACTCAGTCATCAGAAAAAATTTTATCTTGCCCTTTGCAATGACATGGATGGAGCTAGAATGTATTATCCTAAGTCAATCTGAGAAAGACAAATACCATATGATTTCACACTCATATGTGGAATTTAATTTTTTAAGATTTTATTTTTATTTATTTGAGAGGGAGAGAGAGAGAGAGAGAGAGATCAGGTGAGAGCACAAGAGAAGGGGGAGGGAGAAGCAGAGTCCCCACTGAGCAAGGAGTCTGATGCGGGGTCCAATCCCAGGACTCTAGGATCATGACCTGAGCCCAACACAGCCACTTAAACAACGGAGCCACCCAGATGCCCCCATATGTGGAATTTAAAAAACAAAACAGATGAACAGTAGGGAAGTTGTGGGGGAGGACACAAACCATAAGAGACTCTTCTTCTTTTTAAGGATTTATCCATTCATTTTAGAGACAGAGAGCGAGAGCAAGAGAGAGAGAGAGAGAGAGAGAGCGTGTGCGCGCACAAGTGGAGAGAGGGGCTGAGAGAGAAGGAAACAGAGGGAATCTCAAGCAGACTCCCCGCTGAACACAAAGTTCAGCAAGGGACTCAATCCCAAAACCCGAGATCATGACCTGAGCTGAAAACAAGAGTCATATGCTTAACTGACTTAGCCACCCAGGTGCCCCAAACCGTAAGAGACTCCTCACAATAGAGAACAAATTGAAGGTTGAAAGAGGGAGGTGGAGGGGGGATGGGCTAGATGAGTATTAAGGAGGGCACTTGCTTTGATGAGCACTGGGTATTGTATATAAGTAATGAATTACTGAATTCTACTCCTGAAACCAGTACTGCCCTGAATGTTAATGAACTAAAATTTAAATAAAAATTTAAAAAACCTGGGGCGCCTGGGTGGCTCAGTTGGTTGAGCCACTGCCTTCAGCTCAGGTCATGATCCTGGAGTCCCAGGATTGAGTCCAGCATCGGGCTCCCAGCTCCACGAGGAGTCTGTTTCTCCCTCTGACCTTCTCCCTCTCATCCTCTCTCTCTCTCTCAAATAAATAAATAATAAAATCTTAAAAAAAATTTAAAAAACCCCTCAGTTCTTAAACAATAATCCAGAGATAGACTCTGCATTACCTAGGCATTAAATCATTATTAATATTAATTTACTTTTCTTGAATCAGGTTAGCAAAATTATGTACATAAGAGATTGGCTTTATGGAAGCCAAAGTACTTCTCTCAATGAAAACAGAATCAATCCTGAAAAATAGAAAGATTGCTTACCATATGCTCACCACTAAGATCTTGCACCACTTTGATCTGATCAAAATCATAAGGTCCTTTGAAACCATGCGCTGCTTTGAATTTGACTGGTCTTGTATACGGCATTCCCTCATCATCACTTGATGAAGGATCATCTTGATCAGTATGAAACACTGAATAGAAAAGCAATACAGAAATCATCACTGGCTGATGTAGATAAAGATACTATCAAGATTTTCATTCTACTGTTAACCAAGAAAATTTATTAAATGGAAAAAGTGTATCTGTCTATTACTAAATAGCATATTGGTTAAGAGCACGGGATCTCATGCCAGATTGTCTGGGTCCAAATCCAGCTCTGTCATTTATTTTCTGTGTGACCATAGCCAAAGACTGGACCTTTTGGTGCCTTGGTTTTCTCATCTGTAAAATGGAGATAATAATAGTACTTTCCTCACAGGGTTTTTATGAAGGGTAAATGAATGAATATAGTTCCAAGTGCTTAGAACAGTGTCTAGTACAAAATAATTACTGAATTAGTGCTTATTAGTACAATTATAACAAATGACACAGGAAGTGAAGACTTGTACAAATTTAGAAAATTTTCCAAATTTTGAAAATACTTATAAAAACTAACCTTACAAAACTAATTTACAACTGAACAATGAACACTCATCTCTTCCAGGTTGCCATAGTTACAAAGTATGTACAAATTCATGTTCAAGATGAAAAAATTTATTTTGCTTCCTGCTCATAAAATTAAGTGATACCTAGAATAACATGATTTACTGAAATGCGAAGATGTCTGCTACCAAGGTTTCTTAATTTCAATAAGAAGAATGCCTCTTATAAATTATAGACTAAATTTGGATGATTACAAATCAATTAAATATTCACTTGCAATGTTCTATTTCACTTACCTTCGTCTCTAACACTTTTAACTTTATTCACAGCACGTTCACCATATTCCTCTGCAAGGTGCTTTGCTCTCTTTACTGATTTTCCTAAGAACTTCTTTAGTTGAGTCCTTACCAAAAATACAAAAAACCAAAATTATTTTTTTTAAAAGATTTTACCTATTTATTTGAGAGAGAGCAAGCTCATGAGCAGAGAGAGGGGCACTGGGAGAGGGACAAGCAGCCTCCCTGCTGGCAAGAAGCCTGACCCAGGGCTCCATCCCAGGATCCTGAAATCACGAACTCCTACCCAACTGAGCCACCCAGGTGATCCCTAAAACCAAAATTATTAACTAACTGTAAAAGCTCAATAATTCACAGATAATTTCATAACGGCCACAAGAAAAGTATATTATTTTGAAATAACTCCTTTTTAACATAAAAAATAGGTCTTTGAGTTCCTGTATCCTTTGTTCTATGGAATAAATACATTCAAGTCAATATGGCTACAAAGAAAATACAGATACTTCTGGATGTACAGCATCATATACTCTAAAGCACTGGTTTTCCTTCTTTTCTTTTCTTCCCTTCTTCCTTCCCTTTTCCCCCCTCTCTTTCTTCCTTTCTTTGGGAGAGAAAGAGCTCAAGCAAAGGTTAGGGGTCACAAGAAGAGGGGGAGAGAGAGAATCCTAAGCCGTCTCCTTGCCCAGCAAGGGGCTTGATCTCACAACCTTGAGATCATGACCTGAGCTGAAATCAAGAGTCTAACGTTTAACTGACTGAACCACCCAGGCACTCCTCAAGCACTGGCTTTCAGTGGTGAATAAAAAATTGGTGGGGATGGGGTGGGACGGGAGTGTTTAAAGCGCATGAACCTGAGACCCATCTGCAGATCATATGATTTAGAGTGTCTCAGGTCAGGCCATTAATCTGCAATGAGAATGTCTTTGAGAAGACTGCTTTAAAGAGTAATACTCCTCGGGGTGTCTGGGTGGCTCAGCTGGTTGAATGGCTGAATCTTGGTTTCAGCTTAGGTCATGATCTCCGGTCATGATACTGAGTCCCACTTTGGCCTCTGAGCTCAGCATGGAGTCTCCTTGAGATGCTTCTCCTCTCCCTTGGCCCCTCCCCGGCCCACTGTGAGCTCCAGCTCTTTTTCCCCCTAAAATAAGTAAATAAATCTTGAAAAAAAAAAAAAAAGGAGTAAACCTTAAAACACATTTCACCAATAAAAAAACTATAGGGATGCCTGGCTGGCTCAGTCAGAAGAGCATGTGACTCTTGATCTTGGGGTTCCGAGTTCAAGCCCCACCTTGGATATAGGGAATACTTAAAAATAAAATCTTAAAAAAAAGACAGACAGAAAGAAAGAAACTATGAAGAGGTATTTACTTACAGAATAAAATGTTTGGTACCCTATGATGGTCGTTTGTCTCTTCTCTTTCAGTTTGGGTATTTGCATGCAATACAGTTAGGTTGAGCTTTCCCGGGAAGTATTCCCAAACACAAGGTAATGCAAGGATGCGTCTGAAGCTTCTATAAATAGGACTTACTTATTGCTTTTCTAATAATCTCAGTCTCCAATTTCATATATTAAGATAATAAAAAACAAAGCACAGTATATACATGATATCTAAAACCGAGACAGAATTTATAGGAGGAAATTTTTTACCAATTCATGGAAGTTCATGATATTAAAGGATAGTTCCTGAATAAGCTGCTAAGCTATATATACAAAGATGTTCACTGCAGCATTATTTACAAGGTGTAAAAAGTAGGGAAAAAAAGCATAAAAAGTAGAGACAAACTGATTTTTCATTAAAAGAACAAGGCATAAGTAAACACCAGTATATTCTCAAAATGGAATGCAATAAAATAAAAAAATGAGGCAAACCTCAGTTCTTCCGAAGTACTGAACTCTCAGTCACCTCAGGGCCAATGCACATGTTATTTCTGCGTGGAACATTCCTCCCCTGGCTAATTTCTACTCATCTTTTAGGACTTAGACCAAACATTATTTCTCAGAAAAGCCCTCCTTGACTCTTCAGAGCAGGTTTTCCTGTTTTATATGCCAACAGTACCCCATGTATTTCTTTTATTGCAATTACTACAAATGTAGTTAGATTTATCTGTGCAATTATGTTTAAGTATCTGTTTCTCCTGTTTAACTGGAAGCTCTAGAAGGGCAGAGACTATGACTGTCTTAACTATTATATTTACAGCACTGAACTCCCATTATCTGAGAGCTGACAGAAAGGCTATAATATATTTACTATTGATACTGGTATGAAAAGATGTACATTATGTATCAGGTATTCTTAAAAAAGCAAGCTTGGGGCACACGGATGGCTCTGATGGTTAAGTGATTGCCTTTGGCTCAGGTCATGATCCTGGAATCCTGGGATCAAGCCTCCCATCAGGGAGGCTTCTCCTGCTCCCTCTGCTGCTACCCCTGCTTGCGTTCTCTCATTCTCTGTGAAATAAATAAAATCAATCTTTTAAAATAAATAAATAAAATAATAAAATTAAAAAAAAAAAAAAAAAAAAGCTGACGGGGCACCTGGCTGGCTCAGTCAGCAAAGCATGTGGCTCTTGATCTCAGGGTTGTGAGTTCAAGCACCACGTTGGTCATGGAGTTTACTTTAAAATAAAGCAGGGGGTGGGGGTCGCAAAAAAAAGCAAGCCAACAAACTACAGGCACAGTATTAATCCTACTTTTGTGAGGAAAAAAAAATTCTATGGAGAATACACGTAATTATTAACACTGGTTATTTCTGGGGGTGAGAGTATGAGACCCTCATTTTCCGTATTTCTGTATTAGTTTTTCTGTTCTTGTTGTTAAAGTAATCTCTGCACCTGGCATGGGGCTTATACTCACAAACCTGAGATCAAGAGTTGCAGCTCCACTGACTGAGCCAGCCAGGCCAGGTGTCCCTGTTTTAGTTTTGATAATAAGAAAACACAGATGATAAACCATTTTTAAAACTACTATAAGGGGGTGCCTGGGTAGCACAGCGGGTTAAGTGTCCAACTCTTGATTTCATCTCAGAATCATGAGATCCAACCCCACATCAGGCTCCATGCCCTCTCTCTCCCTCTGCCCTCCCCTAACAACCCCCACCCCCCCACTTGCATGTGTGATCTCAATCTCTCTCGCTCAAAAAAAAAAAAAAAATCACTATAAGGTCTTGGGGTGTCTGGTTGGCTTGGTGGAATATGTGACTCTTGATCCCAGGATTGTGGTTTAGAGCCCCATGTTGGATGTAGAGATTATTTAAAAATAAAATCTTAAAAAAAAATCATGGGGCTCCTGGGTGGCTTAGTCGGTCAGTTAAGCATCTGCCTTCAGCTCACATTGTGATCCCGGGGTCCTGGAATCGAGCCCCACATCAGGCTCTCTGCCCCTCTCGCTCGCTCGCTCTCTCATGCATTCTCTCAAATGAGTAAATAAAATCTTTTTTTTTTTTTAATCATTTTAAGTTCTCTGCTACCTATAACTCAGAAGTTGTATTTTCTGGATAATTATAGGTTTACTACTATTTAGGCAAGAAAGCATATTTTAATCATTTTGGATGAGAACATTTCTAAAATGTGTGTTTTTGTGACTTCTTCAATGGCACTCAATGTTCGATAAATTGCTTTCCTTATTAAAAACAGCCAGTTACCACCTTCACTTTTAATATATCCAGGGCCTTTCATATGGATTCTAAGTGGGCCATATTAGCTCCCCCTCAGCCTTCAAGGTGACAGAGCAGGATCCAGGGAAGCCAGAACCCTGGGCAGACTCCTCTGGCCATTAGCAGATTCATTAGCTTGTCCAGTGTTCAGAGGACCTATTACCGTGTTTTGTGTGTGTTATGTTGAGAAAAAGTTGAAAGCAGTAACATATGGAATTGCTATGCTATGTATGAGTCCTTTTACCATTTTCTGGATTCCATTCGTGTAATCACAATATTACCTGACATTCTTATGTGTCGACTTACATGTTGTCACAGTTTGCTACTTCTATTTTGCTTTGACCTCAGATACCAGATGACCAGATTTTTAAAAAATTATGTAAAAAGTAAGTATAATGGCCTTGACTAAACCTAAAGAGCTTTTCTTTTAGAAAAATAATAAGCCAGGGTGCCGGGGTGGCTCAGTGGGTTAACCAACTCATGCTCTCAACTTAGGTCTTGGTCTCAGGGTTGAGTTCAAACCTCATGCAGGACTTAAAATAAAAAGAAGAAGAAAGAAAAAGAATGAGCTTTAATGCATGGAGTAAGTGACAGTTCTCCTAGGTGTTTACCTATCTTTTTAATCATTCCTAATTCCGATTTCTGATAGTTGCCACTGCTGGACAGCCGAGCTCCAGATCTCTGAGGTTTCGTCTATACACCTGTATTGTGGGTAGATCTTTTCTAAGAATTCTCAGTGGTTTCATTGATACACTTCCCACACTAGGCAAAGATCAGAGTATAGTGGAGAATTTGCTTTGGGGAATTACTGTCAAATAAATGACCAGTGTATAGTCAAGCAAAATCTATATGCCCACCATTTCTGCTGGATGTTTGTAAGGAAATGAGAAGGATGTCATGATTACAATCCTTTTGCAACATATGATTTAGTTATTTAGCACCCATTTATCTTGTTTTTAAAAGTCAGGAAACAGGAATGCCTGGGTGGCTCAGTCAGTTAAGCATGTGCCTTCACCTTGGGTCATGATCTTAGGGTTCTGGGATCGAGTCCTACATCGGGCTCCCTGCTCAACGGGTAGCCTGCTTCTCCCCCTGCTTTACTCTCTCTCTCTGACAAATAAATAAAATCTTTAAAAAAAATAAAAGTCAGAAAACAGGGTGCCTGATGGCTCAGTTGGTTAAGGGTTGGCCTTTGGCTCAGGTCATGACCCCGGGGTCCTGGGATTGAGTCCTGTGCTCTGCTCATGCGGGGAGTCTGCTTCTTCCTCTCCCTCTGCCCTCCCCCTACTCATGCTCTGTTTGTTTCTCTCAAATAAATAAATAAAATCTTTAAAAAAAAAAACTCAGAAGGGGCGCCTGGGTGGCTCAGTCAAGCGTCTGCCTTCACCTCTAGTCATGATCCCAGGGTCCTGGGATTGAGCCCCACATCCGGCTCCCAGTTCAGTGGGAAGCTTGCTTCTCCCTCTCCCACTCCCCCTGCTTATATTCCCTCTCTTGCTGTCTCTCTCTCTCTCTGGTAGATAGAGAAATAAATAAATAATAAAATATTTTAAAAAATTTTAAAAACTCAGAAAACACTTTAAGATAACATAAAATAAAGGTAAAATTTAAGTGTAAGTTATGCAGACTGCAGATGTCACTAAAATTGAGAAAGAGAAATTTACTAGGACACGGAGTAGTTGGGAAAAATTGTGGAGTTTAGAAAAACAAATAGGATTTGAAAGCAATTTCAAGAACAATCATGTTCTACTAACACTTCTGGGACCTACCATCAGAAAAATAATGCAGGCATGATGCAAAATTCATTGATCATTTACTATTTGTCAGATATTATAGAAATGACCACCAACACAGCCTTGAACGACTCTTAATGCCTTGGCTGGGGACAGGAAACGCTGGTGGCAGATGGACTTATAAACTAGATAGAACACAGATTTAAAATAGTATGGCAAGTCACATATTTTTTAAATAAATGCTTCAAATAAAGAGATGTACCGTAACTCATGTGCAAAATAAAGAAAAGGAATGTATTGTAACTTACGTTTTCTGTTTTAACCTTCCACCATCAGTATCTGTCGTCTGAGACTGTAACTTCTCTTCATCATCTGACTGTGCCGCGTCATTACTACAAGAAGGGGAAAAAGTCATTTTAAAAGAAGCCATTTCCCCTACACCTCCCAACAATCCATGTATACGATATACTCAGGTACTCAGAATAAAACTACATCAACATACTTTAAGTTTAATTTTAATGATGATCCTGAGAATGTAAGACTTGAGAGATCAAAGAATAGGATCGTTAAGCATGGTGTAATGTACAAATGCAAGTGAAAGCAATTTAGGAACTTATGGAAAACCTACTACCAACAAGGCTTTTTGCTGGATAAAACGTGCTGCACAGAAATGACAAATTAGCTTCCTCTTTGCTCTTCAGGTACATCATGTATTACACTTTATTAAGATTTCCTTTCACAATAATCATTTCTTCGATCTACACAGATCTCACAGTAAAGTCAATCACCTCACTCTAAAGCCATTTTCTGACCTACACAGATAATACAATTACTTATAAAATTTGTGGTCCTTAAAGCAAGGTTTCAGAAACCAGGTCTTCATTTCACATGGTTTTTCACCCTCAAAATGCTTCAATAATGTCTCCAGTATTACAGAAATCATTTTAGAAGAGAAACGAAATACTAAGAGATTCTGGATATATACTGTTTTCCCCCAAGTAACTGTATGCTCTTAAGAGAGAACAATGTTGAATACATACATTAACTAACTCTATTTTAATCCCAAATTTAAAAAAAGACTGAGTAAAACCAAATTAGGAACTGTTGTAGTTCATTAACAGAGAAATCTTCAACACTCTGAAATACTACGAATGATAAATAGTAACAACAGGCCATACCTTACATATTCCTTAGTCCTTCTCATGATGTGTAGAGTGAGAGGATTAATACCTGTTGGCAGTTTCTCTTCCGCGAGACTCAAAGGTATTTCTTCTCCAGTATCCAGGTTCTTAATCATGACACTGGCTAAAATTTCCTGAGGTAAAAAATAACACCAAGAGGACCTATAATTTAATTATCTTTTTGAGTTTTCAAAATCCTCAAACATTTAAGCTAAGCACTTTCTAGATACATTCAGTATTGTGTACAGTAATTTTGAACTTTTTTCATGATACACAATCCATACACTGCAAAATGCACTCATTTAAAGTGTGTAATTCAATGATTTTGAGTAAATTCAGAGCTGTGCAACAATCAACTTTATTTAAGAGTATTTCCACTATGTCGGAAAGAAACCCCATACCCATTAAATGTCATACCTCATTCCCTTCTCCTCCCTGCCCCTGGCAATGACTATTTTACTCTTTGTTTCTATGGTTTGCCTATTCCAGACATTTCATATAAGTTAAGTCATCCTGTATGTGGTCTTTTGTGATCGGCTTCTTTCACTCAGCACCATGTTTTCAAGGTTCATCCATACTGCAGCATGTGTCAGAACTTCATTCCTTTTAATTTTTTTTAAAGATTTTATTTATTAATTTGACAGAGAGAGACACAGCGAGAGAGGGAACATAAGCAGGGGGAGTGGGAGAGGGAAAAGCAGGCTCCCTGCTGAGCTGGGAGCCTGATGCGGGACTCGATCCCAGGACCTGAGCCGAAGGCAGACGCTTAACAACTGAGCCATCCAGGAGCCCCTTCATTCCTTTTAATTGCCAAAAAACAGTCCATGTGGACTGGACATACCACATTTTATTTACCCACTCATGGGCGATGAAATAACATTTGTGTGGTTTCCACACTTGGCTATTATGAATACTTTTGTACTTTTTTAAAAAAGATTTTATTTATATAACAGAGAGGGGAGGAGAGAGAGCACACAAGCACAGGCTGGGGGGAAAGAAGGGCAGAAGGAGAGGGAAACTCCCCGCTGAGCAGGGAGCCCTATGCAGGACCCTGAGACCATGACCTGAGCCGAAGGCAGACACCTGACCGACTGAGCCACCCAGGCGCCCCACTTGTGTACATTTGTTGGGTAGATATATATTTTCATTTCTATTGGTGTACACATAGGAGTAAAGCTGCTGGATCATGGTAACTCAATGTCTAAGGTTTTGAGGAACTGCCATACTGTTTTCCAAAATACAATAATTTTTTTAAATGTATCATTTAAAAGAAATGAAAACTGGGGCGCATGACTGGTTTAGTCGGTGGAGCATGCAGCTTCGATATCGGGGTTGAGTCTGAGCACTACATTGCGTGTAGAGATTGCTTTAAAAAAATCTTAAAAAAAAAAAAGAAACAAAACTAAGATTTTGCTTCAAAACTTTATTCAGAATTGGCCAATCAATATATACTAAATTTTAACGGTTAAGTAAGTACTGGGTCGTATAACACTGTATTATCACCCAACAAGTATAAAAACATGTAATTATAACATCAAGTTCTTTTTAAGCCCACTCTCTATTAAATTTGGTCTTTGTTCTCAATACATTTATTCTACCACATAATGGTATAAAAAAGGTAATTTTAAGTTAGAGTTACAAGTTCTAAAATATTAAAAAAAAAAAACCTGGGGTACCTGGGTGGCTTAGTCAGTTAAGCGTCTGCGTTTGATCCAGGTCATAATCCCAGGGTCCTGGGATTAAGCCCTGAGACAGGCTCCCTGCTCAGTGGGGGGCTTGCTTCTCTCTCTCTCTCTCTCAAATAAATAAATAAATAAATAAATAAAGTCTTTAAAAACAAAGAAACAAAACCAAAAAAACAAACAAACAAAAAACCCCAAAACTGGGATGCCTGGCTGGCTCAGTCAGTAGACCACGTAACTCTTGATTTCAGGGTTGTGAGTTTGAGCCCCACACTGGATGTAGTGCTTAAAAATAAATAAATAAATAAATAAATGAATGTTTCAAAACTAAGAAAATCATCAATTTTCCTTTTTTCCTCTACATTATATTTTTTTGCTTAACAGCAATAAACTTAAAAAATTTTTTTAATCACGGTAAAATATTTTTATAGTTGTATATAGCTCAGCAGTATTAAGCACATTCACAGTGCTGTGCAAACATCACCACCATTCATCTTAAGAACTTCTCATCTTCTCATTATGGTTTTTATATTTTATGTTAAGAACAAAACAAATCTAATTATACCTCATCAGTAAGCTCTCTCCCGGAGTTGGACCTAGGTCTCTGAGGGCCCATCACTTCCCCTGCTATGGTCTGCCCATCAGGTGCTTTTCCATTTTCCTAAAATTATAATTTTATAAACAGAAAGTAGATGGAGTCAATTTCTATAAACACTCAATTATTCATTACCACACATAGCTCTAAAGAATTCCGTAATTCACATAATGGAGCCTACTGAAAATTTAAACGAAATACTCCATTTCGGTCCTTTATTATTCCCAACATGCTGAAAAACATTGCTGCCCATGAAAAATGTCTTCGTCTTGAAAGCAAATAAATGTTCCATTCGAACCTGACCCAAAAGCAGTTCTCTATTAGCAGAATGCCAGCACTAAGAGTGCCATTAATCAGGGTTATACTTGTGCTTATCTTGAAGGCAGGGGTTGGCAAACTTTTTCTATAAAGAGCCAGATAGTAAATGTGTTAGGCTTTCTGCTTCACATATAATGTCTACCCCATATCCTTTTTTTTTCCCTTATAATCCTTTAAAAATGTAAAGCCTATTCTTAGCTCAGGGACTCTACAGAAACACACCACTGCCAGTCTCTGTTCTAAGGCTATGACAAGACCGAAGTGCCGTATCTCGCGTTTGCTAACCTGTCCCTACCACAGCTACCACATACGTAAGCTCTGAGTCCCAGAAATTGGGCTATGGTAAAAATTCATGCTACGAGGTGCTTTCTATTGCTTCATATGTAGATATATAGCCTATGTATGAAGGTTTTGTTTCATGATTAGGTAGAGGATATTATCAATAAAAGTCCTCAATTTTGACCATTGCAGGTAAGGTAAACGAAGACTATAGTTGATGTTTATTAACAATATAATAATATTACAAATAGCAGCATCTTTCATTTTTTTGATTGCCTACTGCATGCCGGGTACTTGGTATACTTGAGCTCATTTCATCCTTGCAAGACACCTTCCAAGGAAGGTTTCCCCTCATTTTATCAATGGGACATCTGAAACTCAGATATTAAATAGTTTGTTAGAATCACCTAGCTATGCAGTAGCAGAGCTAAAAAAGGGGTTTAAGAAGGCTAGATTTTAAGGACAAGAAAATATTCTGCCTGGAGAAGAAGGTTCAACAAGCAACAAGCCGGACAGCTCGAGAAAGTTAAAGCCTCTATCAAATATAACATGAATTCACCCACCTGGGCAGTAACCACTTTATCTCCACTGGTAGCACTTGCCAAGTCAAGAGAGGGCTGGGAATCCTTGACTGTATTCTCTGAAGCCATGTTCGAACTTAGGAGAGTATCAGATGTAATATTCTCTTTGGGAACTGCAATGACGACGATGATAATAATAATGATGATGAGGATAATGGCAATAACTAGTATTTATACAGGACCTTATATAGAGCTTGAAAAGTGTTTTAACCTTTGTCTGATTCTTACCAACAATCTCATGAGGAAAGTGGTTTTATTACTCTCATTTTATATATGGAGAAACCAGGGTTCAAACAAGTCATTTCAATTCCTCTTAAGTCTCCCATAGTAACAGATTTGAAAGTTTGAAGTCTACTAAAATGTTAGAACATAGTTACTACCAATGTAAACATTCTCACTTTTCATTACTAAAATAACTTTTAAAACTTGGGCATAGTCATGATGTGGTTGTATATAGCATAAACTGAAACAAAACCAGAAAGTCAGAGTTTCAACTCCAGAATCTCTCCGCAAAAAGTTATTTCTCAGTTAAATACTTGCCATCTAGATCAGGTGTTTTAAGGGCCTCAAACTCCAATTCACTTTTCTTTTTTCTTGGTGGTGGAGCAGGCCGAGACGGAGGTGGGGGTCTTGGAGGCGGGAAGTTAGCTGGAGGGGGAGGGCGCGCTGGAACAGGCTTCTTTGTGCTAGCCACAATGTCAGGCTCTGGAGTGAGCTGTCTAGGGGGTTTGGCGGGAGCCACTTCTTCCATGGCAGCAAAATCTTTAGCAGATGAAGAGTCTGAGGACACAGGTTCTAGAACCTCACTTCCTTTGACTTCCATGGCTTCCTTGTTCAATACTTCTGTTTCCGTTTCAGGCACATGATGTTGCTCAGTTGAACTTACTTCAGTTAACTTAGTGATTTCATCTACTGACTTCTCATAGGTGTCATCAGAAGGAAAACGTCTTTTTGATTTTAATTCAGTTTCTTCAGTTGCTTTCTGACTCTCTGCCTTTTTGGAATCTTCCTGTAGTACTTGATCTATGGCTAATAGTCCAGGTATATTGCTAAGATCTGTTCCAGCCACGATAGAACTGGCAGTAGCCTGGTCAGAGTGTCCTTTTCCTTTGGAATCTGAGGAGTCATCTTCCAGGTGTAGTACTTTCTGACTCTCCTCTATAATACTTTCAATAATCTGATGAAAGGTTAAAAAAAAAACCAGCTTTAAAAAAATGAGGCTATTTACAAGAACATAACAGCTAACCATTTACATAGTACTTACTATGTGCCATGGAATGTTCTTAACAGTTTACATTTTTAATCTTTTTTTTTTTTAAAGATTTTATTTATTTGACAGACAGAGAGAGGTCACAAGCAGGCAGAGAGGCAGGCAGAGAGAGAGAGAGGGGGAAACAGGCTTCCCTGCTGAGCAGAGAGCCTGATGCGGGGCTCGATCCCAGGACCCTGAGATGATGACCCGAGCCAAAGGCAGAGGCTTAGCCCACCGGGCCACCCAGGTGCCCCTACATTTTTAATCTTTACAAATAACCATATGCAATTGCATTCTTAATATCCTCATTACACAAATGAAGGAACAAAGGCATAGAGGGATCAAGTGATTTGTCCCAGGACACAGAGCTTGTAAGTGATGAAGTTGGCAAAAATCCTGGGAGTTTGGTTCCAGAATCTGAACTTTTAACCATTACAATAGGGAATCTGTCAGCATGTATAATCACAAAGTTCAACGAACCTTGTAAAATAAAGTTCAGACCTAAATTTACATTCAGACTCTTCAGGTCATTCTTCATTTACATATTTATGCCAAGTTAGGTCCAGTAACAACCTACTGCTTTGAGCCTCGTTAACAAAACCATGAGACTCAAAACCACCTAGCACAAAGAATTGTTTACTTCTGAACTCAAGCCTAAGACAGAAAAAGCCAGCAGATGCAGGGAGATTAACACTCTTAAACAAACTACACCTAATATTGCACTATTCAGAGAAATGGCAGGACCACGAAAAGCGTTCAGAACACTCAGCCCATCTTGGCCTTTCCTGTTTTATTTCTTCTCTGTAGCTGAAAATTACAGATGGGGTTTCTATATGTTCTACCAACATTTAAAAGAAAAGATATTTTCTACCCAGTACTGTCATTATTACCACATAAAATCTCCCAGTCCACTTATATTTCCACCATGCCCAACTATGGATGACTTCTGCTTTCTCAATTCCTTGGCTCCAGAAAGTTAACAGAACGTATCACAGAGCCATCCTGATCTCGCTTACCACAAATTCTTGCTGACTTGAACCGAACATAACTGCTGCTTAATAATATTCCTCTCTGATTTCTCAGCATAGTCCACATAATGATTTTTCTCAACCTTCAAATTTTTACCTTAGTCTTTTTTTAAAAAAAGATTTATTCAAGAGAGAGAAAGAACATAAGCTCGCGGGGGGGGGGGAGTTGCGGTAGAGTGGCAGGCAGAGAGAGAGGGAGAGGGAGAAGGAGAAGGAGAAGCAGGCTCCCCACTGAGCAGGGAGCCCAACATGGGGCTGGATCCCAGGGCCACCTGAGTGGAAAGCAGTCACTTAACCAACTGAGCCACCCAGGTGCCCCTTATCTTAGTTTTGATCACACTTTTTAAAAAAATTTTTTTAAATTTATTTTTTAAAGATTTTATTTATTTATTTGACAGAGAGAGATCACAAGCAGGCAGAGAGGCAGGCAGAGAGAGAGAGAGAAGGGGAAGCAGGCTCCCTGCCGAACAGAGAGCCCGATACGGGGCTTGATCCCAGGACCTTGGGATCATGACCCGAGCAGAAGGCAGAGGTTCAGCCCACTGAGCCACCCAGGCACCCCTGATCACACTTTTAACACAGGAATATTAACTAGGGTCCACCTACTTTGTCAATTAGGTGGTTGCTGAGCACTGAGTACCTCAGTGATAACAGAAGCCAGTGGGTTTAAGAATGAGTAAGAGGTGACAACATAGAGATAGCCAGTACAACCCATGTTTTCAAAAGGCTTGACTATAAATGGAAGAGGCTGTAAGAAAGTGACCCAGCATTTTCACAAGCTGAGGGGAAGGAGCCAATGGAAAGTAAGATAGCAAAGTCCTGGAGAACAAAAGAAAGAGAGTCTATTGTGTATTAGGCCTGCACACATATTTTCTATTTAATCATCACGCAGGCCTTGAGATAGCTAGATTATCTCCCTTCTATAGAAGCAAGAATCTGAGGTAAAGGCATTAAGAATTTTGTCCAAGAAAAAAAATTTTGTCCAAGGTCCTACAGCTAGTAAACTACAAAGTCAAATCTGAAATCCAGGTTTTCCCCAAAAATCCAGTGTTTTTTATATTATACCATGCTACTTTGGAGAGAAAAAAAAAAAAAAACAACAACTAAATTCTCAGACTTGAAAAAGAGGCAAAAGATGAAAACGAATTTGCAGGTAAGGGAAGTGAGAGCAGAAATGGTGTAAATTCAGGCTTCTTAGTCTCTAATATCTTCGTGCAGTCAGAAACAAGGTTATCTGCTGAAAGCAAACAGGATACATGTGGGCGCAGTGAGCATGAAGTGACTGTAAAGGTATGAAATGCATAATGGAAAGGCTAATGCCAGAAGAGGGGTTAAAATGAGGTTAAAAACCGTAAGTCTTCCCCAATCCCTTATCCCTTCAGTAAACTTCTATCAGTCTTACCATTCACTACAGTATGAACTATAATAAAAACACAAAGTAGTATATGGGCTAGCTCTATATAAATATTTTCTCCATAGCAGATATTAGCTTTTGAAACACAAGGCCCATATTTTCCCCCTCTTGACAAGCCCTCATGGCACCTACGTGTAGTACCTAACCCTGTAATTTTTATTTTCTGGGTTTCAGGAGGTAGCAGGCAGGGAAAGACCAAAAGAACAGTGAGAATCAAGACCAACATAGATTGGGACTTCACCAAGATCAAAAGTTTTTGCACAGCAAAGGAAATAGTCAACAAAACCTAAAGACAACTGACAGAATGGGAGAAGACATGTGCCTGCGACATATCGGATAAAAAGGGCTAGTATCCAAAATCTATAAAGAACTTATCAAACTCAACACCCAAAGAACAATCCCATCAAGAAATGGGCAGAAGGCATGAACAGACATTTCTGCAAAGAAGACATCCAAATGGCCAACAGACACATGAAAAAGTGCTCAGCATCACTCGGTATCAGGGAAATACAAATCAAAACCTCAATGAGATGCCACCTCACACCAGTCAGAATGGCTAAAATTAACAAGTCAGGAAATGGCAGATGTTGGTGAGGATGCAACACTGTTGGTGGGAATCCCAGCTGGTGCAGCCACTCTGGAAAACAGCACGGAGCTTCCTCAGAAAGTTGAAAATAGAGCTACTGTACGACCCAGCAATTGCACTACTGAGTATTTACTCCAAAGATACAAACATAGTGATGCGAAGGGGCATGTGCACCCCAAGGTTTCTAATAGCAATGTCCACAATAGCCAAACTGGAAAGAACCTAGAATTCTATTGACAGATCAATGGATAAAGAAAATGTGGTGTATGCATGCATGTGTATATATATGTGTACACACACACACACACACATAAACACACGAATATTATGCAGCCATCGAAAAAGAAATGAACTTTTGCCATTTGCAAGATGTGGATGGAACTAGAGGTTATTATGCTAAGTGAAATAAGTCAATCAGAGAAAGACAATTATCATACGATCTCACTGATATGAAGAATTTGAGAAACAAGACAGAGGATCATAGGGGAAGGGAAGGGAAAATGAAGCAAGACCAAACCAGAGAGGGAGACAAACCCTAATCTCAGGAAACAAACTGAGGGTTGCTGGAGCAGAAGTGGGTGGAGGGGGATGGGGTGGCGGGATGATGGACATTGGGGAGCGTTTGTGTAGTGGTGAGTTCTGTGTATTGTGTAAGACTGATAAATCACACACCTGTGCCCCTGAAACAAATAATACATTATATGTTAATTTAAAAAAACAGAAGAGAAAAAAAGACACACTAACAGGGGACATACCCTCTTATCTTCCCTTCTCATCTTCTGTGATACGAACTCCATCACTTCACCCTTTGTATTACAAAAGAATTATCATATTCTCCCCTGGACATACTTCCAAAATGTACTTTCTTTAAACTAAAAGGATCTCTATGGCAAATGGTGCTGTAGTCAGGCCCAAAATTGTTTTGTTGTTTATATTTAATAAAGGCATAATGAGCATAATGACAAATGAAATTTTTTTTAAAAAAGATACCAACATAGAGATAAACATGCTAAAGCAACTGTTAGCTCCACAACACCCCCCTGCTTCAAAAAACTGATTTTCCAGTGACTATAAAACCAGATGTTTTAGAATGATATAAGAGGCATTCCCATAGTTTGGCCCTAACTTGGGGCTCTAGTCTCATTTGCAACCATTCTGCTCATTTTCTCTTCTCCAAGCCTTTGGTTATGCCTTTCAACTCTCACTCCTGCCTGTGCAAATCTTATCCATTCATCAAGAACTAGCTCAGATGTTACTTCCTCCATGAGGTCTTCCCCATTCCTATTCTCAAGCAGGAAGTTAAATCTCCCTTTCTGTTCTTATTACAGTCTGTAAGTTTATACGAACACTTTACATTCAGTTTTGTGTTTAACTAATTGCCTCTACTAAAACATAATAAGCTCCTGGGGACAGGGACTGTGTCCTGCCTGGAGCAGTGTATATTCCCCACAGCCTTTATCATTCAGATGTGATACTTAACTGAAAAGACTAGAACTTAAAGTGAGACTTAGCCTTAAGCTTCACTCAACTGTTCCATAATGTTTACTATTTTTTTCAGTTTCTAAAGTCTCCTTAAAAATCACCTTTTTTGGACACTATTATTTATCCTAAGAAAAAATTCTTAAAAAGGAAAAGAAGAACTCTAGTGGAAAAAATAGAAACATTTCAAGTTTTCAACAATAAAAATGGCTAGATGCCTTGTAATACATTAGATAGAAACTGACATTATCAAATGAAAATTGAATATTGAAATTGTGTAGAAATATGATGAAAACTAATAATGGTAAGAGGAAAAAGTAAAATACAGAATTCTATCTACACTATTATTAGGCAAAGAAAACAAAAAAAACAAAAATGCATGCAAATGGGTGAGAGGAATGCTGAAAGGAATGCTGAAAAATTAAGACCACTGTTTGTTACAGTGTAGAACTGTGGGCAACTTCTGATCTAAAAAGAAAAAAAAATGGTATTAGTTTTGTTGTCTTATTTATGCTGATACACAATACCATTTCTCCCCCCAAAATTCCTTTTAAAGGAAAAAAGCTGATCAATATTAAAATATGGAGTCCAATGGGGCACCTGGGTCTCTCAGTTGGTTCAGCATCAGACTCTTTTTTTTTTTTAAGATTTTATTTATTTATTTGTCAGAGAGGGCCACAGAGAGAGGACAGCAAGAAGAATGGCACACAGGAGAAGCAGGCCCCCTGGCAAGAAAGGCGCCCGTTGTGGGACTCGATCCCAGGACCCTGGCATCATGACCCTGACCTGAAGGCAGACACTCAACTGACTGAGCCACTCAGGCATTCCTTAGCATCTGACTCTTGATTTTGGCCCAGATCATGATCTCAGGGTTGTGGAACTGGGCTCCATGCTGGGCATGGAGTCTGCTTAAGATTCTCTCTCTCTCTCTGCTCCTCCCCACTCTTTCTCCCTCCCTAATAAATAAAATAACACTTAAAATATGGAGTCCATTAAATTTATAAATTCTGTAAGGGAAGAACAATGGATCCTCATCGAGGGTGATCTGGCCTAGTACTCCTTCCCAGAATTCCGGTGATGTCTGTAGGACATTTTTAGTTGCCACGGCGCGGTGCAGGTAGGGAGGAATCTACTGATGTCTAGTGGGCAGAAGCCAGGGACGCTGTTAAGTATCCTGTGACGCACAGAAAAGTGTCCCCTTCCCTCCGCAATAAAAGATTATTCAGCCCAAAGTGTCACTATTGAGAAACTCTGGGACAGAGAATGTGTCATGTTGCTGGTCTCCAGAAACCCACTGGCTAACGTGGGGCCAGAGGCCCAGAAAGTACTCACAAGCAGTGTAACTGAATGAACACACGGCATCCTTTCTCCTCGGGTTTTCTCCTGATTCTATGAACTACTCGTTGTCAAAATTGTTATCTTGTGCTCAGTCTCTTCTAGTAAACCGAACTCTAAAGCTCTAAAGCATCAATTCTTTAAAAGGTATCAAAGGCATTATCAGAGTAATGACTTCTTGTAGCCTCTAGCACCTAAAGACATCAGAATTTGCTGCGCAGAGCTTTTCAAAACCTTTTTAACTCTTGGTAATAACTTCAAGAATAGCTACAGCTTATTCTATAAAAACAGAGCATAAAAAATAAAAAAACATTACAAAACATTTTTCAAAATATTGTTTAAAGGAACAATGATAGACTAATTTGCTTGTGAAATGACCTCTAAAAAGCCTGATGTGTCTTCAATCTCAGACTCAAGATTCAAGGAACATTTACTGAACATCTGCCAAGTACACGGCACTATACTCAAATGATACAGAAAATTTTCCACTTTAAATACAACATGTACATAGGACATCTGTTAAACTAATATTGGCATTATATCTTACCAACCTTTTTAGACACATCTTGCTTGAATTCTTGCACAGGAGACTCATTTCCAACTTGGTGTGCAGTGTTCTCAGTTTCCTATATTAAAAAGAAAAGAAAAACAGATCAAATGATGACTTCTTTAAAATTCTGCTTAAGATGGGTACAAATTAGGAAACACAGCATTAATAAAGCAAAGGCCCATAAAGGGCTTAGATGTTTGTCTGAGGAAGATGCCCAGATATTTTATGCTAAGCAGGAAAATGTGATTTGTATAAGGTTACTACTAGTTAGCAATTTTTGGTATTTCTTTTTTTTTTTAAGATTTTATTTATTTATTTGACAGAGAGAGATCACAAGCAGGCAGAGAGGCAGGCAGAGAGAGAGAGAGAAGGAAGCAGGCTCTCCGCTGAGCAGACAGCCCCATGCAGGATTCCATCCCAGGACCCTGAGATCATGACCTGAGCCAAAGGGAGAGGCTTAACCCACTGAGCCACCCAGGTGCCCAATTTTCAGATTTCTATGGCAATAAGTTATTTTCCTATAAATGTGCCTATCTTTTTAACATTAAGAACCATACAGGAAGGTAAAAACTATTGAGTACCTCTGTAGCTTAAAAGATGAAGGATTTAAAAAAAAAAAGATGAAGGATTTAAAGCAAGAATCAGAATTCCTGTTTTTCCCAGAGTATTGCTCCATAAATATGCATAAATACAAAAGTACATAACGTAAAAAAACACATTCAGAGAATAGTTTTCTTAAAAATGTTACATGCTTTAGATGAAAGGAATCAAGACAACAGAAGTTAAAGTCCTCCAAACAGTAACAGATGAAAATTAAACCCACCAAAAATACATATATATCTACGTATACATTCATATACTCATACGTACATATATATATATATTTGGGAGGTTAGACAACGTAGAAATGGATACGGCTTTTCTGCTGGAAAAAAAAATTCTGGTAAAGTAAGACAATTACACATTTGCAAATGTAAACATAGTATTTGTCTCCATTCTAAAATGTCATTATGTTTACAAAAGTATAGCAATTTGAATGCTATTAATGATACTGAGAAAAAAATCTTTTCATAATTTTTGGCATACATGATTGAGTCAGAGAAGGTCACAATAACCATTTTTGACAGATAAGCAACCTAAGGCACATAACGATGTACGTATGAAGGTAGCACTTATATAAGTATTAGGATATGATCTTGATAGGTGATGTGATAAAATTACTCCAGATCAACATAATGCTGAAGATTTAATGCGTTAAGAGACATTTCTGTAGGATTTCCGATATCTTCAAGCTGAAAAGTTGTTTCATGGAGTTTAAAGTGTCAGGTTAAAAAAAATCCTGACTGTACCACAACCCATGAAGGCCTACATCTTTGACACCTTCTTTATTCCTCACCTCCCTTGTCCACCATAACCCCACAATCACACTGTGGCCAACTGGATGGTTTTTTACCACCTTAGAGTGACAGCTCAAGTGTTCTCACATTAGAAAAACCTTCCCCGACCACCTTAAAATATCCTTACCTGCTTAACTTTCTATCACATTATCTATATTTTCCACTTCTTCATTGTACTTATCCCCATCTGAAACGACCCTGTTAACTTACTTATTTTTTTTTGTCTCTTCCCTGCCCCGCTAGAATGTAAGCTCCATGAAAGCAGGGGCTTTGTTCTGTCTACCACTATGTACCCAGTACCTAAAGCAGTGCCAGGAAAAGTAATCATTTGCTAAATGAATGCTGAATAACGCATGGCTCTGGCATTTCTTTAGTAAATACACATACCTTAAGTTTATGTATCTTTAATCAAATTCTGGTTTTAAACTAAAAGAAAAAGAACTCTAATCAAAACCAATTAGTAAGATAATCTTGACAAGATGAAGGACAGAGAATATTTGAAAGGCTGATGGTCATCAAGTACAGTTAATGCATATTAGAGAACCACCTTCAACTACCTTAAGAATTAAGTACATTTATACAATTATCCTCCAATAACTGTTCATTAGTAGGAAAATCAGAAGCACTATACAACATTAATTCCATGGGTATGTTCCCTAAATTAAACCTAGCAAACATACACACTAATAATTCCTGTGCCTCAATTTAATTTGTTTGAATTAAGTACTTACAACCATCACAGATTAACATTGTCACACTGATCAAAACTGCCAAGCAGTGGTTAGACTTCTATTTTATCTAGCTTTAACAAAACTCTCCTGAACTTTGAACCTTTGAAAGGTATCAACCTCTATAAGGTAAACTGTGGTTAAGTCACAAGTTTAATGGAGTGATATGGCACCTACCAGAGGATCTAATCTCTAGAGAAGTTCATCAGAAGGTTTCTTAGTAAAACCTGATCTAGCACATATAGAGTCATCTGTGATTCTCTCTCAGGTATGTCTAAGGTCCAAGCCTTTCCCCTAGCACCTTGATCAGGCTGTGGAGGTAAAGCAATGGAAGCCAAGAGTGTGTCTGCAGACAACCAACACCAACTAGAACTTCAGACACTCCTCATTTATTACCTCCTTCGGAAGATGGGCTGCTGCATTACTAAAGCACAAGGCCTACCAAATCCCAGCTTCCCACCATCAGGCCATTGCTCTAACCCATTCCTATCACAACCTCAGGAATAGATGTCCTTAAGAGGTACAGTTGGGGGAGGGGTGGTGCGTGGGTGGTGGCTCAGCTGGTTAAGCATCTACCTTCAGCTCAGGTCATAATCTCAAGGCCTTGAGACTGAGTCCTGCATCCCGCTCCCTGCTCAGGGAGTCTGCTTCTCCCTCAAACTTTGTCCCTTCCCCCCATCCACCCTCCCACCCTGATCATGCTCTCTTTCTCAAATAAATAAATAAAACCTTAAAAAAAAAGAGGTATGGTAGGATCATTCAGTGTCTAGCAACTCAGTCCACTGTTTCCCTCCACCTCTGTTGGATATTAGAAAGCCACTTGTACCCTCCTCACAGTACTCAGTTCTACAGTTTGAGCTTTTAATTTTAATAAGCACATCCAATAAAAGACTAATCATTTTAACAAATAATTTGTACAAAAGTAATCTATACCTGGGGTGCCTGGGTGGCTCAGTCAGTTAAGTGTCTGCTTGGGCTCAGGTCATGATCCCAGGGTCCGGGAATCAAGTCCTACATCTGACTCCCAGCTCAGCAGAGAGCCTGCTTCTCCCTCTCCCTCTGCTGCTCCCCCTCCCTGTGCTCTGTAAAATAAATAAAATCTTTTTAAAAAAGATTTTATTTATTTATTTGACAGACAGAGATCACAAGTAGGCAGAGAGGCAGGCAGAGAGAGAAGGGGGGGGTAGGCTCCCCGCCGAGCAGAGAGCCCGATGCAGAACTCGATCCCAGGACCCTGAGATCATGACCCAAGCCGAAGGCAGAGGCTTGAACCCACTGAGCCACCCAGGTGCCCCAAATAAATAAGATCTTAAAAAAAAAGTAATCTACACTCTAGGAGATTTTCATTATTATCTACTAAAGAACAGTAAGCTAAAAATGTCAGTTATTAAAAAATTCAGGTCACTTCTAGTTCTTATTAGTGAGGAAGGGGAAGCTATTAACAGTGACTGAAGTAAAATTTTATGTATTTACTTACTTTTTTACAGTTTATTTATTGTTTTTATTTTATTTTTTTTAAAGATTTTATTTATTTATTTGACAGAGAGAGATCACAAGTAGGCAGAGAGGCAGGCAGAGAGAGAGGAGGAAGCAGACTCCCTGCTGAGCAGAGAGACCGATGTGGGGCTCGATCCCAGGACTCTGAGATCATGACCTGAACCGAAGGCAGCGGGTTAATCCACTGAGCCACCCAGGCGCCCCAATTATTGTTTTTATTTTTTGTTAACCTTTACCCCCAATGTGGGGCTCCAACTCATGACTCTCAGATCAAGCCAAGAGTCACATGTTCTCCCGACTGAAGCAGTTACATGCCCCAAAAGTGAAATTTTAAAAAATATTTTAGGGGCGCCTGGGTGGCTCAGTTGTTAAGCCTCTGCCTTTGGCTCAGGTCATAATCCCAGGGTCCTGGGTTTGAGCCCCACATCGGGCTCTCTGCTTGGCGGGAAGCCTGCTTCTCCTTCTCCCACTGCCCCTGCTTGTGTCCCTCTCTGGCTGTGTCCCTCTCTGTCAGATAAATAAAATCTTAAAAATAAACAAACAAACAAACAAACAAACATTTAATTTAGAGACATGACCTCTACTCTCTTTTGCTGCGAAGAGTAAAAAAGAAAAACAACCAAGAAATAATTCTTAAAATAGTGGTCATGTCCATCCATCAATTCCTATCAACACAATTCCTTTGTCCAAGTCTCAAGTCTTAACATTCTAAATGCCTCTTAACAGCTCTCTCTGCACTTAGTCTCTTTCCTCCAAACTATCTCCCACCCTTCCACCATTTAATCTTTTGCTAAGTCCCCCAGCCAAAAAACTCTGAAGAGCACAACTGTTAAGACATATAAAAATTGACTTTTAAATGTCTTGCTTCAAAATTTTAAAGCCAAGAGTTTTTTTTAAGCATTTTATTTATTTATCGGAAAGTGGGGGGTAGGGGAGAAAGGGACAAGTTGACTCCATACAGACCCCTGGCTCAATCATGACCTGAAGAGAAACCAAATGTTGGAAGCTTAACCGACTGAGCCACCCAGGTGTCCCAAAGCCCAGAGTTCTTAAACTGACATTTGAGGTTCATCAAAATCTGGCCCCACTTTATTTTTCCATCATTTCACTGCTGAAACATTTATATAGGTCACACCAGTTTTTCAATGCTCCCAGCAAATTCTATACTTTTGCATATTAATGAGCTTTATACTATTGCCTAACATACAATGCTTTCCCAATTTTTCTCTATCTGCCTATGCAGTTCTCTCCCAATTTTCAAAGCCAGCCCAAGTTCTACCTCCTCCCTGAAACTTTTCTCTGCTATTCCAGGTACCCATGCTCTCTCCTGTTGTTCTATCTCCCCCTTCCTCTTCCAAACTGCTTGGAGCACTTAAAGTGTACTCTATTCTACAAACACTAATACCTCATATACATCCCTCTTCTGTGAGAATGTAAAATCAGAAAAAAATCAGGACTATACCAAATCTTTCTTTGGACTGCTTAATACCAATAGATACACTGTTATACATGATATGCACTCAATAGTCTGAGTACATTCATACCATAGACTACTATTTAATAAAAAGGAATAAACTGTTGATACAAGCAACAATTTGGCTCACAATCCTTTGTGCCAGTCTCAAAAGGTCACACACTATATAACTGCATTTATAGGATATTCTCAAATGACAAGATTACCGGAATGGAAAACAGCTTAGTGGCTGCCTGGGGTTAGGGACGATGTGAGGAAGGGGGCAGGTGTGACTTTATAAAAGGGTGGCACAAGGGAGATCTTTGTGGTGATGAAATAGATCTGCACCTTGTGGTAGTTACACAAATATATATATGTAATAAACTGAAGCAAAACCATACACTCCTGTTGTACCAATGTCAAATTTCTGATTTTGATATGGTACTATAATTAAGATAAAACCAATGGGTGAAATGCATGACAGATACACAGGAGTCCTCTGTACTCTGTTCGCAGCTTCTTGTAATCTGTAATTATTTCAAAATAAAAAGTAAAAAAGAACACCAACCAACTTTTTTTTTTTTTTACTAAATATGTACATTTTCTATCTAATTTTATTCAAGTTAAGCACAATCTATAATTACTGAGATAAAGTAAATTTCACAAACCTATTTCTTATAACCTATAAATATCTTAGAGCTAAGTGGCTTTTAAAACGTATAGGCATAAACAGCAATTGTCTCTGGGTGTGGGGACTGGGAAGTGGAGGATGAGGAATGGGAGGGAAGCTCCATTTTCAACCATCCACTTTTTGTACTGAGCAGATTTTAACCACATCAGGAATTATTTTTAAAAACTGTTTTCATCAAATAGAGTAAATACGATAACTTTTATTAAAAAATATAAGGAATGAAGAACAACCTTAAACACTCAGTTTAAGAAAAAGAACATTACCATTAGCTTTCAACCTCTTGCATATCCTTCTTCATTTTTATTACATTCTTTTCCCCTCAGAGATGCCGGATACCTTGAATTTTGTGTTTGTCATCGCTCGCCGTTCTTTACAGTTTTACCATGTTTCTATCGCTAAACATTATATTCTAAAGAATATATTCTTTCACGTGTTTTTGAACTTAATATAAATGGAATCTTACTGTATGTATCTTACTGTGACTTGTTTTTCCCCCACTTAACACTATGGTGCTGAAATCCATCTATGTCACTGTATATTACCAATTCATTCGTATCTGCTGCTGTAGAATATGCCATATGAACATATCACAATTTATCAAAGAGATCAGTATCCAATGTGTATAAATAGAAGGTAGGGACACTGGTACTAAAAATATATATATAGCATGTTTGAAATTATACATACATTATACACAGATATACTCAAACATACACATACAGTATATATTCTGTTCGATGGAAATAGTTTTGTTTGGTGATATTCTTGGACCTAAAATGGCTCTCACTTGCATAACATCTCAATATCAAACTCCTTTGCTTGGAAATAAAGCTGGGATTGATTTTTATAGAGTGATGATACCAACGCATGTGCCCATAAGAAGTATACAATTGTTTTGGTTATTCTGCATTTCTGTCATGCAAGTATTATTTTTTCAATTAACATACACACGTATTTTATAGTGTTCTTCTATTCTAAAAATTATAAAACAAAATTAGTGGAAATCTAAAATATTTACAGTCCCTTCCTTATAGCACAATATTTGTTATTTCTAGAGTACCTAATAAAACCTTAGTAGGACACAGGGACAATATTATTTACCAAAAAATAAGTAACAGCAAAAGCAAGAAAATGAAGATTTACATAAAATAGAAAAATGAATGAGAAGTGTACACTACTTGTAGAAATATAACTCTGAGAAAACACAACTTACCTTTAATGTTGAAATCCCAACCTTTCCTGGAGACCTGTACAGAAATAAAAGGAAGGAGGTGAAGAGTGGAATCAAGAAGGGAAATACTTCTATACATGTATTAAAGAGAAGCCCACATCAAAAAAAAAATTTATATAGTTTGTGATTGAAAAAAAGTCTTCTGTGCACATAGAAAATGTAGAAAACATAAAAAAGTAGAGAAGAAAATACAAGTGACCCATAATCCTACAATCTAAAGATTTGAGTATGTACCTTTTCTCTTCCCAGGTACTTATGATGTATAACACTATAATAAGCATCCTTGGAAATAAAATTCTGTGCTCTTCCATGATAAATGTCTTTAAAGTAAATTTTCTGTGGGTGCCTGGGTGGCTCAGTCGGTTCAGCTCCCAACTCTTCATTTCAGCTCGGGTCATGATCTCAGGTTCGTGAGATCAAGACCCCAGCAGGGCTCCACGCTGGGCATGAAGCCTGCTTAAGAGTCTCTCTCTCTCCCTCTCCCTTCACCCCTCCTCCCCATGCCATGTGTATTTTCTCTCTCTCTAAAAATAAGTAAATCTTAAAACAAAACCCAAAACAAACAAACAAAAACCCCAGTAGCTATATAAAATAGTGCGCACCATGTAACTGTAGTACCCGGACAATATAATTCCATGTTAACAAAGGACAATTTCCAGAAATGAAAAATATATTCCCAATTATTTGGCTTCCCAGGCAAACCTATACTGCTATGTAACAAAATTCTCTTTATCCAGAGGTGATTAGGACCAAGGCTATTATGATTTTTAAAAAAAGGGAAAAAGAGGGGTGCTTGGGTGGCTCAGTAGGTTAAGCCTTGGACTCTTGATCTGATCTCAGATGGTGAGATCAAGCCCCACATTCGGCTCTACCCTCCATGGGGAGTCTGCTTTTCTCCTTTTCCCTCTACCCCCATTCAAGCACACTGTCTCTCAAATAAATAAATCTTAAAAAAAGAAAAAAGATTCCACACAGAGGATGTCTAAAACAATGTAAGTGCAATCAAAATTACAAAAATAAAAACAAAAACCTTGAAGGGGCTTGAATTTCTATGCAGCATATATTCTGAATGCCAATTAGGAAAAAAAATCACCCGCCTCAGAGGTGTAGCTGCAAGATGAAATAAGATTAAAAAAAAAAAAAACAAAAAAAAACTTAAGCACCGTATGAGGTAGAAAAGGGAAGAAAAAGAAAATCTACTTTCCCTATGATCTTCACTTTGAGAAATCTGACCAGGTTTTTTAGCTGTCAAAGAAAAAAAAAATACACACAGAATGTGGAACCACATTTATCTGTTATGTAACCGATTTCATAAAGAACGCTTTCTGGCCATTGAGTCACAGGATCTAAATTATGGGCCAATTGTTGACACACATGGAAATATTCCAGATTGGTTCTAACAGGACTTTACATATAGCGATGTACAAACTGTAAAGAGTAATTTATTACTTCCTTCTGAGAGCCAAGGGGACATAATGAAAAGAGCAAGAGCTTTCAAGCATATGGACTCTGCTTCAATAGTCTTTTCTACCATTTACTCTACATGTGATCTTGATCAAATCATTTAATTTCTCCAAACCTCAATCTCCTCTGTAAAAGGGCAAAAGCACTCTATTTCACAGAACTTCTGTAAGGACTAAGTGAGAGCCATGGGGCACGCACAGTAAGTGGGAGTTTCTTCAGCAGCTTTAAACTGCTTCATCCAAACTCACAAATGATGAGCTTCAGCAAGTGCCTCCAAGATACTCTGGCAGTTTGTCAGCAGCGGGGAGCCCGAGTCCAGTTTTTGAACACAGGAAAGATACCCTAAAGGCTGTCAAACTCCAGCCCACTTACCAACAGGGAATATGAAAAAAATCAGATTATATTGAGCTGGTGATTAAAATGGGATCTGGCTTACATTCTATGATGCCATTAAAAAAAAAAAACTAGTAACAAAAGACACTCATGTTTGAAACATATTTTAAATGTTATGAAGTTGTTATGGCCTTGGTAGGCAGTAAAACATTTCAGACTACTATACCTTCTTCTAGGCTAATCAAGCCTAAGATTGTCTTTACCAGGGTAGCCTGCAGGTAAGACCAGAATTCTTTTATGATACATTTTTTTGAACCATTTATAGAACATTGGCATCTAGTAAAAAGTGAAAGTAGTGGCATCTGGGTGGCTCAGTGGGTTGGGCCTCTGCCTTTGGCTCGGGTTGTGATCTCGGGGTCCTGGGATCGAGCCCCAAGTAGGGCTCTCTGCGGGGAGCCTGCTTCCCCTCCCCTCTCTGCCTGCCTCTCTGTCTACTTGTGATCTCTGTCAAATAAATAAAATCTTAGCTAAAATGATTTGTATCATGTGCCAAGATGAGAAAAGGACGATTAGTTTCACCCTAAGAAACAGTAAATCATTATTTAGTATTCCCACAGGAAGTGTTCCTAATGGGGCATTGTAATAATAATAAAACAATGGCCATCATTTATTACGCATGTGCCCCAAACCTTGCTAAGACTTGACTTGTTCCAGCTTCTTTCGTCCTCACAACTATCCTATGAGGTAGTTTTATTACCTTCCCTATTTTACACAACAAAACTTGAGGCTTGGGTCAGATGAGGTCATTTAAATTGCACTGCTAATAAATAGTTGGGCCAGAATCAGACCCCAGGCAGTTTGATGCTGAGAGCCCACTCTCTAAAATACTTCGCAATACTGCCTCCTTTCTGGGTAAGGTGTTAAGATGACGATTATGAAAATATCCTAATTGGTGCTATGAATGAACACCGAAGTAAAAGCAATTAGTGCTGCTTCTTGAGTTGGACCAGACTGATTAAGTCAAAAGCTCTGAATCCTAATCTGCCTTTTACATACAATTAACACCTAATTGATTTGACACTGCTAGGGAATAAAATAATGAAACATTCCATATATAATATTTCAAGAGAGATGAAGCTTCTCTTTCAGTGCCAAATTTTTGAAAGTATTTTAATTATTTTTGAATTTCCATTTCAAAAGCTGTTTGTAAATAAGCACATGGTGAGCTAAGTCTTGCCATTTCAGTAATCTTTCCCTTGAAAATACCTTCTTAAAGGATATAAAATTTTCTCTTTCTTACTGACTTAGAGTAATTATGCTCAAATACCACACTACATTTTAATATAGTACTGCCCTCCAGGGACACTTATTTGCAGGGACTTTATTTGCCTTCACACTATAGGACCCTAGGCTATTATGGTTGGAATGTCTGTTGTACAGTTTTCAATCTCTTTCCTCAATTTAAGTGGTCATTTTAATTGGTCACTTCTTACAGTTGGCCATGTACCTGTCTTTAAAAGCTTCTCTCCCCATCCCCTTCTAATTTTTTAAAAAGATTTTATTTATTTATGTGACAGAGAGAGAAAGTGAGCAAGTCCAAGCACAGGGAGCGGCAGGCAGTGGGAGAGGGAGAGGCAGTCTCCCCCTTGGGAGCAGGGAGCCCACGCAGAGCTTAACCCCAGGAGTCCCGGGATGATGAGCTGAGCCAAAGGCAGATACTTAACTGACTAAGCCACCCAGGCACCCCAGCCCCTTCTAATTTTTGCTTCTAATCCTCATTGAGAGGGGAAACCAGGTTTTCAAAAATGGAATTGTAAATCTACTAAAGGAAGAATCCAGAAATTCTGAGTGGGGGTCTCCCCATGAGAATTTTTGTACACGATTTTACTGTGGACTTTGTGGCACTTTTTTTGACTGGTCAGACTGTTTAAGTGATTACTTATTTTCAGCTGTACTAGAGAATCCATTTCCAAAGAAGTGTCCAGGTAAGGGAGGGGTCCCTAATCTTAAGTATCTCTGGACAATAGCTCAACTCAGCCTCTGTTTCTCAGTCTCTAACTTTGAGGTAGAGATAACACTATACTATTTCAAGGCGATTATGGGCCTAAACTATTCATGTTCAAGTTTGGGGACAGGAGAAATGGGTGTCTAGAGGTCAAGAAAATTAAGTTCTACTTTAGGTATTTCCAACAAACAGCTGCATGACCTTTAAGCAGGAGTTTTTTAAGAGTTCCTGTAATTTTAGGAAATTTTAAGACCGTTCATTAGCTTGGGAGAGAAGATGCTGATTTATACCATGATTAATGATCTAAATTTTATACCCTCGGATTTCCCTTAAACTTGAGATATACTGTAGGAAACACTGACATAATCCAACACACACATCCAGAAACGGCCAGTATTACTTCATACATCTAGTTAACTAGAAAAATATTCCTTCAAAATTTTGTAGATACTAAATATTGTAAAATAGATTCCTTGTTTTTACAGGATAAGGTCAGTACCTTTTTCCCCAGGAAAAGTCTAAATGCCTACATAAAATAACTTTTACTGCGCCCCACACAAGTGAAATCTTAAAGAAATTCTAAAGTGGGGCGCCTGGCTGACTTGGTCGGTAGAGCAAAGGACTTTCAGTTTTTGAGTCCTGAATCCAAGCCCCACACTGGGTATGGAGCCTGCTTAAAAAAAACAAACCAAACCAAACTCTAAATAGGTAGATATATTTATGTATTGGTGGTATACCCCTACTTAAATAAAACTTAACAAACCAAAATGAGAGCTTTAAAAGTTCATTTTTTCATTTGAAAAGTTTTATCATAGGGTAATTTTATTTATTTTTATTTTTTTCAAAGATTTTTTTATTCATTTGACACAGAGATAGAGCACAAGCACGCGGAGTGGCAGGCAGGGCGAGAGGGAGAAGCAGGCCCCGCTGAGTAGAGAATCTGATGCAGGCCTCAATCCCGGGACCTGGGATCATGACCTGAGCCAAAGGCAGATGCTTAACTGACTGAGTCACTCAGGTGCCCCAACAGGGTATTTTTTAATGAAATATTTTCAACATATTTAAATATCTGATTGACAAAGTTTAATTTAAATAATAAATGTGCTCCTTTGAAGTTGAACAAAAACATAAAAGCTAAACTTCCTTGACTACCTAATAGCATAAGTAAAACTTCAAACATACTAATAATACTAGTTACAAACAAAGAAAATCTTTGAGTTTGCAAGTTTCTGAAATTGAAGACAGTATCTACCAATGACACTATTAAATTTAAACATGAAAAACAAGCAATTTCTAAAACAGCTTTATAATAAAGGCTGTTGTAAAAAAAAAAAATTACTGGTATTCTACTAAAAAAACCCCCACAGGGCTTACAGATCAAGCATTAAAATTATTTTTACTGTGGCTTCCACTTGGGTTTTGAATACAAATAAAATTATCAAACTAGAACTTCAGTAATTTTCAATGCAGAGAGAGTATCTCAAGTCATTAAACCCTTTTTAAAAAGATTTTATTTGAGAGAAAGTGAGAGTGAGCGAGATCACAGAGGGAGAGGAGGAGGGAGAAGCAAACTCACTGCTGAGCAGGGAGTCCAGCACCGGGCTTCATCCTAGGACCCCTGGAACATGACCTGAGCCAAAGGCAGATACTTAATGTACTGAGCCACCCAGACGCCCCTCATTATTTTCTGTTTTGTATAAGAAAGTTATTTTCATGTACTCGCTATGTGGAGCTTACACTAACAAAGTTCATGTTTATATATAAAATAACATGTGACAGATGGCTTCTCTAAGTCCCTATCCATTTAGCATTTTAATTATAGTTTTCCTTTTGCAGCTAGGGTATTTGTGTTTAGAACAATTCATTTTAACGTCTGCACAATATTCATTATTTTTTAAATTTACATGGCTTCAAAACATTGCCTTGGTGATTGTGCAAGACAGTACAGGAGTTATTTTTCTTTTATAAACTCTGACCTGATCCAGCAATAGCCTATACATACCTTCAGCACAATTTCATTAGAATAGTAAGGTCACACTTCCGGTGCCCAGTCACTAGACTTGGATCTGAGGACAATAACTGCAACTTACCTAAAAATTGCTTACCAAGTGTCCATGGGAAGCACAATGTCCAATCCTTTATAAGCTCTGATGTGGGAGGCCACGGTAAGGCTTGAGACGAGAACCAAACCAGGCCCTGACTTGTGCCTCCTTTAAAGGCTCAAGAGCCGAACAAAAGGCTTAGGTCGATAAAGTCGAGTAGCACTGAGAAAGGGTCTGTCTGTGCTATGTGTTGTGCGCTCACCTACGTGACTTCCCACACATTTGCTAGTCAGATAGAAACGATTTGGCCGGGGTCAGAAATTCTTGGCTGGTCCTTGCTGTCCTTGCACGGGCTATAGACTACACCACTGTAAGACTGTGCTGTGCTTACATAAACTATGTCTTGAGTGGCCTTGAAGTCAGTACATCTGGCGCTAGAGGGTCTGCTATTGGTGCTTGGGAAATAGAGAATGGGAAAGCTTGAAGGATTTTCTGTGCATGTTGCAAACTCTTTAGTAATCAGCTAAAAATAGATACTTTCTTATGATTGTTTCTGTTAGCTATATAATGCCTTGCGGCTTTGAATAAAATTGGCACTATTGGACATCCTCCTTGGTGCTCCTCCTGCCCCCATCTCTTTGTCTCTTAATTTCTTTTCAGCATCCTCTTACCCTCTCGACCCTGGTCGATTTGTCGCGCCGGCCACGACACTCTGACACAATAATACTGCATTCAATACAATTTCAGTGAAAGCTTAACAAATATGCAAGCAAACAACACTTTATTAATCCTCTTAGATACCTTGACTTTGTAACTTGCTAAACCTGACTCTCTAGTAAATGCAAGAACATACTCATTTACTTTGGAAAAACAAAATCAGTCTTACAGAAAATGCAGGGCGCCTGGGTGGCTCAGTGGGTTAAGCCGCTGCCTTCAGCTCAGGTCATGATCTCAGGGTCCTGGGATCGAGTCCCGCATCGGGCTCTCTGCTCAGCAGGGAGCCTGCTTCCCTCTCTCTCTCTCTGCCTGCCTCTCTGTCTACTTGTGATCTCTCTCTGTCAAATAAATAAATAAAATCTTTAAAAAAAAAAAAAAAAAAGAAAATGCAGAGCAGCAGGCTATTTTTAAGAGATGTGGATGCAATATAACGGTGGGTTTTCTGTCACAGGGGACAGAAGTGCATATACCTATCTATTGATGTTGCCTAGCGTTAAAGAAATTTATAGTAATTCTTTTCAAAATCCTAAAAAGTAAACAGAACAAAACCAAACCCTGAAATCCTAAAAGGATTTTTTTTTAAAGGGAAGAATAATTTTTTTGAAGATTTTACTTATTTGAGAGCGAGCGGGCAAGCGAGCAGGGTTCGGAGCAGAGGAAGAGGGAGCTGACTCCCCACTGAGCAAGGAGTCCAACATGGGGCTTGATCTCCCAACCCTGAGATCATGACCTGAGCCTAAATCAGACGCTTAGCCAATCGAGCCACTCAGGTACCATGGGGAAAATAATTTTTTTAAAGTGTCTGAAGGAAGTTTAAGAACCATTTATACTAATGATCTCATTTCATATGTGAGGAAAACGAGGCTAGATAAGGAGACATTAACCCATTCATTTAACATTTACCTACTGTTTACCATGTACCAGCACAGTGCCAAGCACTGGGCGTGAAACAAGGAACAAAGCCAACATGATCCCGACCACTGTAGAGCTTAAGCTAAGATCAAAGGCCTAGTTAGGACTAGGACACAAGTCTCTGCTGATTCTAACAACCCATGCAGCCTGTGAACTTACCCTAATAATTCTAAAAACCATGGTTTCACATGGGTATGTAGCCAACCAAGTAAAACTGGCCACTTATTATAGCCTTGATAATCCAAAGTGCCACCACAAATTGCCTGGGGAAGACATGGGGGGCCCAGAGACCGAGAAGGCTTGATAATCCAAAGTGCCACCACAAATTGCCCGGGGAAGACATGGGGGGCCCAGAGACCGAGAAGGCAACATAACATCAATTTGGAAGTTGAAGGGCTAGAAGTTTAGCTACACAGTAAAATAACATGAGCTAGAATCAAGAGATAGGACTTTTAGTCCTGAATCTGCTAGTAACAATGTGACTGACCATAAAAATATATTCTGGGGGAGTTTTTCCAACTTTCAATTATGGCCATTTCAAACGTATACAAAATTGGAGAATATTATGAACCCACATGTACAATATATTGACCATGTTCAATAATGATACCAATACTCTTCCTCCACACTCCTGCCAGATTATTCTGAAGCAAATTCCAGAAACTGTTTTATTTTTACCCATAAAAATGTTATGTATCTAAAAGAGACTTCTATTTAAACATAACACCACAGGGGCACCTGGGTGGCTCAGTTGGTTTGGTGACTGCCTTCGACTCAGATCATGATTGGTCCTGGGATGGAGTCCCACATCTGGCTCCTGGCTCAACAGGGAGCCTGCTTCTCCCTCTCCCTCTACCTGCTACTCTGCCTGCTTGCACTCATTCTGTCTCTCTCTCTCTCTGTCAAATAAATAAATAATTCTTAAAAAAACATATTAAAAAATAAAACATAACCACAATACTATTATCAAATTTAACAATATTACACACAGTCACGAATTCATATTGCCCAGATTGTCTCAATTAGTTTTTACAGCTGGTTTCTTTCAATTAATATCCAAATAAGGTCCATGTGTTATAATCAGTTGATATGTCTCTCTCAATGAGTAGGGTCCCCTTCAATCTCTTATTTCTTGCAGATCATGTATTGGAAGAAATAGGTTATTCATCCTGAAGAGGATTTTCAGGGAAGTTAAACTACTCTTTATGATACCATAATGAGGAGTACATGTCATACATTTGTCCAAACCTGTAGAATGTCTAACACCAAGGGTGAACCCTCAAGTAAACTATGGACTTCGGGTGACTATGATGTGTCAATGCAGACTCATCAATTGTAACAAGTGTACCACTCCGGTAAGGGATGCTGATAATGTGGGAGGTTATGCGTGTGTGAGTGGGAGGAGGTAAATGGGGAATCTCTGTACCTTCCTCTCAATTTTGCTGTGAACCTGTAACTGCTCTTTAAAAAAAAGGTCTTCAACCAACCAACCAAACAACAAAAAAAGAAACTAGGTTGTTCATCCTGTAGAAATTCTCATGGTCTGAATTTTGTTGACTGCATTTCCACAATGTCATATCATAAAAAATATTTTAAAGGAAAACATGCAGGGGGCGCCTGGGTGGCTCAGTGGGTTAAAGCCTCTGCCTTCGGCTCAGGTCATGACCTCAGGGTCCTGGGATTAAGCCCTGCATCGGGCTCTCTGCTCAAGTGGGGAGCCTGCTTCCTCCTCTTGCTCTCTGCCTGCCTATCTGCCTACTTGTGATCTCTGTCAAATAAATAAATAAAAATCTTAAAAAAAAAATAAAGGAAAACATGCAGAAGAAACTGGAAGGAGGAAATGGGTACTTGTCCAAAGAAAACTGCAAACACCTCTAAGAACAATATCACAAAGACTGGTGCTCAAAATGTGCTAGGATTTAAAAAAAAAAAAAACAGACACAAATTTTAATTTATATTCAGAACAAGAACAAGAACAAGAAAAGGTGCAGGTCTGCTTATATGTACAGACAAATAGTATAATGTAAAAGGCTGCCTTGATTCTTTTTCTTTTTCCAATCATGATTACTGATAGTCAAACCAGAAAAGGAAAAACAAAACTGCAGAATGAGGAAATTTAATCCCAAAGCATTCAAGGAGATAAAATTATCTAGATAATCTAAATGATTTCAGTATTCCTGTCCCAGACAAATTATACCCTAGCATACCCCCAAGGATTTACACAGCTTAATTCCTTATCTAAAACCTTTAAAGAATCAGAGTCTGGAAGAAGAAAATGAGAAAAACACTAGATAGTCAACACTGGAAAGCAGGTAGATGCTAAAAACTATAAACAGAGTCAATTCTAAGCAAAATTCTTGAGTATACTATTAAATGGATTAAGGGCCCTAGGTGTGGGTAGAAGATAATTAAGAGTCAGTAAGCATTCACAGAAAGCCAATCATATGAGATTAACCTAATTTCCTTCTCTGATAGGGTTACTGGCCTACAATATAAAGGAATACCTATACATACAAAAAAATCTGGATTTAAGCACTAAATCCCTTTTCTTTTTTTTTTTTTTTTAAGATTTTATTTATTTATTTGACAGACAGAGATCCCAAGTAAGCAGAGAGGCAGGCAGAGAGGAGGAAGCAGGCTCCCCGCCGAGCAGAGAGCCCGATGTGGGGCTCGATCCCAGGACCCTGGGATCATGACCTGAGCCGAAGGCGGAGGCCTCAACCCACTGAGCTACCTAAATCCCTTTTCTTAAAAAAAGATTTTAAGGGCATCTGGGTGGCTCAGTCCTTAAGCATCTGCCTCTGGCTCAGGTCATGATCCCAAAGTCCTGGGATCAAGCCCTGCATCAGGTTCCCTGCTTGGTGGGCAGCCTGCTTCTCCCTCTCCCACTCCCCCTGCTTGTGTTCCCTATCTCACTGTATCTCTCTGTCAAATAAATAAAATCTTGAAATAAATAAATAAATAAATAAATAAATATTTTATTTTATTTTATTTTTTTTTTAAGATTTTATTTATTTATTTGACAGACAGAGATCACAAGTAGGCAGAGAGGCAGGCAGAGAGAGAGGAAGGGAAGCAGGCTCCCTGTTGAGCAGAGAGCCCGATGCGGGACTCGATCCCAGAACCCTGAGATCATGACCTGAGCCGAAGGCAGCGGCTTAACCCACTGAGCCACCCAGGCGCCCAATATTTTATTTTTAAGTAATCTCTATATCCAATGTGGGGCTCAAACCCATAACCCTGAGATCAAAAGTCACATGCTTGACCGACTGAGCCAGCCATGATATCCTTATAGACAGCAAAGAGATGTAGGCTAGAATACACTTAGGTAGGTTTGTAACTGGTTAAACATTACTCAAGGTATGCTGATTAATGGATCAATGAAAAATCATAAGAACTATTAAATAATTTCTCCTGTGCTCTATCTTCCTTCCCTTTTTTTTTTTTTTTAAGTAATCTTGACACCCAATGTGGCTTGAATTTACAACCCTGAGATCAAGAGTCTCATGCTCTACCAACTGAGCCAGCCAGGCACCCCATCCTATTTATTCTTATTAATGTCTTGAATGTGGACACTGAGGGCCTATCTACCAAATTTACAGATGACACAAAGTGAGGGATAAGGAATATACTAACTGACAAGGCCCAAAAATATTTTATAACACATTAGAACAATAAACCAAATCTTAAAAGACTGCAGTATAGTAGGGATAATGGTAAAATGCATGACTGGGGAGATGTGATTTAACAGCAAACCAGGTAAAAACATTTAGGTATCAGGTCATGGTCTCAGGGTCATGAGATCGAGCCCTGCATCAGGCTCTGCACTCAGCCGGGAGTCTGCTTGAGATTCTCTCTCCCTCTCCCTCCGCCCACCCACTACTCTTTCTCCCTCTGTAAAAAAATATAAATAAATAAAGAATATTGTGTATAATTAGGATACCACATTTTAAGAGAAGCACTGATGAAACAGAACATATCTGAAAAAGAGAAACGATTTAGTGAATGTTCTAGAAACCAAGCAGAATTATACATAAAACTAAGGATGCTAACCTGGAGAAGATAAGGAAGGAAATGAATGACTCTACTTTTTGGATTTGGAATTTATTTTGGAAAGTACAGGCAGTGAAACTTTGCATATAGTCTAATTTTCTCACTGAAACATATTCTAAACTCTTACTTTATATTTGATATGTACAAAAAAGTACATGTAGCATATGCATGTAATTCTGAAGCATAACAAATACAATGAACAATGATTCCCCATGTCACCTGAGAACGAGAATAGCGTCAAGACCAGTATGGCTACTGTGTTGCTCTATTCTATCTGCTGCCTTTCCCTCTGAGGAAACCACTAGCCCAGATTTGATTTATTGTTCCCTTACTTTATCATTTAAAAATGTAAGGTATCGGGGTGCCTGGATGGCTCAGTGGGTTAAGCCTCTGCCTTCGGCTCGGGTCATGATCTCAGGGTCCTGGGAGTGAGCCCTGCATTGGGCTCTCTGCTCAGCGGGGAGCCTGCTTCCCCCTCCCTCTCTGCCTGCCTCTCTGCCTGCTTGTGATCTGTCTGTCAAGGAAATAAACAAAATCTTAAAAAAAAAATAAGGTATCCCTAAACAATACATTTTTGTTTCTGAGCTTTGTTTTCACTGATGCACTTCCAAAGAAAAAAGTGTTGGACTCAAAATTAAACACTGCACTCAAAAATTTTAGTATTCCTGTTAGAGTGAAGGCTACCTTTATCATTGCACACTCTAGTTGTATTTAAATCTCACAACTGTGCCCATAACCACCAGTCATCTTCTGCTTCTCCCCCACCAAGGGCTGTCAGATTTAGCAACTACAAATATAGGCTGTCCTGTTAAATTCCAATTTCAGATAAATAACAAATACATTTTTGGTATATTTACCTAAAACTGGAATTTCACTGGCAGTCTTGTATTTTATTTGGTGACTCTACTCCACACCCAAGTTAATTAAGTGGACAATTAATCCTATGATCTGTTAGTGTGTGGTAAAGGGAAAAAGTGGGAGGAATTGAATGGCCAATATCATTGCATAAATATTCATTGAAGTATACAATAGTGTTCACTGACCAGAAAAAAAGAAAAAAAAAAACCTTGCACATGTGTGAATTCAAAGCTTTCCCACAATGCATTCAGTGCATATGCCCAAAAGCAAATACTATGTATATATGCAGTTAAGTACATTTTTCAAAAGCGCTCAGCAAAGAGTACGAAGGAGTATTAATAGCTTAATTACTTTGGCTTAGATTATCCCCTTCCCCAAAAAGCAAAAAATAAATAAAAAAACAAGATGGCTACTGTAAGAAATTGACAAAACCTCTAGATACGCAAATTGACTTATAACCATTATTTAAAGATATTTATATCATTTTGAAGCTGTCCTCAGTCAACATGTTCAAAGTGAGGTTAACCTATATAGTTCAAATAAACAACAGCCAACTTTCTAGATCAATATCAATTAAAATTATGTTGTCATTAAAAAGGGATTCAAGTGGCACCTAGATGGCTAAGTAGGTGCAGCATATGACTCTTGATCTTGGGGTTTTGAGTTCAAGCCCCACGATTGGGTATAAAGATTACTTAAAGAACTAAAACCCTTTAAATAAATAAGGGGCACCTGAATGGCTCAGTTAGTTAAGTGTCCGACTCTTGATTTTGGCCCAGGTCGTGATCTCAGGTTTGTGAAATTAAGCCCTACTTGGGCTCTGTGCTGGGCATGGAGCCTGCTTAAAATTCTCTCAGGGTGCCTGGGTGGCTCAGGCCTTTAGGCATCTGCCTTCTACTCAGGTCATGATCCACTCAGCAGGGAATCTGCTTCTCCCTCTGAAGCTTCCTCCTGTTCATGCCCTCTCTCTCCCAAATAAATAAAATCTTTAAAAAAATGGGGGGGGGATTCAATTATTATATATACAATATCTTTTTAGGACACTCTTCATTTTTTTTTAAAGATTTTACCTATTGATTTGACAGACAGAGATCACAAGTAGGCAGAGAGGCAGGCAGAGAGAGGGGGGGAAGCAGGCTCCCCGTGGAGCAGAGAGCCCGATGTGGGGCTTGATCCCGGGACCCTGGGATCATGACCTGGGCTGAATTTGAAGGCAGAAGCTTTAACCCACTGAGCCACCCAGGCACCCCAGGACACTCTTCATTTTATAAAAAGGATACTAGAAATATTTCAGATACATTATTTGTCAACCAAAAAATGGATGAGTCTTCTGCAATATGAAGGATTTGCTTCCCAAGTCTGTCATTACATAATCTCAAAATCCTTCCACAACCACAAGCACTAATAGTTCCTAGATTTGAATGGCAATCAATACAAGTGTGTATTAAGAACCTTTATAGATTAAATTCCCCAAATAGAAGCTAGTTGCATGCACTGTTTTGCCTGGCTTACTGCAAAACCCACGTTTTGAAATCAGGTATTGACCTGTGTGATTATAGATAGGAGACTTGTTTTTTCAGAGCTTCAGCTAGTGGTTTCTCTCTAGGCAATCACTGGATCACCTTTTCCAATTTTTTTTTGAAAGACTTCATTTATTTGACAGACAGAGACCACAAGTAGGCAGAGAGGGAGGCAGAGAGGGGAAGGGAAGCAGGCTCCCTGCCGAGCAGAGAGCCCGACGACGACGCAGGACTCAATCCCAGGACCCTGGGATTATGACCTGAGCCGAAGGCAGAGGCTTTAACCCACTAAGCCACCCAGGCGCCCCACCTTTTCCAATTTTAAACTTAAATCTTCATCACTCATGTGCTATCGCTTTATGGTAATCAGGCCTTAAAATCATGGTGCAAGTGCTTAAGTCTGCTTTAGAAAAGAATACTGCATTTCTGTGGTTTCAAAAAAACCAGATCCCATAAACCACCCTACCTCTAGTTTCTCATCCTTTAGTTACAGATCCTGCCTTTGGGCTTGGTGTTCCTCTACCTCTTACCTGAGGGTTATCTGAAAAGCAAACAAACACAATCTGTAAGCCTTCTGACAACAGGAAGGAAGAAGAGTGCAAACTAAACCTACATTTGCCACCCGCTTCATAGTCAACTAAACGACTAGGAACTCAAAGACCCACTCCCTACAGCACACAAATAAAATATTAAAAGCAGTCTCATACTTCACATTCACATTTCCAGACTTTATACTATACTGGATGAAAAGAATATAGCAAAACAATTTTGCACCACAAAGAAAAATGGATGAACAAAGTCTTTTTCTGTCAGTAAGAGGATGCACCTTTTTCTAGGCTCTGAGGGAAAAAAAAAAAAAAAAGGTAGCTGGCTCTGAAGAAGTCTCTTGTCAGGTTGCAAAATTCCTGGCAGAGTCCTAAAGGGGTAAAAAGCAGCAACGCCATGGAAGAAGGAATATAAAATGAATCAAGTGGAACAAAGCCGGGGGAACATTTTTCTTACAAGAAGGTGACTACCAATGGCTTAACAGAGAATTACCCTACAGCTTGATCTTGTTTTCATCCTCCTCTTCTTTCTGCCTTTGCCATCAGGAAAATATAAAAGTAAAATGAGCTTAAACAGTTTTTTAGGGAACTGAATCAAGCACAACAAAGAACAGCTTGCCTGTACAAAGCGGGTGCTGGGATTCTAAGGTCCTTGAGGTGAATAGGATATGAGCATAGATAAGGCCTTACCAAATCATTAAAGCAAGCAGGTAATTAAAGAGTTTTGCTTTCTAAAACCCAGTAAGCTGAAACAGGAAGATATGATGGTAAACTAAGACCAACACCCAAGTGGCTAAGTCTAAATTAGGAATCAGAAGGGTTCTGGTGATCAGAAAACCTTGACATGAAGATTTTCTCCCCACTTAGGTCAGGCAGGAAAAGAACATCAAACAGAAAGCCAAAGACAAAAACAAAAACCCAGGGTTGAACAAAAACTGAAAACAGTTCAAATTTACATAAGATACAGTTTTATCTTTTAAATCTTGCTCTATAAATAAAATCTTAAAAAGGGGGGGCGGGTGACTGGGTGGCTCAGCTGTTAAGCATCTGCCTTGGGCTCAGGTCGGGATCAAGCCCCGCATAGGGCTCCCTGCTCAGCGGGAAGCCTGCTTTTCCCTCTCCCCTTCCCCCTGGTTGTGTTCCCTTTCCCTCTGTGTCAAATAAATAAAATCTTAAAAAATAAATAAATAGGGGTGCCTGGGTGGCTCAGTGGGCTAAGCCTCTGCCTTTGGCTCAGGTTATGATACCAGGGTCCTGGGATCGAGCCCCATATTGTGTTCTCTGCTTAGGAGGGAGCCTGCTTCCTCCACTCTCTCTCTCTCTGCCTGCCTCTCCACCTACTTGTGATCTCTGTCAAATAAATAAATAAAATCTTAAAAATAAATAAATAAATGAATGAATAAAATTTGTTATGCAGTATTATTGGAATTGAGGTATATACACTGATTTTATTAATCACATTTTTAAAAATATTTTTTAAATATTTATTTGAGAGATGGAGCACGCATGCAAGCGCACTTGGGGAGGAGCAGAGAAAGAGGGACAAGCAGATTCCACGTTGAGTGTGGAGCTCGATGAGGGTCCCAATCCCACAACCCTGAGATCATGACCCAAGCCAAAATCAAGAGGCAGACATCCAACCTACTGAGCCACCCAGGTGCCCAGATTCTTATGGTAAGTTTTACTAATCAAATATGAAGCAATAAAATCATCCACAGAAAGTGGTAAGTCAAAGAACACCTTCAATTAATAACAGTACTCGAACTAAAGAAATGAGATCTAAGAGAAAATTATTTGCTGGCCTTTCAAAATCGAGTCATTTGTAAAAATAAAAAAAATAATTTGTGACAGTACCACACCCATTCTCACAGCTCTATTTTAAGTTGGCTGCTACCAAAAGTGAAAATCCCAACCGGAAAAGTCCAGGAATAGCAGAAAAAAAAATGCTAGGCAATCACAAATGAGTCTTACTTTCCTAGTACAATCTATAATGGCATGTTTTAACTAAGCAGTTGAAAATAGGACTTATATTTCCCTAGATACATGGAGACACTGATTTATTAACAAGATTAACAAAAGCCAAGAATATAGTTACAATTATCAAATAGGGAATTAACTGAATCTTCGAGATGTGAATTACTATTTCTATTATTCTTTGAAAGACCATTTTAAGTTTTAAATACTATGAAAGTGAAGTAGAATATATCTAAAATACCTAATATAACTATTTTATCCATCATATTAATGGGAATAGATAGTGAAAAAAATTTTGGCACAATGGCTCTGTTTTTTCAAAGTGTATTTTTGTGACAACATTTATAAATAGTCTGTAATAAAAGAAAACTTCATAAATATAAATCTAGTCACATGTGAAGTAATTACAAACTTAAAGTAGATCCTTATTGATATGTATTTTTTCTAAAATGACAACCTGATTTTTCAAAACTAATTTACATACTCCATGTAGTTTTATGCCATATTCCGGAAAGAACATCTTGATAATCTATTTACTGACAAAAATAACAGAAAAATATATCCATTCCCTGGACCTACTCAAGAATTCTAAACTAAGGGGCGCCTGGGTGGCTCACTGGGTTAAGCCTCTGCCTTCGGCTCAGGTCATGATCCCAGTGTCCTGGGATCGAGCCCCGCATCGGGCTCTCTGCTCAGCAGGGAGCCTGCTTCCCCCTCTCTCTCTGCCTGTTGCTCTGCCTACTTGTCATCTCTGTCTGTCAAATAAATAAATAAAATCTTTAAAAAAAATTAAATTAAAAAAAAAAGAATTTTAAACTAAAAACATTCTACTTTGCACACTTACAGACTTCCAATAAATACCCCCATTAAAACAGTAATTCAAGGAGAGGGCATCTATCTCACAATGTCCCAATTTGTCAGAGTGGGTTAGATAAAATCACATCTCTTAATGATTTCAAGTAATTTTTAGTAAAACCATAACAGAAACAGGTAACTAAATTTTTGACTGCCTAGAGAAGTCATTACTAATGCAGTCATGCTAAATCACTTTGTAACCTACTTTTTAAAAAAGTAAACAAGAGGTTGGTCTACAGGTTATATCAAAAGCTTTAGCAAGTTAATGTGCTAATATGATTTTGCAAGTTATCTAAACATCCAGTGGTGTACTAATCTTAAAAAGTAAATGCCAGGGGTGCCTGTCTGGCTCCGTCAGTGGAGCAGGGGACTCTTGATCCTCAGTCTTGAGTTCAAGTCCCATGTTGGGCAGAGCTTACTTTAAAAAAAAAAGTAAATCCCTGTAACATCTAAGGTCACCCTATATAAAAATTAGAGCTTTAAAGAATCTGTCATGAGGCACCTGACTGGCTCAGTCCGTTAGGAGTCTGCCTTCGGCTCAGGTCATGATCCCAGGGTCCTGGGAATGAACCCTGCGTCGGACTTCCTGCTCAGTGGAGAGCCTGATTCTCCTTCTCCCTCTGCCCCTGCTGCTCTGCCTACTTGTGCTCTTTCTCTATCTCTGTGTCAAATACATAAATAAAATCTTTTAAAAAAATCTGTCACAATTCCCCCTTTAAAAAGTTTTACATAAATCAATTCTATGATCAGTGAACAGGTTTATTCAGACTTTGAGATTCTTCACTTTTCTCTGAGTTTACTGCTTATCGCCAAAGATGGGCAGAGGGACAAAAATCAAACGAAACCATTTATTTTGTTTTTTATTTTTTTTTTATTTACTGCTATCTGTGATAAAAGGTTGATGGGAAAGGAGGCTGAAAACTAATAAGTGAACTGAGGCGTTGGTGTAACTGATAGTTTTTAATTGTTCATGTTCTCCACACATATCCTGAATAATAGAAAAATGATCAGATTTCAGTACATTTAATAGTAAGCATTTTATTTTATAAATTTGATTACTATGCTTTATGTATTTGAATTTCTACTTTTGCATTCTTTAATGAAATATGTATTAAAGACTTGATAATTCTCTCGAAAAATATCGAATCACCTAGAATGCTTACCTACATAAAACATTCTGAGTGGGGGTGCCTGGGTGGTTCAGTTGGTTAAGCGACTACCTGGAGTCCTGGGATGGGATCGAGTCCCGCATCCGGCTTCCTGCTCTGCAGAGAGTTGGTTTCTCCCTCTGCCCCTCTCAGGCTCTCTCTTTCTCAAATAAATAAATAAAATCTTTAAAATCACATTCTGAGTGGCAAGTTTATTATTTATTATAAAAAATGGTTATTCAGGGGCACCTGGGTGGCTCAGTGGTTTAAGCCTCTGCCTTCGGCTCAGGTCATGATCCCAGGGTCCTGGGATCGAGCCCCGCATCGGGCTCTCTGTTCAGCAGGGAGCCTGCTTCCCTTCCTCTCTCTCTGCCTGCCTCTCTGCCTGCTTGTGATCGCTCTCTGTCAAATAAATAAATAAAAATCTTAAAAAAAAAATGGTTATTCAATCTTATTTAGATCTTAAATAGTAATTACTGATAATGTTATTTTTCTAATTACTTAGCTACGAGGAATGCATTTTCCCCATTAATTTGACAGCCAACAGAGGTTTGATTAGGTGGAAAAAATTAATAACTACCACATGCATTCATTGTGACTGCTAGAAAACACCTCGGAAGGGGAAAAAAGGAAGCATTGTGTTTCCAATTAGTGGCTTGTAGCCAAAAATATGAATCAGTTATACTAAAAAACAAAAAACAAAAGACCTAACCCCCGTCCCCCCCCCACCCCGAACTGTGGTCTAAGTAAACAGCTGACAACAAGCTATAAAACAAATACAGGGGAAAAAAAAATCTAGGATTAAGACTTCTTTGATGCAGCACAGAAGCCCAATCAGCAGGGGCTCACATCTCGAGGGGTTTTTCTTTAGAAACAAAGAACACACCCTAAGAAATGTAGTTTGCAGTATCTGGAATTCCAGCTCTTGCAGTAGCAAGGTCATTTTCTGACCCAGCTACTGTACCATAATTAATTCCGTCAAAGTTTGAAAAGAACATTAAAAATACTCCTTTTTAGGGGCGCCTGGGTGGCTCCGTTGGTTAAACATCTGCCTTTGGCTCAGGTCTAGGCTCTGCTCAGCGGGAGCCTGCTTCTCTCTCTCCCTCTGCCTGCCACTCCCCCTGCTTGTGTGTGCGTGTGCGCTCTTTCTCTCACTCTCTCTAATAAAATCTTTTTTAAGAACACTGCTTTTTATTGTTTTAAACAATAAATTATACATACCCAAATGGCAGAAGAGTTAGTCTCATCATTCTAATAATTCACATTTAAAACATGACATCACAAATGCTTATAGTTTAGAAAAGCAAAATAAGGAGAGACCTAATCTTTTTTTTTTTTTTTTTTTTTTAGATTTTATGTATTTATTCATGAGAGACAGACAGAGAAAGAGAGGAAGGCAGAGGCAGAAGAAGCAGGCTCCCTGCGATGCTGGGAGCTTGATGCCAAGACTCAATCCCAGGTCCCTGGGATCATGGCCGGAGCTGAAGACGGATGCTTAACCAATTGAGCCACCCAGGCGCCATGAGACCTAATGTTTTAGATCTTCATTCAAAACCATCACCTAATTATCACAAAGTAGTGAAGTTTCACTTCTGCTGGCTGGCCTTAATCTACCCCCGAGCTGAGTTTTATTTGCAAAATTAGCATAATAATTGTCCTACCTATCTCACAAAAATTGTCCTTTTGTCTCACGGAGCTGCAAGAAATCAGAAGCGGTATGAGACTAAAGAAGTACCTTGTAAACTAATGACCAACATCGGTTGATGGTATACCATCATTCTTTACATGTAACAACACATAGGGCTATATTCTTATTACGGGTTCTTATTATGAACCCATTCATCACTAGAAGAAAAAGTTGATAATAAGAAATTGATAGGACTACAGGATAACTGGCAACGCCTCCCAAGGCTTCACTGTTAACATTTAATATTTGCTGAGTACAGGATGTCCTCAAGTTACAAAGGTTCCATAAATCCAAACCAGTGTCCTGGCCTCAGCCCCCTTCTTTTCCTCCCTCTTTGCTCTTAAAGGAACTAGGGTGGGGGTGGGAGTGCAGATTTGAGGGAACCAGGAAGTTCAAAAGTAGAAGAAAATGGGAAAAGAAGTGGAACACCACAGAGCATGCCTACTCACCATCCCTATCACCATCTGAACCCTTTGTTGCTACTACACAGCAGCTGTAGACGTCTCTCTGTGCTGGGAAATAAGGCAAAGATTCAAAGTCAATAGCCAAGAGCTATGACCTGAAACAAAATAGGGATAGTAAAGTTCACCTAAAGGGAAAAAAAAAACCTGACCTCAGTCATTAGCCGTAATCTCTAAAGCCAACCCAATAAAGAGAAATACCAATTCCAAAATACTGACAATACTCACTTTCACTCACAAATGTCCTAATTTTATCAAACTACCTATTTATTCACTCTGTTCACCTATCTTCCACTAACCCAATAAATCTACCCCACCTGCGATGCTAACCTATCCCACTTACCAGCACATTCACTACACCCTATTTGATCAATCTTTTTTCTCTACCTCTTCCCAAAGACCCACCCACTATATTTCAGCCATCAGGGCCCCTTTTCCGTCCTAAGGGACAATTAAGTTATTATATGTAGTGAATCTCTGTACTAATGACATAGGGTAAGCAAAAGAGAAAGATGGGGGTAAAAGGGGTGAAACTGGGGCTGGGGTAATGTTCAAACAACCTGCCATTTTCAGTTTGACATGAGTAGATAAGCACATTTTTAAAACATCTTTTTAAAAATAAATAAGCATCAATTCACAGACCTGTACACCTGGGGCTAATAATACATTATATGTTTATTAATAAATAAATTTTAAAAAATAAATTAAAACACCAATTATTAATAGTACTGCTAATAACCAGAAAGATGATTCCCTCAGTCTCCCAATTTAAACACACTTTCAGGAACAAATTTAAAAGAGAACTATTGATATTAAGTTCATCCATGGCTAATTTTTCCAGTTCAAGAGCAATGCCAGAAAAAAAAAAAACAAAAAAACCACTCCTACCTCTTCTCATGAACCTACTTAGTAACCAGAATGCTCGCTTCTGAGAAAGTGGGTTTGAATACAGCTCTACATTCTATTTATTGGTTCTCTAGAAAGTCTGACCTGTGGTTCAAAAGAATGCCCACAGTTCAATTAGTTTGCACTGGAACAGTCTATGACAATTAGTAGTGCTCAGGTAGGTTTTACACAGGAATGGCTTGCTCTATACAGGCTGCCTACTGGAAAATATTGTTAAGGTTTTCAGTCAGAAGTTTCTAAAAATTTTATGCTTCTAAAAATTTTATGCTTCATGCTTTTATTTACTTTTAAAGATTTTATTTATTTATTTGACAGCGAGAGAGAGACAGAGAGAGGGAACACAAGCAGGAGGAGTGGGAGAGGGAGAAGCAGGCTTCCCGCTGCGCAGGGAGCCTGATTCTCGATTGGATTCAATTCGGGGCTCGATCCCAGAACCCTGGGACCACGACCTGAGCCACCCAGGCACCCCCTTCACGCTTCTAAAACAAAACAAAACACAACACAACTATTTATCTTCCGCCCCACTACACCCCCGGCTTTCTATAAAACAATGTTTAGGATTAGGGCCCTGTGGATAAAGTAAAACTTCTACTGCCCCTAAATCTATCTGTGCAACTAAAATAAAGTTCTCCTTGGAGAATTATCAGACTTTAACCACAGTTTTGATTAGGATACACCAGTCCTAAAATGAAGCCATTCAAATCATGATTTCAACAAAAATTCAAACCGGGAAGATGTAATCATTTCACAAATTTACAATCTTACTATGTAATTTTCTAGTTCAACAAGATAAACATGTTTTGAAAAGTAAAAAAAAAAAAAAAATCCTAAGACTGAAATTCTACTTTGATTTTTTTTTTTAAAGATTTTATTTATTTGTCAGAGAGAGAGCAAGAGCACAAGCAGGCAGAGGCAGGGAGAGAAGCAGGCTCCCCACTGAGCAAGAAGCCCGATGTGGGACTCCATCCCAGGACCTGGGGATCATGACCTGAGCCGAAGGCAGCAGCTTAGCCGACTGAGCCACCAGGTGTCCCTCTACTTTGATTTTTAAATCGACATTACTTATATATGGAAACAGATACCAGTATTGGCTAAATCATTAGCAGATTAACCATGTCCAATTCAGGTAACCCAAGAGATTAATTGTGCATATTTAGAAGTCACTACGACACCATACAGTATTAACAAGCATTAGCACCAAAGACAAACAGTAACACAAACACTAATACATAAACCAACCATTCATAAATCCTAAATATTTCAATATCCTTTTTTTTTCTAAAAGTAAACTCTACACAATGTGGGGCTTGAACTCATGACCCTGAGATCAAGTCACACCCTCTACAAACAACAAAGCCATCCAGATGCCCCTTCAATATTCTTATTTTTAGCAAGACAAGTAAACATTTATAATTCAAAACTAATATATTTATATGAATTCCGAGGTTTTTTAAGAAATAAAAAATGCACTTGTCAAGTAAATAGAAAGGCTTATAATAATGACCCACACAACTATTCAGTCTTTACCTTTCCTTTCCTGTTTATTCGAAGGCTGAAAAAGAAAGATAACCTTTCCTATTACATATCTAAACAATTTTCTCAAATTAGAATGAATTAATCTAAGGGCCATTCTTTCTATAACCTATGGAAATTATTTTTGTTATAAGCCAGATTACTTATTTGGTAGCTGCTGATGAATCAAGGTGGTTTTTAAATCACTTGAGCTAGCTTCTGATGATACTTAGTCTAAAATCACATTTGCAAATACTATTTCTTACATGGCCACTCTTGATCTTGAAACTTACTCTAGCTGATATTACAAAAGGATGGCCATTGGATGTCCCTGCCACTGGATGTCCGTGACAAGGACAAGGACTAACAATGGAACTGGGAACATGAGAGTGAGGAACTGTTGCCTAAATGCATGCAGTCTTGTTAAATTCTGTATGCTTAAAATGTTGGGAGACAAAAAGGTTTTGTGGACTTAAAACTAATTGACCCTGATGGAATGCCAAACTGTAAACTGCGGGACAGCTGTAGCTGGTAATAAAACGCTAAAACCTGAAGAGCTTTAGCAGAACCTGATTATATGGTAATCCCAGTATCTGAGACAAGGCAAAGGAGCTGGAAGAATAACTGATAGGCTGGTTGCTAGGGTAACCAAGGTAAATTTGTATACTGACTTGGGAAAAACACTGGGGTTGCCATCAGGTATGAGGCCCACATTATGTTTCATGTGCTTCTTTCCTCAATTTTCAATCACCAGATGACTAACACAAAGACCACTCGGTTTGAAAGAAGAGAATGGGCTTCTGCTCTGAAGAGTAAGGAAAGCACCCAATTAAAGGTTTAGCTGTTTAGCTCATTAATATCCCACAGCTAAAAGAGAACAGGCCTTGTGAAAGTCTGTAGAAATTAGTTTAGCTCTGGGTAGAAAAACAGAATGTAGGTTATTTATCAAGTTAGTTTTCAGGAGAACATCCTAAAGTACCTATTAATTTTTGTTACTTTAAATTTTGAGTTATTCCTTATGGGCTCTTAATCTCTTACAAAAAGGATTATTTAATTCGCACTGTGTAGGTGTGGTGTGCTTTGTTTTATCTCAGTTATCTACACTCCAGGAAGCAGCCTTATAACCTGGTCTCCATGGCAGCTGCTGGGCCTACCTCCACCACCTCTACCTCCATCACCACACCCCCACCAACCAAACCCATCCTCCACCTACACTACCCCAGGAGGTAATTACCAGAATTGCAGCCCAGTATGAGGGGGAAACAAACAGCGTCTTTAAGGGGCTTGCCTGGCAAATTCACCTGACTTTTTCAAAGTTAAAATAATATAGAGAACACATGGATGGCTGTGTAATATAAAGGTTACACAGTAAGTCTCAAATACCAATAATTACAAACTTCTTTCTGTTCTGTAGGTCCACCACTGAACTGTCAACATCCTAAAACTATATACATTTCAAAAATCAAAATTTTTTAAAAGATTTTATTTATTTGACAGAGATCACAAGTAGGCAGAGAGGCAGGCGGGGGCGGGGGGGGGGGAGCAGGCTCCCCGCTGAGCAGAGAGCCCGATGCGGGGCTTGATCCCAGGACCCTAGGATCACGACCCAAGCTGAAGGCAAAGGCTTTAACCCACTGAGCCACCCAGGCGCCCCCCAAAATCAAATTTTATCTACTCTATTTTATGCAGTAGGTTATCACAAGAACCGAGTAAAATTTTTAGTTTATAGGAGTTTGTACAGATTCAAATTGAGACCCCCAAATTGCCATACTAATAAGGACTGTCCTACCTCCAAGAGTCACCAATTGACAGCTGGAGGACACTAAATTTAGAGCCTGAATTTACCTTATATGTAGGTTCCCCTCACTTCAACATGATGTTATGTGGGTGTGATAAACAGCTTTTACAAATGTATTTCTATCAATCCACAAAGCCAAAAGCAATCAACAATAATCTAGGATTTATAAATATAATCTGATTAAATCCAACCCATGAACAGCCATTTGAAGCAAACATTCTTAAAGTAACCCATATTGCACAAACGTTTTTTAAACTCAAACTTGTATCAATTTTCACTTCAGAACGAAATCTAATGCCTTAAGAAAGAGAGAAGCTATGTTTTCAACAGAGGCGGCTATGCAACTTTTTGTTTTCAGATTGAACAATTCTTTAGGACAGTCTGATCTCGGTTCTCGTGACTTGAAAATCAAGATTTCACCCATTACGATAGACTAGTGGGGCGCCTGGCTGGCTCAGTTGGGAGAGCGTGCAACTCTTGATCTCAGGGTCTTGAGTTCAAGCCCCCATGTTGGGCATGGAGCCTATTTAAAAAAAAAGAGTGGGGTTCATACTAATTATAGACTCCTGAAACTGAACTAAATAATAATCACTGTTCTTAGATCAACTATTCTGCCACCATCTTGATTCGGTGAAAATTAGTGGGCAAAAGTTAGAACCCTAGAAAGAACAGTCCATGCCCTCTGACAGCAACAAAACAGAATCACGTTAGATAGAAGACCACCTTAAGATCCCCACTAACAGGAAAAAAAAAAAAGAAGAAAAAAAAAAAAAAAACAAACAGAGCCCCACTAACAGGGTAAGTGCCAGTAACCTAGAGCAGGAATAGCTATCAATACTTCCCTCCTTCCAGAGAAAAGGCAGCATGGTATAAATGAGGAATCAGAAGACTTGGGTTCCAGTTTCAAGTCTGCCATTAATCAGCAATGTGTTGACTTCCCCTCTCTGAGCCTAGGTTTCTCTTTCAGTTAAATGGGAGGGTTGGACTGAATGATCTCTGATCCTTTCCTCTCTAAAAATGTTACCATCAGGGGCGCCTGGGTGGCTCAGTCTTTAAGCGCCTGCCTTTGGCTCAGGTCATGATCCCAGGCTCCTGGGACGGAGCCCCTCATCAAGCTTCCTGCTCAGTGGGAAGCCTGCTTCTCCCTCTCCCACTCCCCCTGCTTGTGTTCCATTAAAATAAAAATGTTACCATTCTATCCATCCTTTCAAGGCCTCAAAAATATTTTGGTTGCCACTAAAAAAATAAAGACTGCTCAAAATGTCATTCATTTTTATAACATGTTCTCACTGCCAGCCTTTAGTATGTGTATGTATAATTCACACAAACTAGGAGGAGCATTCATCTCATATATAATTTACCCAGTAAACATTTAATTTAAAAATCTATGGGTCTGAGGGCAGCTGGGTCGTTAAACATCTGACTTTGGCTTAGGTCACCATCTCAGGGTCCTGGGATCTAGTCTCTATGTGGGACTCCCTGCTCAGCGGGGAAGTCTGCTTCGCCTCTCCCTCTGCTCCTCTCCCTTCTTGCACATGTACGCTCGCTCTCTCTCAAACAAAATCTTTTTAAAAATTTTTAAAATAAAAATAAAATCTATTGATCGTAAAATAACAAAAAATAAAGTCTATGGGTCCTGAATCATGTACTAAATAGTAACAGATTTGTTAAACTGAAAACTAAAAAAGGGTGCCTGAGTGGCTCAGTCCGTCAAATGTCTGCGTTCAGCTCAGGTCATGATCCCAGGGTCCTGGGATGGAGCCCCGCATCCGGCTCCCTGCTCAGCGGAGAGCCTAATTCTCTGGCTCCCGCTCCCACTGCTTGTGCGTTCTCTCTCAAATAAAATATTTTTTCAAAAACTTTAAGAAAATAGGGGCACGCCTGGGTGGCTCAGTCATTAAGCATCGGCCTTCAGCTCAGGTCATGATCCCAGGGTCCTGGGTTTGAGTCCCACTCAGCAGGAAGCCTGCTTCTCCCCCCTCGCACTCCCCCTGCTTGTGTTCCCTCTCTCCCTGTCTCTCTCTCTGTCAAATAAACAAAATATTTTTAAAAAATGGAAAGATTTCCCAAGAACAAAAGCTTATCAGTAAAAGCACACTATTAAACCTCAACACGATGAGAGACTTTTAGAATTAAGAAGAGTTCTCAGTGTAATCTCAATTTAAAGATGAAGAAATGAAATGACTCAGAGTCCAGGGCTTTTTTCTACTATACCACACTTCCTCCTCCCTTTCCTGCTTTATCAAAAGACAGCATAGTAGCAAAAAGAATGCTAGACTGAAACTGACCTGAATTCTGGATCTAATTGCCATTAATTTGCTGTGGCACCTTGGACAAGTCCCTAGGCTTCGATTTTCACAATTTATATAAAGAAATTATCAGTTCAATTCAGCAAACTGGTCCTAAAGCATTTTACTCCGGAATCTCTACACACAAATGCATACAGAGTGTGAGACAGCTATAATGTACTGGAAAAAAAAAAAAAAAAAAGTACCGGACGAGGAGTCTGAAGAACTGGCTTCAAATCCCAGTTCTGTCACTTACAAGCTATGTCTCTGAGGCCAATTCATAAACCTCTCTGAGCCAAAGGCTCCTCATAGGTAAAAATGGAGAAAACAAGGAAATCTGACCTAAAATATAAATCAAAATAAAGTATTATAAATGTGGTACAAGGGGCGCCTGGGTGGCTCAGCCATTTAAGCCTCTGCCTTCAGGTGAGGTCATGATCCCAGGGTCCTGGAATCGAGTCTCCCTTCAGGCTCCCTGCTCAGTGGGAAGCCTGCTTCTCTCTTTCTCCCCGGACAACTCCCCCCCCCACCGCCCCGCTTGTGCTCTCTCTCTCAAATAAATAATAAAAATCTTTTTAAAAATTAAAAAAAAAATTAACATGGTAATATTGCAAAGCTGGGTGACTGGAGATCTGCCACTGTGGAAAAGTAGGCTGTACTGCAATCAAGTCTTTCTATTAAAAAACTGGGCTGATTTTGAACTTTCAAAGAGTAGAACAACAAAGCTGAAGACACCAATGGGGGGAACAGAAGAAATAAATAAATTTCAGGAAACACAAAGGATTGTGTATTTGGATTCTGATTAACAAAACATATGAGAACTCTCATTTGCCCATCCGTTTACTACAATTTGATGAAATGGTCTGTGTACTGTGGCACACCCAACAGCAAGGATCATTTACTAAAGTTTGCAAACTCAGTCTGTTAACCTCTCATAGTTTGTATGGTGTGCCACTCCAATTCATTATCAAGGGACAGAAGATACTTCTGATGACCAGATTATCTAGTGATAACCACCTGTTTCCACAAATCAAGATTTCTCACTGCCTTTCTCTTCACGGTACCTTATGGTACCTTATGCAAAAGACAAAAGCAGTCACAAAAGACAGAGGAAATGTTAATGATGCTAACATTTTCAGTCCTCCCGGTACTGCTAGTTCTTTTCAGATGCAATTCTCCAGATGAATCTAATTCTCTTCCAACCCCTTCCCCCAACTAGTACAGATTGAAGCCATGAAATTCACAGACTGACACTAAAGCTTTACCCATAGAGCTCAACACCATTAGTATTTGGTGAGGTTGGAGAGGTCAGAGTTAAAATAAGAAGGCTGGGTCCCATGGGAGAGACGTTTTTACTTTTCACCTAATATCAAAGGATCAAAGTGCTTGAGAAGCTCTATTATCCCAAGAAGCAAGAAGTGATTCTATCAATTCTATCAAAATGACTCATTGGGTTTAAATAAGTTAAACAGCTCCAAGTTCTGCATACTTCCTCCCAAAGTAACCACTGTGTGAAGTTAAATTTTTTAATTCCAAGAAAGAAGGAAGGGAATGGACATTTGGGTTCTTTCTCTGTGCCAGGTTCTAGGCTAGACAATATACACTCCTCTCCTGATATAACTATTTTTCAAAATTAAATGTTTCATTCATTGAAAAGGAACAATATTCACATATTTCTAAACTGATTAAGATCATATAGTTATTTCCTTCCCCCACTCCACATACACACACTCAAAAGCATTAAAGCATTAGGTCTGTCATTTAACCTAAATCGACAGTTCAACAGTTCATTACTTTGAGGGGAAACAAAATTTAATTTCAAGGGAATCCAATCTATTTGGAAATTCAAAAGTATTTTCAATCCTCTACGATCCAGCTATGAACTCGTTTCAGATACTGAACTTGGAGACTCAGTACCATCTCAAGACTGGTCACTGCCACCCAAAAATCTCATAATAGTGATAGGAGGTTGGTGGAAACACATCTGCGACCCACGAATGTACATTTCTTTCTGATTTTGCTGTCCCAACTTTTTTGGTGGATGTTATATATAAAATATATTGGGCTTTAGAATGACTTCTGGAAAGTACAGATGAATTTTATTTGCATCAAACACGGTATTTCTTCCAAGGGGTTAAGTGTGGGAATTGAAGGCAGTGGAACTCCTGTAACTGTATTACTGTCTACTTACATTAACATACAAGTTTTACCAATTCTTAAGTTCTTACAGCGTGAAAATATATTTCACTGCCTCTACTTCCACACAAGTCGGTAGAAGAGTTCGGCAAATAGCTTTAAATCCTGTTTCAACTTTGAAAAGTGGAGGAGCGGGTAAGTAGAAGTCCCAGTCAAGCGAAGCATTCCAAGTACTGCGCTTCCTTACGCAGAATCTCTCATTCGAATCATCACTAAAACATCTTGCAGAATTAGATAAATAACACAAAGCTGTGGCTCTCCTTCCAACCACCAGATTACTCAGCACTTGTTTGTATCTCTGTAGTTGGTTATGTACAACTGAGTCCAGCTACTCTTTTAAGACGGCATTCTCCCTTAATGGTAAGGACCTTGGCTTTGATTTCCTTTGCCTCACCGTAAGGTGCTATTTTAATTAAACACTGTTGATCTACAGGACATCAGCTAGAGGACTTTCCCAAGTAAAATACCCAACCATTCCCCCGCTCCTTTTCTTTCGGTGCAACGAAGAGGACGGCAGATAGTTACAGCTACCTCTGAAACGAACAGGTAAGTTAGCGGCAAAAGAAAAAAACCCATGGGAAATGCAATTTGTCCTGTTACTGCTCCTTTAATCTGTGGTCCCCAGGGCCAAAACGGATGTTTCGAAGGTAAAGCGCAGAAACCCCACAAATACAAATCGCCAGCTCTCGGGCACGTAAGCTGTCCCACCTCGAAGACCAGACGGGAGAGGGGGATCCTTAGCCCCAGGGGCCGCTCACCAGAGAAAGGAGGGGGTCTGGCCGAGGTGGGCTATTCCCCCTCCCCCGACTCCCTCTGAAGTGCCCGAGGGAGACACAGGAGCAGCGGTGGCGGACACAGCGGGACCTGGGAGGGGTGCCGGAGGAAGGCACCGGGGAAGCCCGGGGACTGGAGCGCGCGGCTTCTGGGCCATAGCTCCAGTTACTTACCCCACAGGGTAGCCGCCCCCCAGGTGCACATCTTCAGAGGCATCAAAGAATTCCTCGGTGTCGCTTTCCGACGCCATTTATAGGACACACCCGCGGGTGAGGGGGCCGGCGCCGCCTGGAGGGAGGGTGACTTTCGTCTCCTCCTCGTCGTCCTCCGCTCCGGCGAGACCGTGGGGTGGTGGGTCCTGGGCGAGGACAGGGACCGGGGAGACGATCTAGAGTGAGGAGCCGACGAGGGGCAGGGGCCGTCGTCAGCTGCCGGGCTGCGGGAATGATCGGCCGAGCGGCAGCCTGAGAAGGCGGCGGTAGGTCCACGGACTGTTGCAGTCGCCGCTCCCGGCGATAGGTGTGCAGGGAGAGCGAGAGAAGAGGCGGTGGCTCTCTGTGGGGGAGGGCGGGCGCGCCGACGACAGCAGCTCCAATTTCTCCCGCAGCAGCAATTACAGCAGCTGAGAGAGTCAGTTGCCCGCAAAATACGGACGCGCACCTAACCTCGCGAGATTTCGGGAGGGGCCGGTTAAAGCGTGGGCGGGGCGACGAGGAGGCGGGGGCGGTTCCAGAGCGGCAGCGCTCAGATTTCTTCTACCCGGGAGGCCTATCAAAACGGCGCAAGCGCGTTGAGGGCGTTCGGTGAAGGCCGGAAGTAGCCGAGGAGGGTGGAGTCTAAACCTGCGCAGGAACAGCGTGGTACCTTAGAGCTGAGCGAGCGAGCCCGACGTAGGTGGGGTCCGGCAGATGATCTTACACTGTAACTTTGCAGTTCCAAAGAGAGGCATCTTCAGAGGGGTGGTTTTGAGTTTGCTTTTTTCCCTTGAGAGGAAATGCTGTCGGGAAGCATTGGCATTGTGGTTTACATTTATTTACGTCGTCTTAATTTATTCAAGCCCAGAATATCGCACCCTAGGGCATAGGCAGGTACACCTTCTCTAGGGTTACGGGAATAACTCTCCCTATTTACTACAGAATCTCTAGTTGAGACCCCCTAGATAATATTCTACGGGCCAGAGGGTGGGGTCCAAGAGAGATACGTGGGGAGTGTGCCAATTCCATGAAGTAATGATGGATTTATTGCTGGATCAGAGCCAGCATAGGGCCTCCAGTTACTCTCTTCTACAAATATTTGTTGCTGCCCATGCTTAATGGGAGAGAAATTCTTAGACTGGCCAAGAGGTGGATCAGTCAATGGTAAATATATATTGAACAGATACCGTTGCAAAGCTAAGAGCTAGTAACTTTATTCTGACCCTTGATTGCCCAATGTCCAGTGATGAAAATAGAAAAATAGTTTTTGAAAGACCAAGATGTTCTTTCTTACCGGATCATTAACCACCAAAGTGGTAACATTGACTTTCTATATGATCGCTGAAACACATTTGTTTACCATTGACGTCATGACAGGAAGGCTCTCAGGACTGTTTGCTCAGACTCAACTACTGCTCAAGATGGCAGCAGGAAAGACTGAATTGGGTATGGGCATTTGGCTTTAGAGGCTAAAATGAAGTTCTAAATTTCTCCTTGTAAAGCAACCAGGGAAAGACCTGGCGTTGTCTGGTGTACTGGCGTAAAACCAAATGCCATATACTGTAACTTCTGTAACATCCCAGGAAATTCAGGGGAAACACTGCATGTTCAAATATGGTAATTTTTTTTCAGCAAACCATATAATAATTCATATGGAGTAAATGAATAGCAGTGAATAACCTCATTCGGTTCAGGTCAGATGGTACTGCCAAATAAGTTTAGGTAAGATTAATTAGACTGTCAAATAAGTTACTAAAACTACAAAGAAAATTCTTAGTTTCCAGAGCTTTTTGGATTTCAAAATAGCAGATTTCTGGGTCCTTGTGTCCTTTTGTCACAATCTTGTAATTATTAGCTTTTATGTGTTTTATTGCTCACTAGGAAAGATATGCTTTGTTTCCTTATGGATTATGGGAAGATAAACTACTTGAGTGTATTCTCTTCCTAGTCTTCTAGTAGTGAATTTATGTTTGCCTTAAAAATTAAGTTTGGTGTTGGGATGCCTGACTGGTTCAGTTGGTAGAGCATGTGGCTTTTGATCTTAGGGTCCTGAGTTTGAGCCCCATGTTGGGCATAGAGATCATTTAAAAAAATATGAGTAAGATATTTTAGTTCCTGTCTTCCAGGAACTCACAATCTAGCAACAGATCCAAATATGGATTCCTAATTTGGTGCCTTTTTTTTCAGTATACCATATCACCTTTCTTGGATCTTTCTTTTCCTCTTGGACCTTTTCAGTTACCATAAACATTATGCTTAGAAAAAATTAAAGTGGAGAAATGATAAGCAGAAAACATATTAGAGCTATTGAAGTTGCCTGTTTAAATGCTTTTATCAGTTATGTGAGACAGTGAGTTTCTGGTAAAATCAAAACACATGTGTACTACGTGTCATAATTTTTTTAAAAAAGATTTATTTATTTAGAGAAAGAGAGCACAAGTTGGGGGAGAGGCAGGGGCTTGACCAGTGACTTGTTCCCGTAACCCTGAAATCATGACCTGAACCCAAACCAACAGTTGGATGCTCAACCCACTGAGCCACCCAGGTGCCCCTCATAACTGTTTTTAAGATTTGACTTTTAAGTAATCTGTACACCCAACATGGGGCTTGAACTCACAGCCCTGAGATCAACAGTCGCACACTCCCACCAACGGAGCCAGCCAGCCACCTCCCCCCACCCCGTGTCATCATTTTTAAAGATGTTTTGCCTGAATCATCTAAAGTTTTAAAGCAGCAGGTTTTAGGTTTAGTCCAAGGGAGTAGTTTTAAAGCTTTTCTCCTTATTAGAAATGAAACTTTTTAATTAAACCTAAAGTCTACTTATCATAGAAAGAAAAACTGCTCCAGTTGAAGCAGGAATAGTTCAGGTCCCTGAGGGTCCAGAGACTGCCCCAGGGCACCATTAAAAAAAATCAGAGGCTACTGATCCAAAGCAGGGGTTGGCAAATGATGGTAAACTGGACAAATCTGTCCCACTGTCTTTGTGAAAACAGCAATTCCCCCTTATCTGTGGTTTCGCTTTTCTGCAGTTTCAGTTGCCCAAGATCAACTGTGGTTCAGAAGCAGATGCTCTTCCTTCTGACGTGTCATCTAACAGTACATCAGAACACCTCCATCGTTTACCTCCCTTTATCTCATCACATAGACATTTTATCATTTCATATCGCCACGAGAAGGGTGAGTACAATGCCATACGATATTTTGAGATAGCCTGCATTCACATAACTTTTCTTACACTATCTTGTTATCATTATTCTACTGTATCATTAGTTATTGTTGTTAATCTTCTGCTGGGCCTAATTTATAAATTAAACTTTATCGTAGGTATGTGTGTATAGGAAAAAACAGAGTATATATAGGGTTTGGTTCTATATGTAGTTTCAGGTACTGCAGGGTTCAGTTTCTCAGGGGGTCCTCAGACATATTCCCCATGGATAAAGCAGGACTACTGTAAAGTTTTATTGGAACACAGCCAGGCCTAGTTTTCTACATATTGTATGTCTGCTTTTAGGGCAGAATTGAGTAATTGGGACAGAGACTGCATGGCCCACAAAGACTAAAATATTTACTACCAGGCTCTTTACACAAAATTTTGCCCACCTTTGGTCCATAGGATGCTACTGTCTAGGGTACCCCAGAACTGAAAGTACATGCATATTAAATGGTTATTTGAATTCGTTTCACAACAGAATTGTACAATGCCACAAAATCATATATACAAATAAGAATGAGGATTAAACTCCCCCCCCCCCCGGCTCATTCCTAGTAGCTTTAAAAACTACCCAGGTCTAGGGGCGCATAGGTGGCTCCCATTGGTTAGGCGACTGCCTTTGGCTCAGGTCGTAATCCTGGAGTCCTAGGATCAAGTTCCCTGTCAGGCTTCCCTCAGCAGGGAGTCTGCTTCTCCCTCTGACCCTCCACTTCTCATGCTCTCTCTCTCTCTCTCTTTCTCATTCTCTCTCTCTCTCTCTCTCTTTCTCATTCTCTCTCTCTCAAATAAATAAAATCTTTAAAAAAATAAAAAATAAAATAAAATAAAAACTACCCAGTCTAAGGCTAAAGTGGGTTTAAGGAAGATTTTTCTGTCTCATCTGCACAGCATAAACTCTACTTAGGAGTTAAAAAGCAAGAAGTCACAGTCAGTGTATGGAAGAGTTTGTCTGTGGGATGCTCTCTCTCTTCACTTGGCAAGAATAATACAAACCAGAAGTATACTTGGGGCCAACTTTGCTCTAACCTCAAGGGTAATCACTGGGAAGATCAGTGACAAGACTGTCACGGGGGTAGGCTTTTGTTACAAACAAGAGTTAAAGTGATAACGCAGGGAGAAACTTTATACACAGGGTCAGGATTTGAGATACAATATTGACATGACCTGATTTAATATTGCAATCTCTGTGAGAGTTTTTATGGATTTTGGAGTATCAGAGTCCGTAAAAGAAAATAATTCTGAAACTGGCCAAAATTTCTCAGGACCAAGCTAAAATTCTGTAATCATCAACTGCCAGTTATATTGGAAAGATCAGCTATGTTCCAGATTATGATGGTAAATATTCAAAAAAAATCATTTCTATTTGGCTTTGGAATCTTTATACCTTTTTTAGGTCTGTACCACCTTCTTAATGATGTTTTCTTGATATTAATATTAAAGTGAATTTTCAATATCTGCGCACACAAGAACTGAAAGTAGAGAAAGAGAGTCTAGAAATGTGTTAAGAGAGGCAGGAGGGGCGCCTGGGTGGCTCAGTGGGTTAAGCCACTGCTTTCGCCTCGGGTCATGATCTCAGGGTCCTGGGATCGAGTCCCACATCGGGCTCTCTGCTCAGCAGGGGAGGCCCGTTTCCCCCTCTCTCTCTCTGCCTGCCTCTCTGCCTACTTGTGATCTCTCTCTGTCAAATAAATAAATAAAATATTTTTAAAAAAAGAGAGGCAGGAAAAAGAAAGAGAGATGCAGGAAAGTCAGCTTGGGATTTAAATTGTCTTACTGTTATGTAGTGGAATACTAAGTAGCCCTGTATTCTGTTCAGGACTCTGGAATCAAACTAACTGGGATTATCGTAAACAAAACAAAACAACAAAAAAAAAGGATTTTATTCATTTGCGTAATCAAACATAGACGGTGATAACACTTGTCTGTTCCTTAGTGATTCATATATTAGAGAAGAATTTGAGCATAAAGCAAATTTTGCATTTCCTTAAGTGTGATTTTTGTCAGCACTAGGTAAAAGCAGAAAAGTATACCCAGCTCAATCAAGTCCCATAGGCGTGCACAAAATACACACCCATCTACCTCAGACAACCACCAGCTACCTCAGATCATTGTGTGTGTTTTGAGTCACCACCCATCCATATCTAAGCACTAGAACTTTCCTTCTGAGTCTGATTTCAGAGAACCCTCCTTCTACCCATTCACAATAACTCACAAGCTACAGACCCTCTGATACCTATTTCCACAAGCAAACTTCGGGTCTTTTTCAAAATAAAGTGCCCTATTTGTTTCATTATTTATCTATTTATTTCATAACCACTTAATAAGTGTAAAATCCTGCCACTACCATTTTTATTAGGTTTGTATGTTTTTGGGTATGTGCCACTGACAAAGGTTTTCGGTGTGAGTTTTTGGGGTTTTTTTGGAGCAGTTAGGTGTTATTCAGTTTTCAGAAACACATATTTTCTTGTATGGTTTTTAAAAAATGTTTTATTTGAGTATAGTTAACAGTGTTACATTAGATTCAGGTATACAATATAGTGACTTCACATCTCTATACACAAAGTTGTTTTTTGTTTTGTTTTGTTTTTTGTTTTTTTTTTAATTTTATTTTTTATAAACATATATATTTTTTCCCCCCAGGGGTACAAGTCTGTGAATCTCCAGGTTTACACACTTCACAGCACCACAAAGTTGTTTTTTAAAAACATTTTTTATTTACTTGAGAGAGAGTGTGAAGGAGAAAGAGAATGAGCAGGGAGGAGGATTAGAGGGAGAAACAGACTCCCAGTTGAGCAGGGAGCCCAATGTGGGGCTCAATCCCAGGACCCCGAGATCATGACCTGAGCCAAAGACAGATGCCTAACCGACCGAGGCACCCAGGCACCCTGTCTATAATCGAAGTTTTTGAATGGTGTACTCCTAGCCGCATTTTCCACATAAACCCTGGGGTTTTTACTGAACAACTTTGTATAGTGGAGTGATTTTTAGGAAAGCATGTGTCACCACATGGCAGCACTGACTGTAGTCCAGAAGAAGTAGCTTTAGATATAGTGGGATCCAGGGTCCAATATATGAGTACTCTCTCCTCTTACCCATTTCTCATCTTTGCTTATCTCTTCTTCTTTTTGTCATGTGGCTTCAATTTTCCTATCACAGACAGCTTCCTTCTTGAAGTCAGTGAAGAGGGCTACAGGCAACTTGAGTTTATAATGTCCTAATAATTCTCAATCCTAAAAGAAGTGAGACTTTTTTTGTCCCAGTGGTCATATATTAAGTCTCAGAGATGATGTTGATTGGCCTTAGGAAATTCCTCTAGATAAGGGCATAGAGAACTCTTATTTGTCAGGCTGAGGCAGGCTTATTCCCTGCTACACACCAAGCGGGAAGAGACAACTGTGAGTATCTTTCTCACTAGGACCACATGGAATATGCAGTGGTTGTTTTTTTCCAAAAGAGGGTTACTAGCAGACAGGAACAGTGTGCTAACCACAGTTATTAATGGCTTGGTCTCTGTAGTCATTGACATGACAAAAGCTCATGATGTGTTAATTGAAAACAGATGTTATGAAATACTGCATGTGGAATAATCCCATTTATGTAAAATCATTTATCTATGTATATGTGTGTCTAAGCATAGAGAATTTTGGAAGAGTGTTCAGAAATGATTGGTGATGATGGTCTTTGGCTGCTAATTAAAATAATGAGATATGTGCCTTATTTATATCTTCATATAAGGATTACATTTTCTACAGTGAATGTATATTACTTTTTTTTTAAAGATTTTATTTATTTATTTGACAGAGAGAGATCACAAGTAGAGAGGGAGAGAGAGAGAGAGAGAGAGGAGGAAGCAGGCTCCCTGCCTAGCAGAGAGCCTGATGTGGGACTCGATCCCAGGACCCTGAGATCATGACCTGAGCTGAAGGCAGAGGCTTAACCCACTGAGCCACCCAGGCAGCCCCTGTATATTACTTTTTATTTTTTGTTTTTAAGATTTTTATTTTTAAGTAATCTCTACACCCAAAGCAGGGCTTGAATTCACAACCCCGAGATCAAGGGTCATATATATGTTCCACTGACTGAGCCAGCCAGGTGCCCCATATTACTTTTTAAATGAGGGAAAATAGGGATGCCTGGGTGGCTCAGTCAGTTGGGACGTCTGCCTTCAGCTCAGATCATGATCCCAGGGTTCTGGGATTGAGCCCTAAATTGGAATCCCTTTTCAGCAGGGGAGTCTACTTCTTCCTCTCCCTCTTCCGGCTCATGTTCTCTCCCTCTGTCTCTCTCACTCTCTCTCAAATAAATTAAAAAATAAATAATCTTTTAAGAAATTAAAAAAATAAAATAAATGAGGGAAAATAGTAAAAGAAATAATAACCAATCATATCCAAGGTAGACTTAAATACAAAATAAAGAGCTGAGATTTGTTGCCTGTATGATACACGACTCTAAGTCCTGGGCCTATTGAAGGTGTCACACTTAGCTTCAAGACCAGTTCAGTAAGTGCCACTAAAAAGCTGAATTTGGAAAAAATACCCATAAAGCAAATCTTGGAATATAGTTAGTCTACCAGTAAAAAGTACTATTTTTTTGCACTGCAGGCCTGACAGAGAATGATAATAGAAATTTCCAAAGCAGCTATGAAATGATGGATTGATGTGAAGCTTCTAGAGGCAAAGTATAATATTAGAGGTTTACTTTTAATAATATGAACTAACCATAATTTTGTTTTTCAGAACAACAAGCAATATATATGGCCTGATCTAAACAGGGGTAAACTAAAACATATCAACTTTATGCTTCAAATATTACTTAAGGTCAAAAACTAGAGAAGAGGTTTTTTTTTCCCCACCTTGACATTTACATGTATTTTCTTTTAAAGAATTTATTTATTTATTTGACAGAGACAGATCACAAGTAGGCAGAGAGGCAGGCAGAGAGAGAGGAGGAAGCAGGCTCCCCACCGAGCAGAGAGCCAGATGGGGGACTCAATCCCAGGACCCTGATCATGACCTGAGCGGAAGGCAGAGGCTTAACCCACTGAGCCACCCAGGCTCCCCTACATGTATTTTTAATTGCTAAAACTGAATCAGATGACAAACATTTCTTTAGAAATCTCAGTCATCAGGCAAATACACACATGTGCGTGTACACACAGAGACACACTCAATAGCAACAATTAGAATTTCATGGACTCTTATAACGGGAAGGGACTTTAAAAATCACTAGTCCAGACCTCATATCTGAAACATGAATTCCTTTTACAAGCCTCCCTGATAAATGGTTGTTCAGGGACATGGAGTTTACTATTTTCCCAATCCACTTTTTTTTACCTTTTTTTTTTTAAAGATTTTATTTTTTTATTTATTTGCAAGAGAGAGACCAAGAGAGAAGGAGAGAGCGAGCGCGCATGAGCATGGAGAGGGGCAGAATGAGAGGGGCAGAGGGGCAGAGAGAAGCAGACTCCCCAGTGGGCAGGGAGCCCAATGCAGAGCTCCATCCTGGGACCTGGGGATCATGACCTGAGCCGAAGGCAGACACTTAACCTACTGACCCACCCAGGCGCCCCTGATTTTATTTTATTTTATTTTATTTTATTTTATTTTATTTTATTTTATTTTATTTTATTTTATTTTATACTATTTTATTTTTTAGCTAATCTGTACACACAATGTGGGGCTCGAGCTCACGACCTAAAGATCAAGAGTCACATGCTGTACTGACTGAGCCCACCAGGACACCCCTACCCAATCTACTTTTTTGTTCTTTTTTTCCTAACCTACTTTTTGATAAATGTTAACAAATTTCTTCATTGTATTTAGCCCGAATCTGTGTTTCTAATTTACATCTACTGGTTATAATTCTGGTTAGTAAGTCTATATAAAACCTTTAATCTATTTAAACATGGTTATCCGTCCTCTATTATTTTTTATTTTGAGACTATACACTGATGTGTTTACACTAAATGTGTTCAGAGACAAAGACAAATGGGAATTTCAAATGCACAAATGTACATTAAAGAAGTAGGGGACAGGGATGCCTGGGTGGCTCAGTCGTTAAGTCTCTGCCTTCGGCTCAGGTCATGATCCCAGGGTCCTGGGATCGAGCCCCACGTCGGGTACTCTGCTCGGTGGGAAGCCCTTCTCTCTCTCCCTCTGCTTATGCTCCCTCTCCCTCTGCTTGTGCTCCCTCTCTCGCTATGTCTCTCTTTGTCAAATAAATAAATCTTTAAAAATAAAGAAGTATGGGCTAATATGTGTACATGCTAAATATGTCTACCCTTATGTAGGGTACTTGCCTAACAGTATGCTCTCTGTGTGTACCTAGTAATAATATATTACATTAGAATAACTATAGGGGCGCCTGGGTGACTCAGTGGGTTAAGCCTCTGCCTTCGGCTCAGGTCATGATCTCAGGGTCCTGGGAACGAGCCCCACATTGAGCTCTCTGCTCAGCGGGGAGCCTGCTTCCCCCTCTCTCTCTATCTGCCTCTCTGCCTACTTGTGATCTCTCTCTCTCTGTCAAATAAATAAATAAAATCTTAAAAAAAAAAGAATAACTATACTTTCTGAGATAGTTTCACATCTCTTAGGTCATTCAACGATAATATAATAATAATTGCTCTCATTAAGTTAGTTCTAGGTACTTTATTAAGTACTTTACATGTATTATTTCACGTAATCCATATAATGTATGAAGAATATACTATTTTACAATTAGGGAAACAAATTTAGAGCAGTTAAGTAACTTGCCCAAAGTTCCACAGCTGGCATTTAGTGGTCAAGATTTGAGCGGAAGGTCACACTTTTATTTTATTTTATTCATTATCTCCCCTGAGTGTCCTGTAGTTTTACTAGCCTGTAGCAACTGAGCCATGTTAACAAGCAAAGTGTCAGAAATGACAAACATACAACAAAAAGATTAAAGCAACTTGTTGATCTTTCTTTCTCTCTTCTATTTTTATATATTCCTAATCTAAATGGGTACATCTCAACATTGGGTGTTGTGGTCAGCAGAATTGTAGGATAGACCCCAGGATTTCCTAGCTCCAGTGGACTCACCCTTCCTCCCAGTTATTCAGTTCAGCGCTCATCTAGGTGCTGCTAGGAAGGGATTTTGCACATGTCATTAAAGTCCCAAATCAGTTGACTTTAAGATAGGGAGATTATACAGGTGGATTTGACCTAATCACATGAACCCTATAAAAGCCAAGTTTTCTCTGGCTGGTGGGAAAGAGGAAGTCAGAGCAATGCACTCTGGCTGGCTTGGAAGAAAGCAAACATGCTGTGAACCGCTGATGAGGTGTGGAATGTGGCCTCTACCAACTGAGAATGGCCCCTTCCTGATAGGAAGGAATTGGAGCCCTCAGTCTTGTGGTTGCAAGGAACTGAATTCGGCCAGCAGTCTGAACAAGCTGGGAAAGGGACCCCAAGCTCCTTACAAGAATGCAACCAGGCCAACACCCTTATTTCAGGCTTGTGAGACCCTGAGCCAAGCCTGGCCACCACTGTCGCCAAGACTTCTGATTTACAGAACTGCAAGATAACAAATTTGTATTTTTCAAAGCCACTAACTTTGGGGTCATTTGTTACAAAGCAATAAAAACTATTACAGGGAGGGCCACCTGACTGGCTCAGTGGGTAGAGCTTGTGACTCTTGATCTCAGGGTCATGAGCTCAAGCCCCACGTTGGGCATAGAGATTACTTAAAAAAAGAACAAAAAACAATTACAGGGATAAATATCCCTATTCTCCCTCTACCAGTTAAGAACGACAGATCTAGGGGTGCTTTGCAGGCTCAGTCAGCAGAACATGCGACTCTTGATCCCTGGGTTGTAAATTCGAGCCCCACATTGGGTGCAGAGATTACTTAAAAATAAAATCTAAAAAAAAAAAAAAGGACAGCAGATCTAAGTAGGTCATGGTAAAACAAATGTAATAGGTCAACAGATGTTGTTTGCTTTCTGAAGTCCTTGAACGCACTCGGGAAAGAATGTTCATGCTGGAGCGAACATTCGGGTGTAATGCAACAGAAGAGAAAAACAGTGAATTTAGAAAAAATAACCCAACATGCATTTACAATATGAAATAAGTATCTTGCTTCATGTACACTCCCACCCAGACTACACCCCCAAATTCAACCCCATTTGCAAAATCTCTGAAGCCTTGTAATCCTGCTACCCATGTGATATTAGGGACTAGGAGCCCCTGCTTCTGTGGTCTTTTACCCTTGAATGAACCTCCTTGCATTCAGAATCTGAGTTGAGTTTCAATGTTAATGTTACTACGACCTTTCGGTATTGTTCTCCGGCTTCCCTGTGGCGGCTTGATCATCCATTCATTCATTCAGTAGACGTTTATTAAGGGCTTACTATGTGCCATGTGGTAGGATGACAAGGTATGGCCTAGTCCTTCTGAGACTTACACAAGCAACTATGCTAATTGTCCTTTGCTCCTTTTGGGGATGAGACATGACTGGGTACCTCATGTGGGCAAGTGAAGGGTTGGCCTTAGCCTAGTAAGTTTAGTAGACAGAGTAAGGCTGCTAACTAACTGTGGCCTACATCTGAGGGTTTTTTCATTTCATTACTTTTGGAACATCCTCAGCCATTGTCTTTAGATACTATCTCTCTCTCTTGCTCTCTCTCTCTTAATTAAAAAAAAAGTCTCAAAAAAAATAATATTCACACCCAGTGTGGGGCTTGAACTCATGACCCCAAGATCAAGAGGTACATACTTTACTGACTGAGCCAGCCAGGTGCCCCACCTCTCTTATTTTCTTTAATATTTCCTTCTAGAATTCCTATTAGATGCATGTTGGTCCTTCTCATTAGATCCTTTATATGTTTTAAGCTGTGCTTCATGTTTTTCCTTTCGTGGATGTGATATTTATTTGAGAGCACACCTTCACTGGACCCTTCTCTTTGGAGATTCTTTGAGATCTGGTTTTGAAGTGAATTCTTCCGGAAGAGAGTTGTATTTCCTCCTACGAGTCACCTGGAAATCCACTTGGCCCTTGAACATGTGGGAGTTAGGGGTACCAACCCCCATGTAGTCAAAATCTTTATAACTTTTGCCATCCTAAAAAAGTTAACTACTAATAGATTGCTGTTGGCCAGAAGACTTATTGATACCATAAACAGCCAATTAACGCTTATTTTGTATGTTGTGTATATTATACACTGTATTTTACAGTAAAGTAAGTTAGAGAAAGGAAAATGTTAAGAAAATCATAAGGGGCGCCTGGTGGCTCAGCTGGTTGGGCATCTGCCTTCAGCTCGAGTTGTGATCTCAGGGTCCTGGGATCGAGCCCTGCATCGGGCTCCCTGCTGAGCATGAAAGCCTGCTCTCCCTCTCCCACTCCCCATGTTTGTGCTCTTTCTCTCTGTGTCAAATAAATAAAATCATAAAAAAAAAGAAAGAAAGAAAATCATAGGACCGGCGCTTGGCTGGCTCAGTCAATAGAACATGTGACTCTTGATCTCAGGGTCGTGAGTTCAAAGCCCCACATGGATATAGAGCTTACTTAAAAAATAATCATAAGGAAGATGGGGCACCTGGGGGGCTCAGTCTATTGGACGTCTGCCTTCAGCTCAGTTCATGATCCCAGGATCCTAGGATCGAGTCTCACGTCGGACTCCCTGCTCAGAGGAGAGCCTGCTTCTCCCTCTCCCTCTGCCCCTCCCCCTGCTTGTGCTCTCTGTCTCACAAATAAATAAATAAAATCTTTTAAAAAAATCATAAGGAAGAGAAAATACATTTACAGTACTATATTGTGTTTATTTAAAAAAATCTGCATGTAAGTGGACCTTTGCTCTTCAAACCTGTGTTGTTCAAGGATCAATTGTACTGCCAATACAACCTATTTTAAGCTACATTTCTGATGTGTGGGGTTTTAACTGCATAGGTAATGTGAATTCTGGACCCAAACATGCCTGAGTACAAGTTTGGGGTTATGATGTCTAAAGGGAATTTCTCTGTCTCTGTGTCTGTCTCTCTTTCTTTCTCTCTCCACTCTTTTTCTGTTCTATCCAGAGACAAAACCAAGACCAGCACATATCTCTTCCATCTGCCTCTAGGTAGTGTTTTGTTGTTGTTGTTGGTCCCTCCCCCCCTTTTCATCCATTAAGGACATCATCTCTGGGGATGTGACTTTAAGCAGAGAAGGAGGGAGATGCTGTGTGCCTGATCCAACTTGTAACCTTGCCTGGGCCATTTGTTCCTTTTGTCCCTTGCACTTGGTTGACCCATTAAAACTACTCTCCAGGATCCTGAAGAAGCAGTAGCTCTCGGAGGGTAAAAGCCAGCTTTATAGCTTCCTTTGTTTCCTCTGGATTAGTGCTCAATGTCTTCTTATTGGCTCTTATTTTCCCACCATCTCAACCATCAGCCCTGCTTTTAAGAGGACACTGTCTGGGGTGTCTGGGTGGCACAGTCAGTTAAGCCTCTGACTCTTGATTTCGGCTCAGGTCATGATCTCAGGGTCTTGAGATCAAGCCGTGCATGGGGTGCTCCATGCTGAGCGTGGAGCCTGCTTAGGATTGTCTCTCTGCTTCTGCCTCTGCCTCCCCCACCCTGCACCCGGCGTGGGTGCTCACGCACACTCTCTGTCTCTCAAATAAATAAAATCTTTAAAAGGACATAGTTTCTCTGTCCTCCCTCTCTCTGTCTCTTCTCTCATTTTAAGATGTGCTATACTACAGGTATTTCTTCAGCCATCTCCACTGCTCTATTACCTCTATTCGGTTCTGTTCCACGGAAAGATAGGGCTTTGGAGGGGGGATTCAGTTCTGGGAGAATTGTCATGGACGCAGTCTGTCTGGCAGATAGCAAAAGTGACTATACAGAAGCTCAGCCTTTGGCTTTCTCTTGATCAGGCTATAACATAGCTGTGGAGGTGGAGATGTTGTCATCAGATTTTACAGTGTCTCTGAAAAAATAAGGATGTTTGAGGCCCTGGATCAGGTAGTGTGTCAACTACTTTACCCCGCAGCTGGTTCTGAAGAGGCTACTTTTCTGGAGAATTGCAGAAAGGGGTTCGAGCACTGTTTGGGTAGAAAGTGAGACTCCATTCTCTCCGGAAGAGTATAAGGGTATCTAGTCTGTCTAGGAAGTAATGGAGGTTTAATCTGTTAGAAACTGATTTCAAAAAGAAAATCTTGGGACGCCTGGGTGGCTCAGTTGGTGAAGTGTCTGCCTTTGGCTAAGGTCAGGGTCCTGGGATCAAGTCTCACATCCGACTCCTTGCTCAGCAGGGAGCCTGCTTCTCTCTCTGCCTCTGCCTGCTGCTCTACCTGCTTGTGCCCTCTCTCTCTCTCTCTCTCTCTGACAAATAAATAAATAAATAAAATCTTAAAAAAAAAAAAAGAAAATCTTTGAAAAAACACCACAGGGCGCCTGGATGGCTCAGTCTGTTAAGCGCCCAATACTTCATTTTGGCTCCAGTCATGATCTCAGAGATGTGAGATGGAGCCCCAATCAGGCTCTATGCTGGGCGTAGAGCCTGGTTAAGATTCTCTCTCTCCCTCTCCCTCTGCTCCTCACCTCTGCCAGTCACGCTGTCTCTCTCTCTCTCTCTCTCTAACAAACACCTGTTAATGGGTTTGTCATGATGACCACAGTCAAGGTCCTGACACCTGAAGGAAATAAAGCCGTGAAGCAGCATGTCTCACTGCAGTGCTTTCCAAACTATATACTCATGTGGGGAGCCTGTTAAAATATAGATTCTGGGACTTTACCCTAGACCTGTCAAATCTGATCTCTGAGAAGACCCTGAAATCAGCATTTTATTTATTTATTTTTTAAAAGTTAAAAAAAGTTATTTAAGTGATCTCGACACCCAGTGTAGGGCTCAAACTCACAACCCGGAGATCAAGAGCTATGTGCTCTACCAAATGAGCCGGCCAAGTGCCCCTGAAATCAGCATTTTACTGTGATGCAGGTGGTGCTTTGGCAACACTTTAAGCAAAGTTGATTTGAAGAAGCTTCATGTTATGTTTTTATACCTAAGGATTGCCATTTGGCCATCGGACTGAAGATCCCAGCCATCAAAACTTTTATAGAAGAAAGAGACGTTTATAGAAGAAATGGCTTCCTTTCTCTAAGTGACTGTGACAGTGGGGAGGAGGGGTCTAAAAGTGGGACTATTAAAAAATATATATATTTTAGTGTATATGTATACTCTAATATATATTATGTATGTCATATGTAACAAATATATTACATATATTTATATAGAAATATACTTATGTAGTTATAAACATACTTTTATATATATTAGTGTAAATATATATATACATACATATTAGTAATAAATAAATATATATAGATTAGTAATCTCTATACCACTGTGGGGCTCAAACTCATGACCCAGAGCTCAGGAGTCACATGCTCCACCAACTGAGCCAGCCGGGCACCCCAGGACTATTAAAATATAAATATAAGTATTTTAAGTCTTTGCAAATGCTTGATGGCAGTTAGCATATATATGTGGGATGGTTCTGAAGATAAATGTTATTCAAGCCTGAATGGGGGAGAAAATTGAACTAGAGGGAGGTAAGGAAATGTTGGGGAAGGTGGGTGTGTTCCCTAGGGGTAGATTTGTAAAAAAAAAAAAAAACAACAGATCCAAAATTCTAAAGTGTTTATTGAAAAAGAAGAGACAGAAAATGTGCAGGACAACCAGAGTCAGGGACAGAGAGAAGCTTTAGAAAGCTAGGTACAGAATATATGTTGGAAGTTGGAAGGTGCAGCAGCCAGGGAGCCTGGAGAGAGACAACAGAGAGAAAGACTGTGGACCATTCAGGATGCTCTAATCCTAGGGGCAGGGATAGGAACAGTGTGGGTTCAGGGCCTCAGGGAGGAAGAGATAGAAACAGGACATCCTGGGAGCAGCCAGAGGGAAACTAGCCCTCTGGGTATTGAGAGGTGGGCAGAAAGTTAGTGCTGCTTCAGTCCAAAGCCCAAAACCATGTCTGCTGAAGGCTAGACAAGAAAGGACTTTGCTTGGGGCACCTGGGTGGCTCAGTCATTAAGTGGCTGCCTTGGGCTCAGGTCATGATCCCAGGGTCCTGGGATTGGGCTCCCTCCTCCACAGGAGGCCTGCTTCTCTCTCTCCCACTCCCCCTGCTTGTGTTCCCTCCCTTGTTGTGTCTCTCTCTGTCAAATAAATAAAATCTTAAAGAAAAAGAAAAAAAGAACTTTGCTCCTCAAAAGACCAAAAGGCTTATATCGTAATCTGGGATTAGAGGTGCAAGTAGGGAAAATTAATTAGCAAAACTGGTCTTCTGGTAAGGATTTACTCACTATGGGGAGTCCTCTATACTATAAGGAATGTTAGCAGGACTTCCGGAAGGACCTAGTTAGTAGCTCGGGCTATGCGGAGTTGAGTTGTACTTTGCCATCACTACAAAGGTAAATAGCTCCCTCCCCCACCCGGATTTTCCTCTTAGTGCTTTAAATTTACTTGCATCAGGAATAGACCAAGGGACCTGGTCAGTAGAGAAACAGCAATGAGGACCCCAGCTGGAGGGTATGCAGGCTCCTTCCTTCCTTCCTTTCTTTTCAAGATTTTTAACATATTTAAGAGAGAGAGAGAGAGAGAGTGTGCATGAGCCTGAGCAGGGGGCAGGGGCAGAGGGAGAGGGACAGGAGAAGCAGGCTCCCCACTGAGCAGGCAGTCCGATTCGGGTCTTGATCCCAGGACCCTGGGATCATGACCTGAGCTGAAGGCAGACACTTAACCGACTGAGCCACCCAGGCACCCCTCCAGGTCCGTTTCATTCCATCAACAGCCCCCACAGACCCTTCATTTGAAGAACACGATGCTCACCCCTTAAGTCCTGAAAAGAGGAAGAATGCCTTTATATCCAAACAGTCCTCCTTAGACCAGGTCTGCGGCCAACAACTAGGCTCCCAGCTGTCTGTAGCTTTAGTTTATGCTCCTGTGTGCGTTTGTGGATATGTGCCCCAACTCCTTCTGAACACTGGCTTTCTTGTTCTGACCACACATGCACGAAGGCACTTTCTTACTGCCAGTTCACGGCCTTCTCGAATATTCAGGGATCTGTTCTTTTAGAGAGGGGTAATGGTCCTGGTCCACAAATACCATATGTGTGTCTAGGGAAATGGGGTGAAAGGATTTGAGAGGGCCCTTTAATAGGACACCCCTGCCAAAGCAGGGCACAGATTAGAGTCGCAGACCCAGCCTGGGTTGGGCCTTCACATTTCCCCATGGCTAGAGACCTCCAAATCATGGTTAGGCACTCCCGCCTAGGATAAAGGCTCCAGTTTTCTGGTGTCTTCTTTGTTGTGGAATGACAACAACAGATGTCCTCTATTTCCATGGTCTGTCAACTATCTCTCTTCTAATCCCAGAAATATCTTCAGGTTCCTTGGGCTAGGCTGGCTGAGCTGTCCTCAGGACTTTTTATCTAAGCAGCTGTTGATAAGAATGTGATGGTGTAATGAAGGCATCCAAGGAAGCTGCTCTGGGGATAAATTGTCCTCCGTCCCAAGATCAAGTTCTGTCTAAAAAAGAAAATTTTAGGTGGCTTCATTGCACTCTGTGTCAAATACCGGGCCCTGGAATGTTCTTGCATGCCAATAGTAAATCTATCCCCACAAAACAGGACTAGCTGGAATTATAAATAGCTGCTGAAGAGATTTATTAATTTACCTACAATGGTTTGATGATAAATTATTACAGGAAGCTAGAATTATTACGGCCATATCTTTGAGCAGATTGAGATATTGTCAGTGAGGACAACCATGTTCTTTATACTATTAGTGACAATATTTAGTTTAAATCAGCAAGACAATTCTTACATTCTTACAAGGTAACATTGCATCGTATTTTTAGAAAAGAGAACTTTACATGGTTATAACAAAAGTAGTAATGGAGGGGCGCCTGGCTGGCTCAGTTGGTAGAGCATCCAACTCTTGATCTTAGGGTTATGAGTTCAAGCCCCATGTTGGGTGTGAAGGCCACTTAAAAACCAGTATTAATGGAAACTTTTGTTTTTCTATTACTTATAAGGTTCATTCATTCAGCATGGGATTACACAAAACTGAGTAAGACTTGGTTTATTTCCTCGCAGATCTTAGAGTGTAGAAAAGAGGACAAATATGCTGAAAAGTGATTGAAGTACAGTGTAGTATTGGCGATATATGGTGGCAGTGGTTCTCAACCTTGGACATACATCAAAATCACTTGTAGAGCTGTGAAAAATTCTGATGCCCAGATGGCACCAGAGGGATGGCCTTTGCCTGGGAAGAGAAGGGCACTCTGTAGCTGAATTTTGAAAGGGGAGTATTTCACCAGGTTAAAAAGAAGAGGAAGGGCCTTATAGGGTGAAGAAATTTTGCTTGCAAAGGTACGGATGGGGGAACTGCAAGGCTGGAGACATCAGATCCTAGTATGCAAAAGAAGGGGCTACGAAAGATGTATTTGGGGGTGCCTGGGTGGCTCAGTCATCAGCTCAGGTCCTGATCCCAGGGTCCTGGGATCGAGCCCTGCATCAGGCTCCCTGCTCGGTGGGGAGTCTGCTTCTCCCTCTCCCTCTTCCCCTGCTTGTGTTCTCTCTCTCATTGTCTCTCTCTCTGTCAAATAAATAAAATCTTTAAAAAAAAGTTTTTGGTTATACTAATTCTGGGAGAGTCAAGAGGATTTGAAATTGAGCTACCAGGAATCTATTTATGTGAAAAATCAAGGAGTCCTCCGTGGAAGAATGTATTCTACTCCTGCGGTCGTCACTTTCGGCTACAAAGAATCACTTGGAGAGCTTAAAAAATATTCTGATGCCCACAATGCATCCCAGACCAATTAATCAGAATTAATTAGCTAGGCATTAATATTTATTAAACTTCCTCAGGTAATTCTTTGTACAGCCAACATTGAGAAACGGCTGCTGTAGAGGATAAGAACATACCAATACACAGGGCTGAGACAAGGATATTGGCTGAGGTGGCAAGAGGAGGAGTGGTTCTTGGTGCAGCCAGGGTCTACCAATCAAATTACCCCTGGGTTCAGCTCCCACGGGGCGTGGGGTGGGGGGTGGTGGGGGTTCCTACCTGTGGCCACACCTGAATTGCCGTCCTTGAGACCTACATCTAAGGATCTACAAAAGCATCAACACGTGGGTGCCTGGGTGATTCAGTTTGTGGAGCATTCAGCTCTTGATCTCGGGGGTTGTGAGTTCGAGCCCCACATTGGGCATCGAGATTATGTTAAAAATAAAATCTTAAAAAAAAAAGGGTAAAAGCCAAAACACCGTGTCCTCTAAAACTCAGCAGGATAGTAGTAAGAGCATAAGGAGTTAACAGCTATGGCATTGGCAGCAACACCGGTAGTAATGCTGATGGTGATTCCTTTAGGAACATTTTCTTGAATGCCTGTCCTGTGTGCTAGGCAAAGATGATTGACCAGGTCCTCTCTCGGATCATGGACTGTAGTAGTTGTGTTGGTCCAGATGGACTGATAAACCATCATGGAGTGAGAAGTACTATGCAGGATATTAAATGGAGTTATATGATAGAGAATGAGTGTCTCCTTGGTTTGGTAGGTCAGGGAGGTTGCTGTTTGCAGGGAGGACATTATAATGTGTGAATGACAAGAAGGAGGGAGCCATAGAAAATTCAGGGAGAAGAACACTGTAGGCAAGGGCAATAGCAAATATAATGACCCAAAGGTAGGAGCTGCTTTCACACTTGAGGAACAGAATGGAGCCTGTGGGGCTGGACTGGATTGATGGAAGAGAGAGCGGCACATGATGAGCCTCTGACCCAAGTCACGAGCCAGATCATGTATGGTCGAATAGGTCATGGTAAAGTCTGAAATTTGGTTTTTGCTGTTGTTGCTGAAGTCTGAATTGTGATCTAAGTGTGATGGAGAGCCACTGAATGGTTCTGAGCAAGGAAATGATAAAACCTACTTTATATTTTAAAGGACCATTCCTACTAGTGTTGTGGGAAATGGATTGGATTGGAGAAAGAATGGAAATGGGGAGAACACTTACTGGGGTATTTACGAGAGCACAAATAAGATATGGTAGTGGCTTGGGTTGGGGTGATAATAGTGGACGTGAAGAAAAGTTGGCCTATTTGAGATATGTTTTGGAGGTTGACTTCATACAACTTTGTGCATGTGTGTGTGTGTGTGTATATATACACATGTACATATATGTTTATATATGTATATATATTTTAAAGATTTTATTTATTTGAGAGGAAGAGAGAGGTTGAGAGAACTAGTGTGAGGAGGCGCAGAGGGAGAAATAGACTCTCATCTGAGCAGGGAGCCCGACACAGGGCGCAATCCCAGGACCCCGAGATCATGAGCTGAGCCAAAGGCAGACGCTTAACCGACTGAGCCACCCAGGCACCAGAATCCATACAACTTATAGATAAATGGGATATGGGGTCTTGGGAGAGGCATCAAGATGATGGTGATGATGGCAGCAGTTTTGGTAGTGTCATTGTTGAGGACAGTAGCTCTTTCAGTAATGGTACCTTCGGTGTCTTGTTGTTGTTTTTTTAAATTTTATTTATTTATAGGACAGAGAGAGACACAGTGAGAGAGGGGACAAAAGCAGGGGGAGTGGAGAGAGAGAAGCAGGCTTCCCTGCTGAGCCCGATGCAGGGCCCGATCCCAGGGCCCGACCCTAGGATCATGACCTGAGCCAAAGGCAGACCTTAACAACCGAGCCATGCAGGCGCCCCGGTACCTTCAGTGTCTTTGACAACCAGCATCGGTGGCTTCAGCTCAGACATCAGCTCACGTGGCCTTCATGAGCATTGTTACCATACAAGCCGCTCTTGGTCATGAAAGGAACAGGAGACATCATTACTGGAGAAAAATGGCAGGCACCACATAGCAGCAAAGCAGACTCATTTACAGAGCATATGTGAGATAGCCTCAGAGGACTTACTGCCAGGAATATTTGAGAAAAACTTAAGAAGGGTTATTTATAACTTCTGCAGAGCAGAGGAAGTGGAGTCAGAGATATGCTATTTTGTGATTGTGATTGCATATTATCCATAAGCTGCTTTGACAGAACTAATCTGGATTACTCTTAGAAGAGGTCCAGGAACGCTTGGGTGGCTCAGTCATTGTCTGCCTTCGGCTCAGGTCATGATCCCTGGGTCCTGGGATCAAGCTCCACATCTGGCTACCTGCTCTGTGGGAGGCCTGCTTCCCCTTCTCCCACTCCCCCTGCTTGTGTTCCCTCTCTTTCTGTCTCTCTCTTTCTGTCAAATAAATAAATAAAAATCTTTAAAAAATTAAAAAAAAAAATAAAAGAGGTCCCAGTTAGGGTACTGGGGTGGCTCACTCAGTTAAGTGTCTGCCTTCAGCTCAGGTCATGATCTCAGGGTCCTGGGATAAAGCCCTACATCAGGTTTCCTGCTCAGTGGAGAGTCTGCTTCTCCCTTTCCCTCTGCTCTTCCCCTCTCTCGTTCTCTCTCAAATAAGAAAATAAAATCTTAAAAAAAAAGAGGTCCCAGTCAAAGCTATACTAAATTAAGCATTATTAAACATATATTTTTGTAAAAATTTCACTACCAACTATGCAAATATTAACATTTTATATTATAATTGTATAAGAAATCTTCAGGTACATGCTTATGAAGATTCATATAATACAGAAGTTAAATGTTGTAATTGTTAGTCTTCCCCTGGCTGTTTTCCAGTCACATTCCCCAACATGTGGTAACCATAAGAGTTTAGTGAGTTGCCTTCAAAATGTTCCATGCTTTTATATAATATGTGTACGTGTATATGCTTTTTGATATGCCTTTTAATATATATAATATGTATTTTATTATATATTATAATATTAATATATAATATTATGTTTTCATACAGATATAAAAGCATATATGTTAATATACAATATAATATAAATATAAATTTATGTAGATATAAATTTATATAAATTATAATATACAATATAAAATAAATATAAATATATATATTATATATTTATACACATATAGAAGTGTATTAAAAAAACACATACACATATATAAAAGCATAGAAAAATGTTTTGAAGGAAAAACATATAGAAAACAAAAATAGCATATATATAACATTTATATATGTTATTTATATAACACAGATACAGGTTTTTTACTTTCATTTATTTTTTAAGATGTATTTTTAAGGAAAAAAATTAAAAATAATAAAAATGATTAAAAAAATTTTTTTAAAGATTTTATTTATTTGCGAGAGAGAGAGAACGAGAGGGGAGGAGCAGAGGGAGAGGGAGAAGCAGACTCCCCACTGAGCAGGGAGCGGGATAGGGGGCCCGATCCCAGGACCCTGAGATCATGACCTGAGCCGATGGTAGATGCTTAATGGACTGAGCCACCCAGGCATCCAGGCTGCCCTATATTTTTTTAAGCTCACCATGGTCAACCTCCAGTTCTTCAGATCAAAACGTAATACTTCAGAGTACCTGGGTGACTCAGTCAGGTAAGCGTTTGCCTTCGGCTCAGGTCATGATCCCAGGGTCCTGGGATTTAGCCCCACATTGGGCTCCCTGCTCAGTGGGGAGTCTGCTTCTCCCTCTCCCTCTGCCTGCCGCTCCTCATCCTGCTTTTGTGTGTGCCCTCACACTCTGTTTCTCTGTCGAATGGAGAGATAAAATCTTTAAAAGCAGACAAAACAAAGGAAAACTAAGGTAACACTTCTGTGTGTGTGCCTTGGGAGAAGGGGAATGAGAATCTTCATCTGATCAGGTCATCAGAGGTTACTTGAGATCTTGCCTGTTTAAAATGTTTTTACTCAGGGTGCCTGGGTGGCTCAGTGGGTTAAAGCCTCTACCTTCAGCTACAGTCATGATCCCAGGGTCCTGGGATCAAGCCCTGCATTGGGCTCTCTGCTCAGCAGGGAGCCTGCTTCCTCCTCTCTCTCTCTCTGCCTACTTGTGATCTCTGTCTGTCAAATAAATAAATAAAAATCTTTAAAAAAAATAAACAAAATGTTTTTACTCTACCCTGTCACTTGATTAATGGTTTGGTCATGTACAGAATTTTGGTTTGGATATAGTCTTCCTTCAAATTTTGAAGGCATTGCTCTATTGTTTTGTCTTTTTTTTTTTTTAGGATTTTAATTTTTTATTTGATAGAGAAACACAGGGAGAGAGGGAACACAAGCAGGGGGAGTGGGAGAGAGAGAAGCAGGCTCCCCACTGAGCAGGGATCCCAGTTCGGGGCTCGATCCCAGGACCCTGGGATGGTGACCTGAGCCAAAGGCAGATGCCTAACCAACTGAGCCACCCAGGCGCCCCGGCATTGCTCTATTGTGTTTCGGTTTCCGGTGTTAACACTGACAGATGGTTCAGTTAAAGTCATTACAAGGTTTAGGTTATGGCGGTAGAAGTGGGCAGCTGAGGTAGCCTGGAGAAAAACATCACTGGATGTGACCAGGTCAAAGAACCGATCAACTAGAGGGATTCAGTGGTCATCCATGGGAATAGCAAAGTCACCAAGAATGACGCAATGGTTTTGGAGAGCAAAATGTCAGACTGATGGCAGAGTCATCGTGACTGAGGGCTAGATGACAGTCACAATGCGTGGAACTGGTGATTTTGAACGAGGAAGGAACTGGAGATGGCTGCTAGGACAATGGGCAACAAGGAGAGCACTTTACCTCCATGTCTAGTCGTGTGACTTCTGTGGAAGGGAAACAGCCTCCGCTTGACAGGGCTTTGGGGAAAGCATCGTGCTTAGGGAAGTATGAGGTTTCAGTGAGAACAAGGGGAAGGAAACATTTAGGGAAGAGGCTGAGGTTTAGCAAAGTTTCATGTTGGCAATAATTGAGTTTTAGAGGACACAGTAGAAGAATTTGGGAGGATAAGGAGAGCGAGAGATTTGGTTTCCTTAGAAGAGGAGGAGTACAGTATGCAAATTAAAATATAAATTATGATAAACAAGAGGTTTGGATGGCTGCTGTGACTGAAGGAAATAGGATCTATGAGGCACACCGTAATTGCTGGATGCATGGGTGTACATATGAAAAATTGAAATGGATAATATATAATGAACATTTTATTTGTTTTTTAAAAAATATTTATTTATTTATTTTAGAGAGAGAGAGAAAGAGCAGTGAAGGGGTAGAAAAGGGCAGAGGGAGACGGAGAGGGAACCTTTAGCAGACTCCCTGCTGAGCGCAGAGGCTGACCTGGGGCTCGATCCCATGACCCTGAGATCAGGACCTGAGCGGCAGCCAAGAGTTGGATGTGGTACTTACTGACCGCACAACCCAGGCTCCCCTCCTATGAACATTTTAATAGAATTTATTGTAGAGCTTTAATAGTCAGTAATTTGCCTTCTGAAAAGTTCGAAACAATTTCTAGTCACTCTCACCAATAGGGTTTAATAGAGTTCATTTCTCCACACCCTCATCAGTACCACTAGATATTAACAAGCGCCTGAGTGTTCTTTTCTTTCTTCTTTCCTTTTTTTAGTTTTTCTTTAAATTCCGGTTGGTTAACATGATTGTTTTCATTTTTGCCAATGTGATGGTAAAAAGAAGAGGCCTCATTGTTTTTATTTGCATGTTTTCATTATTAGGAAGGCTGAACATTTGGAAAATGCTTTGTTGGGTGGATTGGCTTGGTGAGAAGAACATGTGACTCTTGATCTCGGGGTCATGAGTTCGAGCCCCGAGTTGGGTAGAGATTACTTAAATAAAATTTTTTAAAAAACTCTTATTGGTGGGGCACCTGTGTGGCTCAGTCAGTTAAGCAACTGACTTCAGCTCAGGTCATGATTTCAGAGTCCTGGAACTGAACCCTGCGTGTGGCTCCCTGCTCAGCTCAGAGTCCGCTGGTCTCTGTCCCTCCATTGCTCTCCCCCACTCAAGCACTCATGTGCATGCTCTCTCTCATGCTTTCTCTCTCTCAAATTAGTAAATAAAATCTTAAAAAATAATAATATTTAAGTAATGTCTTAGTAGAAAGTCCTACTTTTCATCTTTGAATTACCTGTTTGCCTATTTTTTCCTTTGGATGGTTGTTTCCTATTGATTTGAGGAAATGCTATTCTTTAAGTATTCTAATCCTTTGATTTGTTTTTTTTTTAAGATTTTATTTATTTATTTGCGAGAGAGAAAGAGCATGTGCACAAGAGGGTGGGGATGGAGGGGTACCAGGAGAGGGAGAAGCAGACTGCCCTCTGAGCTAGGAGCTTGACCTGGGCCTCACCCCCAGGACTCTGGGACCATGACCTGAGCCGAAGGCAGATGCTTAACCGCCTGAGCCACCCAGATGTCCCTACATCTCAATTTTTAAAAATTTTATTTTTCAAGAAGATTTTATTTATTTCTTTGACAGAGAGAAAGACAGCAAGAGAGAACACAAGCAGGGGGAGTGGGAGAGGGAAAAACAGACACTCTTCTCCACTGAGCAGAGAGCCTGATGTGGGCCTCAATCCCAGGACGTTGGGATCATGACCTGAGCTGAAGACAAAGGCTTAACCGACTGAGCTGCCCAGGTGTCCCTGTTTTTTCATTTTTGAAGATGTTCTTTCATGTGCTTCAGTGAATTTTATAGTTTTCTTGATATCGATTTTACACAGTTTTTCTAGGTATTTTATACCTATTATAGTTTTGCTGTTGTCATGAATATGGGTTTTTTTCAGTGCATTTTTAGTTAGTGATTATCATTATACTGAAAACAATTGGTTTTGTGTCTTCATGTTTTATCTTGACTCCTGTAATTTTATTAGTTTTTATTTTATTTTATACCTTTTCAAGTTAGGCCATCATATTATCAGCAAATAAGCTGTCTCTTACTTTCCAATATTTAGCACTCAATTTTCTTCCTTTTAATTTTTTTTACTAAGATCAATATGGTGAAAGTGGGTATTTTTTTCTTGTCACTTAATCCTGACAATTCCAAGCATAGATGACTGTTAAGCTTGCATCTCTTGCATTTTATTCTTTAGATTATTTTAATTTTTATTATTATTATTTTAAAATAAGCTCTAGGCTCAACGTGGAGCTTGAACTCATGACTGAGATCAAGAGTTATGCACTCCACTGACTGAGCCAGCCAGGCACTCCTTGCTTGCATTTTGTTTTATTTTATTTTATTTACTTATTTCTTAGATTTATTTCTTTAATTAATTAATTATTAAAGATTTTATTTATTTATTTGACAGAGAGAGACACAGTGAGAGAGGAAATACAAGCAGAGGGAGAGGGAGAAGCAGGCTTCTTGTTGAGCAGGGAGCCTGATGTGGGGCTCGATCCTAGGACCCTAGGATCATGACCTGAGCCGAAGGCAGACGATTAACAACTGAGCCACCCAGGCGCCCCTCATTTATTTTAGAGAGAAATAGACCACAGAGGGGAGGCTGAGGGAGACAAGCAGACTCCCCGCTGATCACAGAGCGCAATATGTGGGGCTTGATCTCAAAACACAGAGATCATGACCTCAACCGAAATCAAAAGTCAGAGGCTTGGGCTTCCTGTGTGGTTCAGTCGGTTGGTTAAGCATCTGACTCCTGGTTTTGGCTCAGGTCATGATCTCCATGTCTGGAGATCAAGCCCTGCATTGAACCCAGAGTGGGGCTCTGCACTCAGTGGGGAGTCTGCCTCCCCTCTGCCCCTTCTCCACCCCCCACTACCCCCCAATCTCTGAAATAAATAACTCTTAAGAAAAAAAAAAAAAAGGAAGCTTAACTGACTAAGCCACCCAGCACCCTGCCCCTCTTGCATATTTATTTATTTATTTATTTATTTATTTTTAAGATTTTACTTATTCATTTGACAGAGAGAGAGCAAGCACAAGCAGGGAGAGCAGCAGAGTGAGAGGGAGAAGCAGGCTCTCCGATGAGCAGGGAGCCGGATGCAGGACTTGATCCCAGGGCCCAGGGGTCTGAGCTGAAGGCAGTTGCTTCACCGACTGAGCCACCCAGGCACCCTGCTCTCTTGCATTTTAAATTAAGATTTGGGTTTTAAATGTTGGCTGGATATTTCCTGGAACCTTAAACTCAGCACGTCCAAAATCAAATGTAGGGGCACCTGGGTGGCTCAGTGGGTTAAGCCTCTGTCTTCAGGTCAGGTCATGATCTCAGGGTCCTGGGATGGAGCCCCACATGGGGCTCCCTGCTCAGCGGGAAGCCTGCTTCTCCGTCTCCCACTCCCCCTGTTTGTGTTCTCTCTCTCACTGTGTCTCTCTGTCAAATAAATAAATAAAATCTTAAAAAAAATTTCTCTTGTTAAAAAAAAAAAGAACTTTCTCTTGCTTTGGACCAATTGTTATCACACATATCTCCTCCTTTCTATTCTTACTATTATCCCCCCTTTTCAATCTAATTTAACAAACAATTAGGGCCTTCAATTTTTAGGTATCCACATGGAGATACAAATGTAAATAAGATAGGGGCGCCTGGGTGGCTCAGTCGTTAAGTGTCTGCCTTCAGCTCAGGTCGTGATCCCAGTCCTGGGATCAAACCCCACATCAGCCTCCCTGCTCTGCAGGGAAGCCTGCTTCTCCCTCTTCCACTCCCCCTGCTTGTATTCTCTCTCTCTCTCTCTCTCTCTGTGTCAAATAAATAAATAAATAAATAAATAAAATCTTTAAAAAAATGTAAATAAGATAAAGTTTCTGCTCTTGAGGAATTCACAAAGAGTGGGCGATGGGTCTTAAATTTAACTGATTACAGTACCATGTAGTAGATGCTACAAGTACTATAGGTGTAGGGGTGCCTGGCTGGCTCAGTCAGAGGAACACATGACTTTTGATTTCAAGGTTGTGGGTTTGAGCCCCACACTGGGATTAGAAATTACTTCAAAAAGAAAAAAAAGACTTAAAAGAGAGAACTGTATGTTTAAAGAACTAAAGTAGTTCTGAGAAGGCAATTATTTCTGTTTTTTACTGAGTTAGAAAGGTTGACATTTGAGCTGAACCCTGAAGGACAAGGTATAATTTTTTTTTTAGATGGAAAAGGAGAGGGAGAAGGGGCATTTCTGGTAGAGGAGACAGCATGAGTATATGTCTTATATGATTTATTCAACAAGCATTTACTGAGCGCTTACTGTTTGCTAAGGGTTGTTGACAACCTTGAGACACAGATACAGGAACAGATCAGTGCAACAAGCCATTATGTAAAATACAAATGATTCTTTATTAGAACAGTCTGTTCCCTCAATGAAGATGTCCCTTTGGCCAAATATTTGGGTAGAGATGCTATATATGGGCTATGCTAAAGAATCTTTTTTTTTTTAAGATTTTATTTATTTATTTGACAGGCAGAGATCACAAGCAGGGGGAGAGGCAGGCAGAGAGAGAGGAGGAAGCAGGCTCCCTGCTGAGCAGAGAGCCCGATGTGGGGCTCGATCCCAGGACCCTGAGATCATCACCTGAGCCGAAGGCAGAGGCTTTAACCCACTGAGCCACCCAGGCGCCCCTATGCTAAAGAATCTTAACCAAATTTGAGAGGTTTCTCAAAATGTGTTTGTGACTGAGTTTGTAGCTGATTTCCCCCCTCCTCCAAAGCACTTTCTCAGTTTTGGATTGGGGCAGGGAGATTGATTCGCCAAGCAATTGATAGGACACAGTGTATTTATTTGTTAATTTAATCAATAAGCATTTATTGTAGGCCTATTGTGTGCCACATATTGTTAGACTTTGGGGTACTGGGAGGGTAAGACAGTGTCTCCCTTTACAGAAAACTACAATCAGGTGGGCTCACAGTGATGTGGTTTTGGAATATAGGTGAGGTTCGATAGGGTGGAGTTCAGAGCCCACGACCAAGAAAGAATTCTTGAGACATCTTAGGTGCAAAATGGCGGTTTATGAAAGCACGGGGACAGGGCCCGTGGGCAGGAAGAGCTGCTGCCCCAGGGTTCTGAGTGATGGCTGCTTCAGGGGTTGGGGGAGGTAGGGGAAAAGGGAGGTTTTAAAAGAACTTTCATACACTAAAGGTCACCTGTAAGATACTGGAGGCCTTGCCATTGTCAAGTTAAGGTTGTTTTCCTCTCTAGCAAGGCATTAACTTGAAGATAGTTGGGAGCTTCCTGGAGGAACCTTCCACTGTGCCCGCTTCAATGGGCTGCAGGTTATGACATTTAATTGTGTCTGCATTTCCTTCTGGAAGCGAGGTTATTGATAGAAATGCTTTTGTTCTTGTAGATCGCCAAGACGTTTGTAAAGTGAGGGAGACTCAGGTCTTGCAGGATTGTGAGCTCTACGAGTGAACTAGTTGTTTTTCCTGTCCTTAGCTTTAGGGTGGCCAGGAGCGCATGAGGACTGTCACATATATCCCGTGGGGAGGGGAGGGTTGTGGGGGTGTCAGCTTCTGTTTTGTCCTCAGCATGCACAAAAATACGATTATAATACAGTGAACAACAAACTTTAATAGGACTTTACATTCTGTATTCTAGGAGGAGGAACGAGAGATGCTTGAGAAGGCAACCAGGGAAGATTTCCTGGAGGGAATGACAGCTGAGCTAAGTGTTAAGAAACCTGTAGGAATTAGGCAGATGAAGGGGTTGTTGGGAGGAGGGGCTGAGGCATTCTTAGAGGGAAGAGCACCAGTAAGTCAGAGAGAAAAATACCAAGTGGGGGATTATAAGCACTTTGAGCTGCCAGAGCATGAAATACATGGCAGAGAGTGGTAGGGTATTCAAGAAGTCAGAGGAGGCGGGATCATGGCTGGCCTTGTAGGCCATGTTAAAAAGTGGGAATTTTATCCTGCACACCCAGGGGAACCACTGGGAAACTACTTGGTCAGACGCCCATTTCCAGTCATGTTCACTGTGCTGAGGCTAGATTAGAATAGAAGTCAAACAACAGCAGCAATGATCAATCCCTACCACCCCTAGGATAGGATTGGCTGGGAACCTAAAAGTCCATGGTGTTGAAGGGGTGCAGGGTGAGACACCCCAGAACCTGCCACTTTGGCATAAGGATTATTTTGAGTGAAAAGTAATAAAAACCCAGCTGAGGCCAGACAAGCTCTCTGCCTCCCCATGTCCACCTAGATTGACATTGGAAAGGAGAGGCTGTACCGGGAAGTGAGCTGTTCACTGAGACCCGCCCTTTACCTAAGGAACTTATCTGCATAATCGGGCCAACTTTGTTTTTCCAAATACTTCCTTTCACCTTCTTGCAGTCCCCAGGGCCTTACCCCTCTCCTCAGCTCATAGAAGCTTTTTGTTTTGCCTAATTGTTTTTGGAATTTCCAAGCGTTTGTGGACTCCCATGTAGGTACACCCATTAAATTTGATTTTCTCCTGTTACTCTGTCTCATATCACTATGCTTCTAAGTTGAGCTAGAAGAACCATAGGGCCAAGGAAGGTCTTAACTCCCTGACATTATCTCTTGGGAGGAGCTCAGTGTGGGCTAGAGGGGTGGATTGTGAAGGACGTTCGTTGTCAAGCTAACCAAGGAGCTTGATATATTTGGTTGGCACCAAAAAATTTGAAATAATTTTGTATCATGACCAGATTTGTGTTTTAGAGAGTTTATTCTGCTAACAGCACGATGAATCATAGCTTTAGGGAGAGCTACATGGTATTATCAATAGAGACAATTTTCTGGAATGTTCGGAAATTAAGAATAAGTAGGGGAACTAGGGTACTGTGATTTATAAGAAGTAAAGGGGTGCCTGGCTTAGCCAGTGGACCATATGACTCTTGATCTTGGGGTTGGAAGTTTCAACCCTATGTTGGGTGTAGAGATTAGTTAAAAATAAAATTGTAAAAAAAAAAAGGGAAACACATATTTGGTCATGCAGATGATCAAAATATAATTCTCATAAATACTTGTGTTTTTTTTTTTTTCCGGGTTCCTGGCTTATAGCTGCCAAAACCCTCAGAATTTCCTGAACATAAGGGTAATGGGAACATCTTTTATTATATTTGGTCTCTTACCTCAGTGCCTAAAATCTTTTCAGAGCCATAAAGGTGAAACGGGTGATTTGTTATTTAGAACAAGCCCCTTTCCACTACCACTAGGCTCATGTTAAGCAGGCGAGTTTCAGAATGCACCTAAGAATGGGGGCTGGTTGCCAGGGAAATCAGCCTGGAATAGGAGAGAGATTGGAACTTTCAGTCCCACCCCCTGATTTCCAGAGAGAGGAGAGGAGCTGGAGGTTGACTCCATCATCAGTGGCCAACGATTCAATCAGTCATGCCTATGTAATGGAGTCTCTATAAAAATCCAGAAGGACAGGGTTTGGAGAGCTTCTGGGGTTTTGAACTTGTGGAGAACTGCGGAGAGTGGCACACTGGGAGTGCATGGAAGGCTCCTTGCCCTCTCCCCATGCTTTGTCTGGTACATCCCTTCCATATGGCTGCTTCCGAATTAAATCCTTTCATACTAAACCAATAATCTAGAAGTAAATGGGGTTTGTAGAGGGCACTTTCAGACCACAGGCTTGAGTGATGGAATGTAGAAAGGGCCCACAGCAACCCTCTGGCTGAATCCAGACAGGCCCATCTGTCACCCCACCTCAGTATATCCAGCCTGAACTGACCAATGGGCCACTCACAACCAGGCACAGTGGCCAAAATGAGGAAAATTCCATATGGTTCCATACCTCCTTCTCGACTCCCACTTTAAATACAGCCCCCGCCCACTGCCCTGTTGCAGAGAGTTTCTCCTTTGCTGTCCTGCCAGGAGCTCCCTTCCGGTGTATTCAATAAACTTCCATCTCCTTTGTTTTGTTTTGGGTGAGTCCTTTCGCCATCCATGGCACCGACTCCCACCCAATCGTTGCCCCACATTTGGGCCCTCCCCATCCCACTGGGAGAGATACCACAGGTTTCCTGAGTTCTGAGAGCTGCTCTAGCAAATTAAAGGGACCCAAGGAGGGGGTCAGGGGAATTTCTGATTTATACCCATCAGATGTACAGGAAAGAATCTGGACTTGTAACTGGTATCCTGAGTTGGTGGAGGGTTGTTGTATCCTGTTGGTCAGAAGCACAGATAACAACCTGGGCTCACTTCTGCTGTCTGAAGAGTGTGTGTGTATGTGTGTGTGGGGGGGGGTGCAGTCTTGTGGGACTGAACCCTTAACCTGTGAGACCTCATGTCATCTCCGGGTAGATAGTATCTGAATTGAGGTGAGTGGTAAGATACCCAGCTGATGTCTGGAGCATTGTTTGTTGGTGGTGTGGAGGAACCATCCCTCACCCCCAACACACACATTAAAATTGGGAGCAGGACCCCAAATAGGAACCCTTTGGGCCTTCTGGGTCTCTCTTATACTTTCTGAATCATGGGAATATGATCAACTCTATTGTAAAGATGTGTCTAATATCTCCTTACCTTCACTATCCCCGAAATCACGAGGACTGGAAACACGACTGGTTGGTTCCTCATTGCACCCTCACCCTCTCTCCTGGAATATGGCACAGAAACAACGTGCAGTATTTGTGGAATTAATGCATTCTTGATCTGGGTACATGTTTCATAAGTGTGGGTGCATGGGAGGGTATTTGGGGAGGTCATTTTTGCAGAACTGGGGAGTTACTTGTGGCGAATGTACATCAGTTATATGGGGGCTCCTCTCAGACCTATGGAAAGTCCTTAGGAAAGAGTGTATCTATCCTCCCAACCTCCCGTTTGCTTTCCATCTCAACAAATGATGCCCTGGGAAGCTCTGTGCCTCAGCCATACATCAGTCTACTTAATGTTCTTCTGCTTTCCCTAGTGTGTTGTAATTCCACATGATGCTAGGTGGATATAATTTTTTAGACCAGGGGATCTTTGGGGATGGAGTGACCTCTGAGGCTCCCTGGTATTCTGGCTTATGTGGTAGGGCATCTGGTGAGTGGTCCTGCCTCTATTGGATGTGAAACAAATATATATCTACAAATATTGCCCTCCTTATTTATCAAAACAGTTTTCTGATTTCCCTGGTTACTTGAGCCTATGGTGTTCTAACCTTAGGGTCCCAAGGAATTGAGTACTTTGAAGTAGTAGGTCTACAGTTAAAAGACCGGAATTGTTGTTTCCATACTATGTTCTTTTTTTTTTTTAAGATTTTTTAATTTATTTATTGGACACAGAGAGAGAGATCACAAGGAGGCAAAGAGGCCGGCAGAGAGAGAGGAGGAAGCAGGCTCTCTGCTGAGCAGAGAGCCCGATGCGGGGCTCGATCCCAGCACCCTGGGATCATGACCTGAGCCAAAGGCAGAGGCTTAACCCACTGAGCCACCCAGGCACCCCTCCATACTATGTTCTTAACTTCAGCCGAAGCCAGATGCTTTAAGATGTAGGTACAAGAGTAAGGTAATACATTTTGGAGGAAACCTGGGATTAATGCATCTCTCCATAGAATTGGAGGTTGGTTTTATTATTTAAAAACAATTTTTTTAAAAGACTTATTTATTTGAAAGAAAGAGAGAGGGAGAGAGAGGTTGAGAGAGAGAGAGAGAGTGCGGGGAGGAGGGGCAGAGGGAGAAAGAGAGACAGAATTCCAAGCTGACTCCCGCGGATCACAGAGCCTGATGTGGAGGCTCAGTCTCATAATCCTGAAATCATGACCGGAGCCAAAATCAAGAGTCCTATGCTTAACCAACTGAGCCACTCTGGTGCCTCTTTGATTTTTTTTTTTAAGATTTTATTTATTTATTTGACAGAGATCACAAGTAGGCAGAGAGGCAGGCAGAAAGAGAGGAAAGGAAGCAGGCTCCCTGCTGAGCAGAGAGCCTGATGCGGGGCTTGATCCCAGGACCCTGGAATCATGACCTGAGCTGAAGGCAGAGGCTTTAACCCACTGAGCCACCCAGGTGCCCTGCCTCTTTGATTTTTTAAAAAAGTTTGTTTTTTGAGTGATCTCTATACCCAACGTGGGGCTCAAACTCATGACCTGGAGATCAAGAGTGGCATGCTCTTCTGACTGAGCCAATCGAGTACCCTAAATCGGAGGTTGGTTTTAATAACTTAGGAGCACGTTCGGGTATGGGAGGCAAGGGTAAAGGCAGAGGAAAATAATGATTTCAGTTGCTGGCATGTCATGACTGCAGCCAAGGATTGGGTAGAAGCTTTCCTTCTCAAGGGCTGCTAGGAAGGTGACTAGGGTGGTGATGGAAAATTGGGGGAACTCCAGTAATTGTTTGATGTCCTTAAGAGTTTAGGGGGGTTTCCACTCCCAAGATAGTGATACTTTGTCCAGCATCCTGAAGATAGTACAACCCTGAAGAATTTGTGCTTTGTACCTCTAAGCCTTCTAAAAGAAACATTTCTGGATTGGCTCAGGAATGGTACATTATGATAGCAGAAACACAGAGAGTTCTTCAAGACCAGGACATTGTGAGAAATCCCAGCGACTGGTCTTTGGAAAATGGTTGGGGCAGAGGGCATCTGCAGATATTCTGCCTCTCTAAGATGCATCTGGAAGGTCACTTTCTATTTACCCCATTCATTCAAGTGCAGATGATCATGTGCCTTAGGAGACTGAATTTAGGTTAAACCTAGATGCCTCAGAGTGGGTGTCATTTGAGAAAATAAGTTTATGGTGGTCATTTACACTTAATACATTGAAGACACAGTGCCCTGGAAAATCAACAACACTCCATTTTTCTTCTTTACAAAGAACACCAGGACATTATGACCACTTGTTAATCATTTGGTGAAACAAAGAGCCTTACCTCACATCTTGTACCAAAATATATATTTAAATGGAAACAGCAAAACACAAAAGTATGGTACGAAATATAGATACATATACATATAATCAGTGTGTAGAGGCCCTTCTAAATACAAAGACAAAGAAAATATAAAAGGAAAAAAATGATAGATTTGACTTCATAAAATTTTTTTAAATCCTGAAAAGCAAAACATACCATAAATAAAATTGAAAGACAAATGGCAAACTTGTCAGCATTTGTATATATAAGTGTTAGTGAACCAGTGTGGGTTCGCTCCTCGGTGAGTCCAATGGCACCAGGTTGAGTGGTCCCACAGAGGAAACCTTATTTGCAGCAAATGAGATCATGGGGAATGGCTTCCAAAGCCCTGACTCCCCAAGAGAGGGTGAATGGGTTCCTTCAGTTTAGTGTTAGGATGAATATTTAGATAGGGAAGCCTTGTCATCCAATGTAGAGGCCGGCAGAAAGTCCCTCATGTTCCTTAAGGAAAGATGCCTATATATGCATTGTATGTTATGTAAATGAGGCTAAGCCTCCTCCTTGGGCAGAGATTTTAGTATTATAATGAGGTAAAGGTAATTGGAGTTCATTCCAGAGGTCACTTCATGGTCTATCTGCACAGGTGCATGTCAGGTTTAGCTCAAAGGATCTGAGTGGTCTGGGCCAGTGAGGTGTTGTCAAGTGGTTGCCATTTACCCTGGGGTTAGGGTTTCATTTGCCCAGAGTCAAGAGGAAAGCTGGAATGAAGAGCTTAGAGGAAAATGTAAGACAAAGATTAGTGGGTACAAGCAGGTGGGTAGTGAAGGCCAGATCTTAGGGTCTAGCTGGTAACATAAGGAGCACTCATAAATCAATAAGAAAAATATAAAAAGATGAGTAGAATAATAGTCAAAGAGCTTGAGCAGGAAATACACAAAAGAACAAATAAACATAACACAGTCTGTCAACTTCACTAGTACTTGAAGAAATGCAAACTAAAAGACTGAAATAACGAGATTTTGCACATTTTGGCCAAGTTTAGTGTACATTGTTCAAGGACTATGAGAAAGGGCACTTCATATGTTGCTACTGGCAGTTTAAATTGGTACTGTATTTTGTAGGGTAGTTTGGTAATAAGTCTTGAGGCCTTAAAATGTGTGTGTGACATGGGTAATTTTTGAAATACCTCTCAGTGTGTTTCATTTTTGATACTGTGATACCTTTCCATCACTAAGTCTCTAGGAAATGGAGAGAGTGAATGCCACTTTGAGAAGGGACATTTTGTCTTGTCCACATAGGAAGAAGTAAAATATAAACCCTTTCTTGTTCCTATAGGCGGTGGCCTCAGAAGGAGAGTGGAGTGGTCCCAAAGAAGTTTGAGAGATGCTTAGAGCAGTAAGTAGGGCCTGCATCTCTAAATGTAGGCTGGGGAAGCAGTACGCTCCCCTAGAGAAGTATCGGGTTCAACATGATCCTATTAAGATAAAAGTTAACGTGATGGGATGGTGAATTGGAAGAAAGAAAAAAAATCATCCCTAGTTTCCTATGACACTTAGATTGATGTAGCTGGGACCTACAGAAGGCTCTGGAAAGTTCCTGGAACCTGGGCCAGCTCACTCTCCAAATAACACTGGAATGAGATGCCAATATATTGAAGTATTTTTCTCTGGATCTCGGGATTTACAATGATCTTTTTATATTTTTATTTTCTTTTTTAAATTTTATTTATTTATTTATTTCTCAGATAGAGAGAGAGAGGGAGAGAGAACACGAACAGGGGGGAACAGTAGGCAGAGGGAGAAGCAGACTCCCTGAGGAGTAGGGAGCCCTATGTGAGGCTCGATCCCAGGACCCCGGGGTCATGACCTGAGCTGAAGGCAGATGCTTAGCAAACCGACTGAGCCACCCAGGCACCCCTATATTTTTCTTTTTCTTTTTCTTTTTCTTTTTTTTTTAAAGATTTTATTTATTTATTTGACAGAGAGATCACAAGCAGGCAGAGAGGCAGGCAGAGAGAGAGAGGAGGAAGCAGGCTCCCTGCTGAGCAGAGAGCCCGATGCGGGGCTCGATCCCAGGACTCCGAGACCACGACCTGAGCCGAAGGCAGCGGCTTAACCCACTGAGCCACCCAGGCGCCCCATATTTTTCTTTTTGATGAAACATATTTTCTGATTTCCTTCTAGTGAGTGGACTTTTTGAAATGAAGGGGAAAAAAGGCAATAAGGGTCCTAAAGTTTCAGGTTCCTTGAAGCGGAGCTAGGGTATCTGGTTGGCAGATTTGTGGTAGTTGCTGATGTGCCTTGCAGGAAAAATGGGGCGGTCATGTGGGACTGGCTACCTCATTGGCCCAGCCCAGCGCAAAATGAAAATGATTTTTTCAAAAGCAAGAAGAAAAATGACTGTTAAAAGTACTAAAATACAAAGCTTTTTTCTTCCACGTTATCTTCTTGGCTCAGATGAATGATCCATTGTCCCATTGAACTTAACAACACATAAATTCAAAGATAAAATTAAGAATTTCAAGATGACAACAGCAGAGCCTTAAATCAAACACTGGCCCTTGTGAGTGGGAGCTCCCTGTGATTGCACAGATTGTACTCCCTTAAACTTGGCTTTGTGGGCACAAAGGGAGGAAGCCTGGTTCTAGATAACCGCGGGCCCAAGGCTCTCATGAAACTAGCAATGTCTCTCCTACTAGCTGCAGAACAATTGGGAGTGACATACTTCATTGCGATTCAGATCAGGCCTCTCTGCTCTGGTGTGCAAAGCTGATAGTTTACCCCGTGGGTATCACCTGTCCAATGGGGATAATAGCTCCAGTTTCGTGGGGTTGATATAAAATTAAGTGGCGGGACATGTAAAAATGCTTGGCCCAGCGCCTGGCACCAAAAAGGATTCGAGGAACGTTAGTGGCATACCTTTCTTTTTTAGGTGTCCATTTGTCTGTCAGCACTTAGGCAAGATGGGACCAGGGCTAAATGGAAGAGGTACTACTAACCCCAGGACAAAATAAACTAGTAAGAGAGGGAGAGTGGCCTGCAATAGAACTAAGGGGAAATGATGATTGCCACCCCAATGTGGTGGCCATTCATATGTAATCTGGGGACATAGAGGGTGCCTGGGTGGCTCAGTGGGTTAAAGCCTCTGCCTTCAGCTCAGGTCATGATCTCAGGGTCCTGGGATCGAGCCCCACATCGGGCTCTCTGCTCAGCAGGGAGCCTGCTTCCCTCTCTCTCTGCCTGCCTTTCTGCCTTCTTGTGATCTCTGTCTGTCAAATAAATAAATAAAATATAAAAAAAAAGAAAAAAATCTGGGGACACAGCATCAAAGACCACCTACCCTTGCACCCTCTGAAGTAGTGTGGTAATTTTTCTTTTTATAAGCTATATTTCCAGTCTCATGCAATTTAGCTAATCTTAGCTGATTCTTAGAAAACCAGCATCAAAGGGAAAAAAGTAGGGGATGGGAAAAAGAGTCTAGACTTAAATCACAATTAAGAGAAAAGAGGATATAATTTCTGTTACTGAGAATAAGTGGAGTGTAGATTTAATGACATAAAAATGCTTTCTGGAATTTCATTAATTGGAAAAATATGTTTTCAGAGGAATAACTTGTCAGCCACAAATTACTGGCTTTTAGTTAAGATCAAAAGGCCTTACTCTATATAACAGGCAATTTAAATGAAACCAAAGTATACATCTATTAAACATGTTATATATTGCAGTATTAAGGTATAATACTAAGAATTAAGAGCAGAGTTTTAATCTCGCATCTTAATTTATGAGTTTCTGGGTGATAGAATTAGATTTTATTGTAATTTATATAGGCTTGCTTCATGGTTTAATTTTAACTATATATTATTGTTCCTAATTCAAATGTCAGAGGCTTAGATTAAGAACTTAAAGAGGATTTAAATTATGGGCTTCTGCTGTTTTTCACTTGCCTGATTTACCAATTGCAGTTAAGTTTGAATTATAGCCTTGCTCTTCTCTGGAAACCATGACTAATACTAGAAATAATAATAATTGTTACCTCTCCTAAATCAAGAGACACAGCATAAAAGCAGTAACTGATTTGGGATGTGGACAGGAGATTTATTTTAGAGTGAGAGTAAAAGATTAGTGATTTGCACATATTTCAGGGGAAAAGATGTAGGACTGGTTTTGTGATAATCAGGCAGTTGTTACTCAAGAGGGACTGTGAGAGACTTTATAGAGAAGAGAGGTTATAGGGGGTTGGGAGAAGGACCTGTGTATAATTCAGAGATCAGGGTGCAGCTCACTTGGTTAGTGTGTGTGCGTGTGTGTGTATGTGTGTGTGTGTGTTTCGTTGTTTTTTTTTTTTTGTTTTTTTTTTTTTTTTTTTTTGGAGAGGGAGAGAAGGGGAGGGGGAGAGGGAGAGAGAGAATCTTAAATAGGCTCCATGTCCAGTGTGGAGTCCAATGCAGGGCTCAATCTCACCACCCTGAGAGCAGGATCTGAGCTGAAATCAAGAGTCAGACTGAGCCATCCAGGTGCCCTGGTTAGTATATATATTTTTAAGTACACTTAAAAAAGAGGATCATTGTTTTAGAATCCCTGTTTTCTAATATGACTATTTAACTATAAAACAATAATGTAAAATATCAGTATCAGGGATGCCTGGGTGGCTTAGTCAGTTAAGCTTCTGCCTTCAGCTCAGGTCATGGTCCCGGGGTCCTGGGATCGAGCCCCGCATTGGGATTTTCAATAATTTATATGCAAAAGAGAGTTCAGTCTTTTTTGTTTGTTTATTTTATTAACATACAATGTATTATTTGTTTCAGGAGTACAGGTCTGTAATTCTCCAGTCTTACATAATTTACAGCGACCACCATAGCACATACCCTCCCCAATGTCCATCATCCAGCCACCCCATCCCTCCTAGCCCCCTCCCCTCCAGCAAACCTCAGTTTGTTTCCTGAGATTAAGAGTCTCTTATGGTTTATCTCCCTCTCTGGTTTTGTCTTATTTCATTTTTTCCTCTCTTCCCCTGTGATCCTCTGCCTTGTTTGTCAAATTGTCAATGTCAGTGAGATCATATAATTGTCTTTCTCTGATTGACTTATTTTGCTTAGCATAATACCCTCTAGTTCCAGCCACATAGTTGCAAATGACAAGCTTTCCTTTTTGATGGCTGCATAGTATTCCAGTGCATATATGTACCACATCTTCTTTATCCATTCATCTGTCAATGGGCATCTAGGCTCTTTACATAGTTTGGCTATTGTGGACGTTGCTGCTATAAACATTGGGGTGCCTGTGACCCTTCGGATCACTACATTTGTATCTTTGGGGTAAATACCTAGTAGTGCAATTTCTGGGTCATAGGTTAACTATTTTTACCATCTTGAGGAACCTCCATGATGTTATCCAGAGTGGCTGCACCAGTTTGCACCCCACCAACAGTGCAGGAGGGTTCTCCTTAAGAGAGTTGAGTCTTAAGAGCACTGAACTAATTAATGTGTTCCTGGTAAGTGTACAGAGTCCAACTGAAGTAGATAGGTGTCTCTCATTTGTCATTCATGGATTTAGAGAAACTCCGAAATCAAGAAATTCATTTAGTAAATAAAAACAGCAACCTCATTTTTGTGCATGTGTATTTTTTTTTTTGCAACCTCATTGTTTAAAAAAACAACAAAGTTGCTGCTTTTATATCTATTCCCCCCATCCATCATCAACAAAAGTGCCCAATTTGGAGATGCATGGCTGGCTCAGTTGGTAGAGTATGCAACTCTTGGTCTCAGGGTTGTGAGTTTGAGTCCCATGTTCGGTGTAGAGATTACTTAAAAATGAGATCTTCAAAAAAAGAAAGAAATGAAGAAAGGCCCCATTCTTTTCCTAGGGTAGTGGCTGAGTTCAGGCTCTGAAATTAATCTGGCTTCATACGAGATTCTGCTACTGCCCATGTGATCTTTGTCAAATTGCTTAGCCCCTCTGTGCCTCAGTTTCTTCTGTGAAATGGGGAAAACAATGCTTTCTATTTTGTAGGGTTGTTATCAGCCTTAGATGTGAAAATGCACATAAAACACTTCACACAGTATTTAGGATATAGTATATAGTGAATGCTCAGTAAAGTTAGCTATCCTTACTCTATCCTGGAATGATAAAAGACAGCAAAGAGTAACTTTGATTGGCATTTTGCATCTCAATGGCCACTGTTTTGATACATTAACATGGCTCAGTGAGCAATACAACCATTTTAACCATTAGATCGGGAATAGTAGAGTCACAGTGTAGTTTACTCATCATTTTTGGGACATTAAGCAGCTGCCAGTCAACTGCATATTTAAACAGCTCTACTTTAGTTTTTTTTTTTTTATTCTTATTTTATTTATTTAATTTTTGAAAAAGATTTCATTTACTTGTCAGAGAGAGAGAGCACAAGCAAGGGGAACAGCAGGCAGAAGGAGAAGCAGAAGCAGGCTTCTGTGGGACTCCATCCCAAGACCCTGGAATCATGACCCCACCGGAAGGCAGATGCTTAACCAGCTGAGCCACCTAGGTGTCCCTAAACAGACCTACTTTATACATCGTTAATTTCCATCAAAGCGAATAATGTTTTTAAAAATATTTCATTTCAGACGGAGAATGAGAGAGAGAGCACAAGTTGTGGTGGAGGGGTAGTAGGAGAAGCAGACTTCTGCTAAGCATGAAGCCGGACTTGGGGCTGGATCCCGGAACCCTGTTAAATTTCAACATTTGTATCCATAGGACCAGTTGGCCAAGCTCTTTTTGAGTCATGATTCTGGATCATGACCTGAGCCAAAGGCAGACGCTTTAACCCACTGAGCCAGCCAGGTTCCCAGCAAATAATTTTTTTAAAAAGATTTTATTTGTTTATTTGAGAGAGAGTGTGTGCCTGCACTCCTGTGCTTGCGCACAAGGCGGGGGTGTGGGGCAGAGGGAGAGGCAGACTCCCCGCTGAGCAGGGAGCCCAATGACTCGATCCCAGGACCCTGAGGCCACAACTGGAGCCGAAGGCAGATACGTAACCAACTGAGCCACCCAGGCACCCCTTAAGCAAATTGTTTAACAAATGATACAGACTTAATCTGATGAAGCCGTCCGAGAAGGGGAATGGCAGATCTAAAATGGGGAAAGCATTAGAAATGGCATAAAACTGAGCTCTCATAGTGGAAAAACATATGAGGCAATATTAGCTAAGTCATCCTATGACTGGAATTTGACATTTTACAGTGCTTTTGCTCTTAGTCATCCTATTCTGTGACATTTTGAGTAAAACATGTTACTTATTATTTTAGTGTTAATCACATTGTTTTTCTCTAAAATATGTAATTGAAAATTCTGCTGCATGTGTATCATTTTTTTTAATCGTCAGGAAACCAAATTCTTTGCAGGGCAGCATGGCTCCAATGTGGTGGGCAAGTCAAGGAAAAAATGAATTCCTTAAATTCTGCTTTGCAGTAAACTTACCAGAAACATAGCAGTTGTATTCTATGAAGGTTACACATGTCCATTCAATGCCATGGTGTGTGATGACAGGGGAAGGCAGAAACTATGGTCTTCCTCAACACTTTGACTACAGCCTGTGTGTTTTAGATAGAAATAGAGCAAGGGTTTGTTGCAAAGAGCGCTTCTTCCCTAGCATACATTTCACTCCCTTCCCCCCATGACTAGAGACGGCTGTCCTTTTGCCAGCTGTTGTGTTCAGTTGTCTGGGTTATTTTGGGTGGCAGTGGGCTGACTCCAGTGGGAAAACAGTTGTATATCTCTGCTTTTTAAAATGTTCTGTTCAAATGTGTTATGAGAAATTTGGGGGTGGAGATCAGTCTTCCTGAAACCGTCTGAGTTCCGGGGGATTGGCTAGGTTGTAAACTTCAGAAGCCTGCAGAACATAATAAAGAAACCAATCATTTATTAATTTGAAATCCCCACTGTAGAAGAGGTTTCAGAATAGCTCACTGAGCAAGGGAAGGCTGTGGACACTTTGCAGTAAAACGTCTGGCTCTTCAGATAACCTTTGGTCAAGGGTAAATGGGGGGATGTGAGTGGAATTGATAGATGGCACAATCATTTGGACTGGTAGCCAGCTCATTACCCAAAGAGATGGATTGATGAGATCCTGGAGGGATCCTAGCTTCACCAGCAGAGCTCTGCTAAAGCCTTGTCATGTGTTAAACATTTTCATCAATAATGTGGGTGGAAACTTGGAAAGCATGCTTGCCAGATTTAAGGGTATCATAAAGATGAATGAAATGGATCCAGAATCATGACTCAACGAGAGCTTGGCCAACGGGTCCTCTGGATACAAATGATGAAATTTAACAGGGATACGTTCAAAGGTCTATACTTAGAAATAGCGCTGTCTTACTGATTGGCTGAATGGTTCATACTTGTATACTGTTAGTTTCATTACCACCTGTGTAGCTTTGGGTAAGTTACTTAACCTTGTTTGAGCCTCAGTTTCCTCATTGGTAAATATATGCTTATGGTTAAAAAAAAAAATCCAATAGTGCAAAGGGACATACAGTGAAAAAGTAAGTTCCTTGAGCTCCCAGTTCCCCAGTTCTTTTCTCCAGACATTTAAAATGCATTCTTCCATGGGTGCCTGGGTGGCTCAGTCTGTTAAGAATCTGACTTGGGGGCTCTCACCTCTCCTAACTCTCCTTGCTATCTCCTTTTCGCTTTCGGAAACATGGCCTCCGGCGTGGCGGTCTCTGATGGTGTCATCAAAGTGTTCAATGACATGAAGGTGCGCAAGTCCTCGACACCAGAGGAGGTGAAGAAGCGCAAGAAGGCGGTGCTCTTCTGCCTGAGCGAGGACAAGAAGAACATCATCTTGGAGGAGGGCAAGGAGATCCTGGTGGGTGATGTGGGCCAGACTGTAGACGACCCCTACGCCACCTTTGTCAAGATGCTGCCAGACAAGGACTGCCGCTATGCCCTCTACGACGCAACCTATGAGACCAAGGAGAGCAAGAAGGAGGACCTGGTGTTTATCTTCTGGGCACCTGAGTCTGCACCCCTCAAGAGCAAAATGATTTATGCCAGCTCCAAGGATGCCATCAAGAAAAAGCTGACGGGGATCAAACATGAATTACAAGCAAACTGCTACGAGGAGGTCAAGGACCGCTGCACCCTGGCAGAGAAACTGGGGGGCAGTGTCGTCATCTCCCTGGAGGGCAAGCCTTTGTGAGCCCCCTCCAGCCCCCTGCCTGGAGCATCTGGCAGCCCCAGACCCTGCCCATGGGGGTTGCAGGCTGCCCCCTTCCTGCCAGACCGGAGGGGCTGGGGGGATCCCAGCAGGGGGAGGGCAATCCCTTCACCCCAGTTGCCAAACAGCCCCCCTCACCCCCTGGACCTTCCTCTTCCCTCTATCCCTGACGGTTCTGGCCTTCCCAAACCGCTTCTGATCTGATTCCTCTTGGGTTGAAGCAGACCAAGTTCCCCCCAGGCACCCCAGTTTGGGGGGGCCTGTATTTTTTTTAACGACACCCCAATTCCCCACCTGTTCCTCCCTTTTCCCATGCTGCCAACTTCTAACCACAATAGTGACTCCGTGCTTGTCTGTTTAGTTCTGTGTATAAATGGAATATTGTGGAGATGACCCCTCCTTGCGCCGCCTGGTTCCCCTCCCCTTTTCCCCTGGTCTTGGCCACCCGTGGAAGCAGGACCAGTAAGGGACCTTCAATTAAAAAAAAAACCAACACACACACAACAACAACAACAAAAAAAAAGAATCTGACTTGGGCTCAGGTCACCATATTAGGGTCCTGGGTTACAGTCCCAATTCCGGTTATGTGCTCAATGGGGAGTCTGCTGTCCCTCTTCTCTCTCTTCCCTCCTCTGCTTATGCACTCTTTCTCTTAAAAAAAAAAATTCTTCCAGATATAGTGTGTATGTGGAAACCTTCTTTTTACAAAACATAATATGTACACTATTTTCCTTCATGATTTTTTCATTTGATTTGTCTTGAGGTAATTCCATGTCTCTCTCTCTCTCTCTATCTATACATTTTCCCCCTGTGATTTGCTTTATTTATCTAACGTACAGATTAAAAGCACAGATTCTGAAACCACACTACCTGGATTCAGATTCCAGATTTACCACTTATTGGCTCTGTGACCTTGGGTAAATTACTTAAACTCTCTGTTGCCTGTAGGAGACATCTTGCCTAGGACTTATTATACTTTTAGGAGCCTATGAAATGTTTTAATTCTTTAAAAATCAGAAGCAGGGGTGCCTGGGTGGCTCAGCTGGTTGAGCATCTGTTTCTTGATTTCAGCTCAGGTCATGATCTCAGGGTCCTGGGATCGAGCCCCTCATGAGGCTCCACACTCAGTGGGAAATCTGCTGGAGATTCTCTGTCTCCCTCTCCTTCTGCCCCTCCCTGGCTTATGTGTTCATTTGCACCTGCTCTCTCCCTCTCAAATAAGTAAATCTTTTAAAAAACAGAAGTAAAAAAATGACTATAAAACTAATGAGTATATAATAATGAATCCAGCCTGATTTATATTTGTTATATATAAAAACATTTTTAAAATAGAATTTTCAGTATTTATTTATGCTGGAAGTGTTCCACAACAACCAAACTATCTAGGGCCCATGTAAGTCATAATGTGACCCTATGTGCCTGAGGTTTATCATCTGTGGAGACAGTAATAGTACCTACGTCATAGGGTTGTTATGGAAAATACCTGAAATTAATATTTAGAAAGCTGATAGTGTTTGGCACATGCCGGTTTCTTTTTTCCTTTTTTTTGAGAGAGAGAGAAAGAGCCTGATGGGAGGGTAGGCAGAGGAAGCACACATGAGCGCGCATGCGCACGTGGAGAGGGGCGGGAGAGAAGCAGACTCCCTGCTGAGGGTAGAGCCCACCACGGGGCTCAATCTCAAGACCCGGAGATCATGATCTGAACTGAAATCAACTTGAGCGGAAATCAAGTCAGATGCTTAACCACTGAGCCACCAGGTGCCCCCCCCCCCGCACATGCCAATTTCTCATTGGTTATTAAATACATAAAAATAGTTTCAAAAATAGGTAAATTATGGACATAGTAAAAAACTCAAAGAATATTTTGATAAATGTATTCTAAAGGAAGTAAATCTCTTTGTAATCACTGAACCTTAGTCTATCAGTTTCCTGCCTCAGAAATAGCCACTTCTACCATTTTTTATGTGTCCTCTAGAGATTGTGTATATAATCATATAGATCTTTTTTTTTTAATTATTTGAAGATTTATTTATTCTAGAGAGAGAGAATGAGTGCGGGGGAAGGGGTAGAAGGAGAGGAAGGTAAAGAATCTCAAGTAGACTGCCCGCTGAGCAGGGAACCCAATGCAGGGCTCGATCCCAGGACCCCTAGATCATGACCTACGCTGACCCCGGATCATGACTGAGCTGAGATTAAGAGTTGGATGCTTAACCGAATTAGCCACCCAGGCCCCTTATTTATTTATTTATCATTATTTTATTCTTTAGGTCAGCTCTGTGCCCAATGTGGGGCATGAACTCATGACACTGAGATCAAGAAGTCCATGCTCTACTGACTGAGCCAGCCAGGTACCCTCATCTTTTATTTATACTGTCCCCTATTTGATGGGCATTTGGTTGTTTCCAACTCTTGCTGTTGCGAACAGTGGTACAGTAAATAACCCCATACATATGTCATTTCATAAATGTCGGAATATAACAGTAGTATAAATTCCCTGAAATATAATTGCCATGTCAATTATTTTAAATCATCATAGGTATTGCTAAATTGTTCTCTACGCTGGTTGCACCAATTTACACTCCCATCCGAAATAAAAGAGTGGAGCACCTGGGTGACTCAGTTGGTTAAGCGTCCCACTTCAGCTCAGGTCATGACCTTGAGGTCCTGGGATGGAGCCCTGTGCTCAGCGGGGAGTCTGGTTGTCCCTCTTCCTCTCTCTCTGCCCCTTCCCCCTGCTTGTGCTCTCTCTCTCTCTCTCTCTCTCTCTCTCAAATAAATAAAATCTTAAAAAGAAAAGATATTTAAGAGTTCCTATTTTTCTTACTCCCTCATAAAAAATAGTGTTATTAAGCCTTCAGATCTTTCACAATTAATAGGTGAAAATGGTATCTCATTGTAAGCGTGTCTTTTTAATGAGTGAGCCCTAGTGATCTTGACATTCTAAAAGCAATTTCCTTTTTTGTGAACTGTCAGTCCATATCCTTTGTCTCTTTATTGATCTTTTCCTTTTTGAGTTGTAGGTCTTCTTTATATATTAAGGAAACCAGTGATGTGTGTGATATGAATTGCTAATATTTGTCAAGCCTGTCTTAAGTTTGGTTATAGTGTTTTTTTTCTAGGCAGACCTTTTAAATTTTTATGCATGCAAATTGTTCAGTATTTTCTTTATGGCTTCTAGATTTTATGCACTGTTGAAACTTCTTCCCCACTTTGGGATTATTTTTAAGAAACTGTCTATTTTTTACGATTTTTAAAAAATGTTTAAATCTTTGATCCATCTGGAACCATTGTGAGATAAGGAGTTTTTTTTCCTGCAGAAAATTTTAGTTTTTATTAATGTCAAGTATATGAAAATTTTCCTTAGGGCTTTTGAATTTGTGCTTTGTTTAAATGGACTCTTCTTATTCCAAAGTGATAAACATAGCCTGTTAATTTTTCCTAATATATTTTAGTTTCTTCAGAACTAATCCCATCTGTAATTTATTTTGGTACAAGGAATGTAGTAGGGATCTAGTGTATGCCCAGCCAGTTGTTACTATGCCATTTGTTGAATATAAGTGTTTTCCTCCACTGATTGGAAATGTGGCTTTTATTCCTAAGGTCCCATATATGTTTGTCTCTATTTCTGGACTATATTCTGTTCTGTTGCTATGTCTGTCTTTCTGTTTATGTATCAGTATCCAATGGTTTTAAATACCATGTTAAGCAAATCTCTATCTATCCCAAGTTTATTAAGAGCATTTGAAATACATGGTCAATGTTGAATTTTATCAGATACAGTTTGGCATCTATGAAGATGATCATATTATTTTTCTTCCCTGATCTATTTTTTTTTAAAGATTTTATTTATTTATTTGACAGACAGAGATCACAAGTAGGCAGAGAGAGAGAGGAAGAGAAGCAGGCCTCCTGCTGAGCAGAGAGCCCGATGCGGGGCTCGATCCCAGGACCCTGGGATCATGACCTGAGCTGAAAGCAGTGGCTTTAACCCACTGAGCCACCCAGGTGCCCCTTCCCTGATCTATTAATATAGTGAATTATATTAATGGATTTCCTGACATTAATATTTTTTTTCTTTCATAATATACCACTTGGTGATTGGGGGTGTAATTCTTTCAATAGGCTATGTAATTCTATTTGTTTACATCTGGCATAATCTGTTAGCCTTGTTACTCATAAATGAGATTTAGTTCAAGCTTTCCTTAAAATTTGAAGAAGGTAATTTGGATTCTTCCCTGCTGTGAAGCAGGTACAGTCCTATCAGAGTTATTCAGTACTTGAAGATTTGGTAAAATTTACCTGATATTTCTGGGCCTCCTCGATTGTTAGGGTATCCATTGACAACATTTCCAGTTTCTTTCATAGTAATTAGTTTATTTTTCATCTCTTATTGGGCTAATTTTGGTAATTCAAATTTTCCTAGGAAATAATTCATTTCATATAAGTTTTCAAATTCATTTGTATAGAATTGAGTAAATTATTGTACAGTAATTCTTTTGATTTCATCTCTGTGCTTGCTTCTCTCTTTTTAATTTTGTTATTTTTATCTATGTCTATAAAATAGTGTTTTAAAAATAGTTTTCATGGGGTGCTTGGGTGGCTCAGTTGGGTGGGCTTCTGTCTTCGGCTCAGGTCATGATCCCAGGATCCTGGGATTGAGTCCGCATCAAGTTCCCTGCCTGGCGGGAAGCCTGCTTCTCCCTCTCCCTCTGCTGCTCCCCCTGCTTATGCTCTCTCTCTTTTTACTAAATAAATAAAATCTTTTTTTTAAAAAGATTAAAAAAAATATTTTTTAAAGATTTAAAGATTTAAAAAATCTTTTTTTAAAAAATCTTTCTTAAAAAAAGATTTTATTTATTTATTTGACAGAGAGAGATTACAAGTAGGAAGAGAGGCAGGCAGACAGAGAGGGAAGCAGGCTCCCTGCTGAGCAGAGAGCCCAATGTGGGGCTCAGTCCCAGGACCCTGAGATCATGACCTGAGCCGAAGTCAGAGGCTTTAACCCACTGAGCCACCCAGGCGCCCACTAAGTAAATAAAATCTTTAAAACAAAGAACAGTTTTCATGAGATGTGGTTTCACAGTACAATTCATCCATTGTATTGTGTATCCAAATGTATCCAAAGTGTACACTTTAATAATTTCAGTGTGTTCACAGAGATCTACAGCCAGCGCCACAATCAATTTTCAGAGACATTTAAGACACAAAGGACAATTTTCAGGACACACCCCCAGAAGAAACACTGTGGTCATTAGTGGTCATTCCTAATTTCTCTCTAAGGCTATCAGGTTTAGGCGAGTACTAATATCTGTATAGATTTGCCAATTCTGGACATATATAAATGGAATCATAGTGTGTAGTCTTTGTGATTGGCTTCTTTCACTTAGCATGTTTCCAAGGGTCATTCCTGTTGCTTTAAAGTAGGTTTTAAAATGTAGACCTAGGGGCACCTGGGTGGCTCAGTCGGTTAAGTGTCTGTCTTTGGCTTAGGTCATGATACCAGGGTCCTGGGATCAGACCCCCACATCTGGCTCCCTCTCTCTCTCTGCCTGTTGCTCCCCCTGTGTGTGCTCACTTTCTCTCAAATAAATAAATAAAATCTTTAAAATAAATAAATAAAATAAAATGTAACTCTATAGTGGTTTTTACAATTTCCCCTATCAGTTTACCATCTGTATTAGTCAGATAGGGCTGCCATAACAAAATATCACAGACTGAGTAGTATTTTAAACAACAGACATTTTTTTTCTTACAATGGTGGCAGCTAGAAGTCAAAGATTAAGGTGTCAGCAGGGTGGGTTTCTTCTGAGACATTTCTCCTTGGCTTGCAGATGGCCACTTTCTTGCTGTGTCCATACATGGTCTTTGCTTTGTGTGTCTGTGTCACGATCTCCCATTATAAAGACACCAATCATTGGATTATGACCCACCCTTATGACCTCGTTTTAGCCTAATTAGCTCTTTAAAGGCCCAGTCTCCAAATACAGTCACATTCTGAGTTATTGGGGATTAGGTCCTCCAAATAAGATTTGTTTTTTTCAAAATAGGAATTTTGACACAACACATTTCAGTCCATCACACCATCTTATTATTTTTTTCAAGATTTTATTTTTAAGCAATCTCTTCACCCAACATGGGGCTTTAACTCAGAACCCCAAGACTAAGAGTCATGTGCTCCACCCATTGAGCCCTCCCAGGTGCCCTAGTCAATTACGGCCCCTTAAAGAGAAAAAAAAAATCAAGCTTCTATAGCCTGGTCTGTTTATAGACACACACACAAATAATTTTTTTTTAACGCCGGTCTTGAACTCATAACCCTGAGATCAAGACCTGAGCTGAGATCAGGAGTCAGATGCTTAACTGACTGAGCCACCCAGGTGCCCTCTGTTTCTACATATATATATATATATATATATATATTTTTTTTTTTTTTAAGATTTTATTTATTTGACAGACAGAGATCACAAGTAGGCAGAGATGCAGGCAAAGGGAGAGAGAGAGGAGGAAGCAGGCTCCCTGCTAAGCAGATAGCCTGATGTGGGGCTTGATCCCAGGACCCTGGGATCATGATCTGAGCTGAAGGCAGAGGCTTTTTTACCCACTGAGTCACCCAGGCGCCCCTGTTTCTACATATATTTTTGATTAATTTGACTAAATCAAAATGCTCAGGCTAGTTTGTGTCTATGTATGTGTGTGTACAAGATCTCAGTCTCTTAAAAAATAATTTTTGAAGTATTTTTTCTGGTTACAAAATTCATATATGTGCATTGTACAAGATTCAAGTGCTACAGAAATACATAAACTGAAAAGGGAATCTTCCATAGCCTCCACTGTCAACAGTGTACAGCTTATTTCTCTTAATTTTTCTTCCTTACACACAGATACCAACAATGAATATATATTCAAGATAGTATTTTACAGTGTATTTTTTTCACTTAATATAGCATGTATAGGATGCCTGGGTGGCTCAGTCAGTTAGGCGTCTGCCTTTGGCTCAGGTCATAATCTCAGGGTCCTGGGATCGAGCCCCACATCAGAATCCCTGCTCAGTGGGGAGTCTGCTCTCCCTCTCTCTCTGCTGCTCCCCCTGCTTTTTCTCTCTCTCTGTCAAATAAATAAATTAAATCTTAAAAAAAAAATATATATATATATATAATATGTATATCTTTCTCCATGATGGTACTGATGAGACTGTGTCATTAAAATATATATATATATATATATATATACACACACACACACATTGCATCTTGTTGCGTGCATATACTATGATTTATTTAAATATCTCCTTATTGATGAACGTCTGGATCGCTCTCCACCTTTTAGCTATTGCAAAAAACGATGAACACTATTATGCATTCGTCTTTGTGCTCTTCTGGGATTCTGTAAAATAATTTCCTAGAAGTCGAAAGACTATATTCAAAGGTTATGGACATTTAAAATTTTTAACAAATGCCGCTCAATTTCGCAGCAGTTTTTAACTTGAAGGCAGTTTTGGCAGAAGGTGAAGCATGTTGGCAGAGACTCCTTTTCCTCCAGGTGATTTAGAGGTCCGCATTGACCTTATTCTGTCCTGTCTTTTGGGAGGCCCGTTTGGGGAAATGTCCATACCCATTTTTTGGAAATGCAGATATAAAATTATCTTTTAAGATTTGCCCATTATGGGGATGCCTGGGTGGCTCAGTTGGTTAAGCAGCTGCCTTCAGCTCAGGTGATAATCCCAGCGTCCTGGGATCGAGTCCCACATTGGGCTCCCTGCTCAGCGGAAAGCCTGCTTCTCCCTCTGCCTCTGCCTGCCTTTCTGTCTGCCTGTGCTCACACACTCTCTCTCTCTCTCTCTCTCTGACAAATAAATAAATAAAATCTTTTGAAAAAAAAGATTTGCCCATTATGCTTAGCAAAATTTAATGAGAACTGCATTACTCGTGTTGGAAAAACCTATGTATGTGACGTTGCATTGTTTGATGCAAATATTTTTTTCCCTTATTTTTCTCTTCCAATAGCTACCATATGACTTATTTCCATCTCAGCAATAGGATTATCAATTACTATTATGGCACTTCTCCTTTTCCATTAAACATAATGAACTAACTCATGGATACATTTTATAAAATACATTCATAACTGTCATTATTCTATATCTCTGTTATGTCTGATATGTTTCTGTTCAAGATATGCTCACACGGTGTGAAGTTTACATCTCACAACTATGATTTCTGGTTAAAATTAGCCCTCACACACAGAATGCATGTCACTGTATTCTTGATACAATATGTTCATGATCTATGCTAAGACTTTTATACTTGCAAATATACAATATTTATATGGAATATAAACATACTTGAAACCCAATGTGCAATGAATGATAGCTGCCACTATCTCATTACATTTTGTTTTTTTCTTTTCCTGTTACCGTGCCAGCAATCTTAACAGTTTCCTTGTCACTGTAAACTGCCGAGATTAGCCTTCTACTTCAAATCAGCAAGGTCAGCATTATCCAATTACCGTCCAAGAATGGCCTAATCTTCAAGACCAGCTGCCATAGGATAACATAGGCACCCCTTTCATCAAAATTGTAACATTTTCTTCTTTCATATTTGCCCCTTATAATAATGGAAATGCTGAGCAAGAATACAAGAAAATATCTACATTTTGCACTGATTTGTTTATTGCTTCTCCCAGCATTTTGACAATACAGAGGGTGTTTGCTCGGAAATAGCATTTCTCTGGAAGGTTTTTTTTTTTTTTCCTTTTGTCTTAACTGTTGTTACTTTGCGTTTTCCGAAAGAAGACTAAAGTTGTGTTCAGACTCCCTTGATTTCTTTTTTATTGTCCCTACTTCTTTTTATTTTTTAAGATTTTATTTATTTATTTATTTGACAGACAGAGATCACAAGCAGGCAGAGAGGCAGGCAGAGTCGGGTGGGGGAAGCAGGCTCCCTGCTGAGCAGAGAGCCCGATGTGGGACTCGATCCCCGGACCCTGAGATCATGAGCTGAGCCGAAGGCAGAGGCTTAACCCACTGAACCACCCAGGCACCCCATATTGTCACTACTTCTTAAAAAAAAAAAAAAACTATTGTTACTGCTTACCATAGTAATGCCTGCTCATTGTAAAAGAAAACAAAAAATTACAGTATATAACAGATAGTGAAAGTAGGTTGCAATGCAATCCTCTAGAGACAATCAACAGTTAAGGGTGTATTTTTTGTGTGCTTATCCCAACATCCACATTACTTTAAGTATTCATATAAAATATGTGCATATACATGACTTTTTATGCCTTGCCCTCCTTTTTTCAACGTATTTTTTAAAATAGGAAGTATTTCAAACATGGAGATAAGAATAGGAAGTAAAATAATGAATACCTGGGTAACCCACCACCTATCTTCATTACATCTTTTTTTTTTTTTAAGATTTATTTATCCATTTTAGGGGCACCTGGGTGGCTCAGTCGGTTAAGCCGCTGCCTTCGGCTCAGGTCATGATCCCAGGGTCCTGGGATCGAGTCCCACATCGGGCTGTCTGCTCAGCAAGAAGCCTGCTTCTGTACCCCCCACCCCGCCCACGCCTGCCTCTCTGCCTACTTGTAATCTCTGTCAAATAAATAAATAAAATCTTTAAAAAAAAAGATTTATTTACCCATTTTTTAAAAAAGATTTTATTATTTACTTGACGGAGATCACAAGTAGGCAGAGAGGCAGGCAGAGAGAGAGAGATGGGGAAACAGGCTCCCCGCTGAGCAGAGAGCCCAATGCGGGGCTTGATCCCAGGACCCTGAGATCATGACCTGAGCTGAAGGCAGATGCTTAACCCACTGAGCCACCCAGGCGCCCCTTTATTTACCCATTTTAGTGAGCGAGAGAGAACAAGCTGGGGAAAGGGCAGAAGGAGACGGAGGGAGAGAAGCAGACTCCCTCCTGAGTGGGAAGCCTGACAACGGGCTGGATCCCATGACCCCGAGATCACAACCTGAGCCAGAAATCAAGAGCCAGACACTCAACCAACGTAGCTACCCACATGCCCCTCTTCATTAAGTCTTAATATTATGTTTCAATGTTTATTTATTATTTTATTATTACTATTTATAATATTTTATTTATCATTTGACACAGAGAGAGACAGTGAGGGAGGGAATACCAGTGGGGGGAGTGGGAGAGGGAGAAACAGACTCCTGGCTGAGCAGGGAGCCCGATGTGGGACTCGATCCCAGGACCCTGGGACCATGACCTGAGCTGAAGGCAGACACTTAACAACTGCACCACCCAGGTCCCCGCCCCCCCCGCCCCTCGCTTTTTAAAAAGATTTTATTCATCTATTTGACAGAAGGAGAGAGACAGCGAGAGAGGGAACACAAGCAAGTGGAGTGGGAGAGGGAGAAGCAGGCTTCCCTGCTGAGCAGGGAACCTGATGTGGGACTCGATCTCAGGACGCCAGAATCATGACCTGAGCTGAAGGCGGATGCCTAACCGACTGAGCCACCCAGGCACCCCTATGTTTTAATATTTAAAAAAAGATTTAGAAAGTAAAATGAACATGTTCAGTGTTCCGATACTCTTTATATTATTCATTCAGCTCATTTTCCTTTCTCTCCATAGATAACTGCTATCACAAATTTTATGTTTATCATGTAGATACCCATAAACATTAAGTAGTTTGGTCTTCGGGGCTTTTTTGAACTTCATGTGAATTGTCTATATATATATGTGTGTGTGTGTGTGTGTGTGTGTGTGTGTATTTCTACAGCTCACATCTTTGCACTTAATTTTCACTCCACTTCTCAACCACTTTTCCTTGCTTCTTCCGCTCCCTACCCCACTCCTGCTCTCCAACCTTTGGGTGGATTAATAAATCTTTCTATGTTCCCTTTATTTCTTCTGCTGATTGAAAAGCCATATATTGTATTTTTATCTATTTATCCCTTAACATTTAATGATACTTAAATATACTTTTTCTAATAGCGTCAACAAATTATTCACTGGTCCTATCATTTTGATCACCGCTGCAAGGATCTGCACACACTTTATTCATCTCTTTTTTTCCCCTGTGTTGTTATTTGAACTGTTCTCCTTGCGTGCACAGCCTCCCCAACTGTCAACGTCCCACTGCAGAGCGGCACGTTTGTGAGAACTGATGAGCCTGCATTGACCTATCATAATCATCCAGTTTCTCGTGTACATTAGGGTTCACACTAGGTGTTCTGTACCCTGTGCGTTTTGACAAATGTATAATGACATATACCCAAGCTTATAGTATCACAACAGTTTCACTACCCTAACAATTCTCTGTGCTTTGCCTGTTCCTCCCACCCTCCTCCCTAACGTCTGGCAACCCGTGATCTTTTTACCGGCCCCACAGTTTTGCCTTTCAGAATGTCACATAGAAACATACACCATGGAGCCTTTTCAGATTAACTTCTTTCACTTAGTAATTTAAGTTTCCTTGGTGTCTTTTTAAAAATGGCTTGATAGCTCGTTTTTTAGAAGGGGGGAATATGGGCGCCTGGATGGCTCAGTCGCTTAAGCGGCTGCCTTAGGCTCAGGTCGTGGTCTCAGGGTCCTGGAATTGAGCCCCACAAAAGGATCCCTGCTCAGTAGGGCGCCTTCTTTCTCTCTTTCTGCCCCTGCCCCTGCTTCTGTGCTCTCTTCCTCTCTCTCAAATAAATAAATAAAATCTTTTTTTAAAAAATGGTGTGAATAGTATTTCATTGTCTGGATATATCACTGTTTAGTTATCTATCCATTCATGCTGTGAAGGATATCATGGCTGCTTACACGATTTGGCAATTACTATATTTTAAAGACTTTATTCAAGGGGCGCCTGGGTGGCTCAGTGTGTTGAGCCTCTGCCTTCAGCTCAGGTCATGATCTCGGGGTCTTGGGATTGAGCCCCTCACTGGGCTCTCTGCTCAGCGGGGAGCCTGCTTCCCCCCTCTCTCTCTGCCTGCCTCTCTGGCTACTTGTGATCTCTGTCTGCCAAATAGATAAATAAAATCTTAAAAAAAATAAAGACTTTATTTGAGAGAGAGAGTACCCACCCACGAGCATGGCGGAGGGGCAGAGAGAGAGGGAGAGGCAGACTCCCTGCTGAGTAGGAAGCCCAATGCCCCGCTCAATCCCAGGACCCTGAGATTATGACCTGAGGCGAAGTCAGATGCTTAACCAACTGAGCTACCCAGGTGGCCCATGCTTAGCAATTAAGAACAAAAGTACTATAAACATCTGTGTGCAGGTGGTTTTTTTAAGACTTAATTTATTTGACAGAAATGCAGTGAGAGAGGGAACATAAGCAGGTTTCCCATAGAGCAGGGAGCTCGATGTGGGGCTTGATCCCAAGACCCTGGGATCATGGCCTGAGCCAAAGGCAGATGCCCACCCAACGACTGAGCCACGCAGGCACCCCTGTGTGCAGGTTTTTGTGTGGGCATAAGTTTTCAACTCATTTGGGTGAATACCAAAGAGCACAACTGTTCGTTTGCATGGCGTGAGTATGTTTAGTTTTTAATATTTTATTTACTTATTAGAGAGAGAGAGGGACAGAGAACACAAGCAGGGGGAACAGCAGAGGGAGAGGGAGAAGCAGGGTCCCTGCTGAGCAAAGAGCCAGACATGGGGCCTGATCCCAGGACTCTAGGATCATGGACAGAGCCGAAGGCAGCCAGTTAACCTACCAAGCCACCCAGGGACCCTGAGTATGTTTAGTTTTATAAGAAACTGCCAAACTGTTATCTAAGTGTCTATGGCAGCAGTGAATGAGAATTCCTGTTGCTCCACATCCTCCCCAGCATTTGGTGTTGTCATTATTTTGGATTTTGGTCATTCTAATAGGTGTGTAGGGGACTCTCATTGTCTTAATTTGCAATTCCCTGATGGTAAATGATGTTGAGCATCTTTTTGTATGATTATTTTCATATATATGGCATATCTTTCTCTATTCCTTTACTTCTAACCTATCTGTATCTTTATATTTAAAGTGGATTTCTTATAGACATAGTTGGGTCTTGTCTTTTGATCCCCTTTGATAGTCTTTGCCTTTTAATTGGTGTATTTAGACCACTGACTTTTAAAGTGCAGTTGGATTAACATTCACCATATTTGTTAGTGTTTTCTATTTGTTCCCACTTTTTTCTTCTATACTTTTTAATGCCTTGTTGGTTTTATTGGAGAATATTACATGATTCTGTTTTCTTTCTTAGCATTTTAGCTTTATTTCTTTTTTTTTAGTAAAGATTTTATTTATTTACTTATTTGTCAGAGAGAGAGAGAGAGCACAAGCAGGGGGGAGTGGCAGACAGAGGGAGAAGCAGACTCCCTGTTGAGCAAGGAACCTGGTGCAGGATCTGATCCCAGTGGGACTCTGGTATCACGACCTGAGCAAAAGGCAGATGCTTAACTGATTGAGCCACCCAAGCATCCCATCAGTTTTATTTCTCAAAAAAAATTTTTTTGAAGATTTTATTTATTTAGGACACAGAGAGAGAGAGAACATGAGCAGGGGGCAGGGACGGAGGGAGAGGAAGAATGAGAAGCTGACTACCCACTGAGCAGGGAGCTGCACCGGCTTGATTGCAGGACCCTGGAATCATGACCTGACCAAAGGCAGACACTTAACCAAATGAGCCACCCAGGTGACCTTAATATTTTTTTCAAGATTTTTATTTTTTAAGTAATTTTCACACCTAAGGTGGGGCTCAGACTCAAAACCCCGAGATCATGAGTTGCACGCTCTACCAACTAAGACAGCCAAGTACCCCTCAGTTACACTTTTTGTATTTTTTTAGTGGTTACCCTAGAGTTTGCAGTGTACATTTTTAACTAATCTAAGTCCACTTTCAAGTAATGCTGTACCACTTCATAGGTACTGTGCATACCTTCCATTTAATCCTTTCCTTTTGCCCTTGTATCATTGCTTCTCACACATTTCATTTATATATAAGCATCCCTAAATATGTGGATTTTTAAAAAAGATTTATTTTTAGGGAGAGAGAGTGTGAATAGGATGAGGGGCAAAGGGAGAGGGAGAGAATCTCAAGCAGACTTCCCACTGAGCGTGGAGCTTGGTGCGCAGCTCAATGCCATGACCCTGAGATCATGACCTCAGCCAAAATCGAGAGTTGGATGCTTAACTGAGTGAGCCACCCAGGCACCCCAAGTATGCAGATTTTTTTCGATAAATACAGTACAGTTCTGTATCTGCTCTTTTTGATTTTCTTGATAATATTTTCTTTCCTCTAGCTTACTTTATTGTATTAATGCAGTATATAATACATATACAAAATATGTGTTAATTGTTTATGATATCAGTAAGGCTTCTGGTCAACAGTAGGCTATTAGTAGTTAAGTTTTTGGAGAGTCAAATTTGTACGCATTTCCAGCTGGGCTGGAGGTTGGCATCCCTAACCCTTATTCAAGGGTCAACTGCATCTATAACTGAATAGATTGTTGCTCTTATCACTTTGAACAAAGTATTATCTGTTAAATCAATTAAGAATAAGAAAGATAAACGTTTTTATTTTACCTTCACTTACTTCTTCAATGCTATTCTTTCCTTTTTTTCTTTTAGGTAGGCTCCATGCCCAGCGTGGAGCCCAGTGGGGGACTTGAACTTACAACCCTGAGTTCAAGACCCGAGTTGAGATCAAGAGTCAGATGCTTAACGAACTGAGCTACCCAGGTGCCCCGATGCTGTTCTTTTCTTTGTGTAGACCTGACCTCTGTCATTTTCCGTCTCTCTGAAGAACTTTTAACATTTCTTGCAAGGCAGGTCTGCTGGCAAAAAATTCCCTCAATTTTTGTTTGAGAAAAATCTTCATTTCTCCTTTATTTAAAAAATTTAGTTTTTATAAGTTTTTTAAAAAGATTTTGTTTATTTATTTGACAGACAGAGATCACAAGTAGGCAGAGAGACAGGCAGAGACAGAGAGAAGGAAGCAGGCTCCCTGCTAAGCAGAGAGCCCGATGCAGGGCTCGGTCCCAGGACTGTGAGATCATGACCTGAGCCGAAGGCAGAGGCTTTAACCCACTGAGCCACCCAGGCGCCCCAAGTTTTTGTAAGTTTTTATTCAAATTCCAGTTAGTTAACATTTGGTATAATATTAGTTTCAGGTGTGCAATACTGATTCAACACTTCCGTATCACCCTGTGCTCATCACGACAGTGCATGAAGGATAATTTCAGAGTACAAAATTTTTCGTTGGTGGGTTTTTTTGTCCCAACACTGTAAATATTTTACTCCATTTGCTTTCATGATTTCTGAAAAAGTTGGATGTAATGCTTACCTTTGCCCCTCTGGCTTATTTCAAGATTTTTTTCTTTTATTGTTGATTTTCTGCAGTGTGAATATGGTATACCTAGGTATAGTTTTTTTTTTTTTTTTTGGCATTTATTCTTCTTGGTATTCTCTGAGCTTCCTTGGATCTGTGGTTTGGTGTTTCACATTAATTTGGGAAAATACTCAAATACTTCAAATAGTTATCCTGTTCCTTTCTCTCATTCTTCTGGCTGTCCTATCATACATGTTACTCCTTTTGTAGTTGTCCCACAGTTCTTGGATCTTAGGTTTATTTAGCCATTTTTTTTTCGCCCTTTGCTTTTTCAGTTATAGAAATTTCCACTGGAGCGCTTGGGCGGCTCAGTCGGTTAAGTGTCCGACTCCGACTCTTGGTTTCAGCTCAGGTCATGGTCTCACAGTCATGAGATTGAGCCCCGCATCAGTTCCCTGCTGAGCTGGAGCCTGCTTAAGGTTATGGTTTCACTTATTTGTGGAGCATAGAAGATAGCATGGAGGACAAGGGGAGTTAGAGAGGAGAAGGGAGTTGAGGGAAATTGGAAGGGGAGGTGAACCATGAGAGACTATGGACTCTGAAAAACAATCTGAGGGGTTCTGAAGGGGCGGGGGGGTTGGAGGTTGGGGGAATCAGGTGGTGGGTATTGGAGAGGGCATGTTTTGCATGGAGCACTGGGTGTGGTGCAAAAACAATGAATACTGTTACGCTGAAAATAAATTAAAAAAAAAAAAAGGTTTTCTCTCTCCCTCTCTCTCTGCCCATTCCCCCAAAGAAAAACAAAAAAACCAAAAACATTTCTATTGAGATCAAGATCAGAGACTCTTTCCTCAGCTATGTCCAATCTACTAATAAACCATGAAGGACATCCTATACTTCTGCTATGATGTTTTTTATTTTTAGCATTTTCTTCCAATTCTTAGAATTTTCATCTTTCTGCTTACATTCTCTGATTGTTTTTGCATATTGTCTACTTTGCCACTAGGCCCCTTACCATAATCATAGTTGCCTTAATCATAGTTATTTTAGTTTTTAAAAAATTTTATTTGTTTATTTGACAGAGAGAGAAAGAGAGAGGGAACAGAAACAGGAGGAGCGGGAGAGGGAGAAGCAGGCTTAACTGCGGGGCAGAGAGCCCAGTGCAGGGCTCGATCCCAGGACCCTGGGATCATGACCTGAGCTGAAGGTAGCTGCTTAACAACTGAGCCACCCAGGCGCCCCAATCATGCTTGTTTTAAATCCTGATCTGTTCAGTCCAACATGCCTGCCGTAGCTGAATTTGGTTCTGTTGCTTATTCTATCTTCATATTTTGGGGGTTTTGTTTTGTTTTGCCTTTTAGTATGCCTTGTAATTTTCTGTTGCAAGGTGGACATGATGTATTGGTTAAAAGGATCTCTGGTAAATAGGACTTTAGTGGTGTGGTGATAAAGTGTGAGGAGAGGGGAAGTGTTCTATGGAGCTATGATTGGTAAGCCTATGCCCTTAGGCTGTGGCCTTCTGTTTCATTTCCCTTTAAATGGTATAGGATGTCTGGAGTGGGTTGGAGTTGGATTTTTCCCTTTCCCGGAGTTGGTTAGACTCTGCTAAGACTCCAGTAGTTTAGGCTTTGGTAAAATAGTTTCTTTTGAGAGCAGGCCTTTTAAAGAACAGAATCCTCTGATATATTTCAAAATGGTTACTTTTTTCACTCTCCTGAGGGACGTGTGAGGGACTTTCCTCCATAGTCACTGTGAGAACCTTCTAGAGCTTCTAGGGATAAAACTCACAAAAGCATCAGGGCTCCCCTATGACTGGAACCCTGGAGTTTTTTTTTTTTTTAAGATTTTATTTATTTATTTGACAGAAATCACAAGTAGGCAGAGAGGCAGGCAGAGAGAGAGAGGGAAGCAGGCTCCCCGCTGAGCAGAGAGCCCGATGTGGGGCTCGATCCCAGGACCCTAGGATCATGACCTGAGTCAAAGGCAGAGGCTTAACCCACTGAGCCACCCAGGCTGGAACCCTGGAGTTTTAAGCACTGAGAGTTGTCTACACTTGAGCCTCCAGCAATTTGTGAGTTATAGTACAGGTTTTCCTTCATTGGTACTGGTTTCCATGGAGGTTTCTGCTTATGGGTTCCTGCTCCAGGAGGATTCAAGCCTCTGTATTTGCCTGGCAGTCTTTCTGATGTTGGGGTGGCGTTTGCCCTGTGACCTCACTTCTTTGATGGATCTAGGAAGAGTTGTTGGTTTTTCAGTTTGGTCGGCTTTTCGATTGTTAGGATAGAGTTATAACTTCTAAGTTCCTCACGTGGCTGTTTGGAAACTCAAAGTATCTCTACCCATTTTAAAATTGGGTAATTTTTTTTTATTGAGTTGCAAGAGTGGTACATATAGTCTAAGCCTAATTCCTAGTTCTTATCTTTGACCTTGTGTTTCTTTTAGTCCTTTATATGGTTTGTTTATTTCTGAGTCATACTTATCAGTCTTTTATGTTATAGCTTTGTGCTTTGCATCCTATTTAGAAAGACCTTTGCCCCTCAAAAATATAATCTGATACTCAGGATTTCATGTGTTGTTACATTTTATTTTTAAGAAATCTCTACATCGAACGTGGGGCTCGAACTCATAACTCCGAGATCAAGAGTCACATGCTCTACCTACTGAGCCAGCCAGGTGCTCCATTTGTTTTTACATTTTAATCTTGACCAATCTTACTGAGCTAAAGATAAAAATTATTCCAATTCCAAGACTATCTCTAGGAAAGGTGTGTAGAATTGTTATAATTAGGCAGTAATTTTTCTGTTTTGTATGTCTGGAAGCAGGATGGCCTTTAGCAAAATTGTGAAACGAGCACATGGCCTCATCTCCTCTCATGAAGCGCCCTTAGGTCCAGTTGCGTAACGCTCTTGTGCTGTCATTTCGCTTTCTTCAAAGCTCTGCACGATCCCATACTTGCCCATGCTCTTTAGGAAGTCCCGTCTGTGTCAAGTATTCATTTTCACCCATCTCCCTTCATGTTCAAAAGAAGCTAGTTTCTATTGATTATACCTAATGCACTATTTCTCCTAGAGGTACTTGCCTCTTACTTTCTAGAAATGCAATGACTTAAAGCAAAGTAAGGAATCTCTAAAGAGTCCTAGAGGTTGGTTTCCAGGGAGAATTTTTTTTTTTTAAGTGAGGGACCTTTCTGGTGACCCAGAAAATACTCCATATCAAGTTATCCATCCAGGATGGCCCAATCTGGAAGATTTTGCTCCTAATGAGGGGCTTATGTCGAAATCATACTCATCTACTGGCCAGTGGCTAATCTCTCATCCTCCCTTAATGGACTTTTAATGTCCATGGTTTATTCCTTGAATAAAGGCTACTGATGAACTAGAGGGTTTTTTATATTTTCAAGGGTATGTCTTGTTATTTTTTAAAGTTTTTTTTTTTTTCAGGAATCTCTACACCCAAGGTGGGATTCAAACTCACGACCTTGAGATCAAGAGCTGGATGCTCTTCCAGCTGAGCCAGCCAGGTGCCCCTGTCTTGTTATTCTTTCTTTCTTTTTTTAAAACAAAGTTTTAAAAAACAATTTCACTTATTTGAGAGACAGCACAAGCTGGGAGAGGGGCAGAGGAAGAGGGAAAAACAGACTCCTTGCTGAGCACAGAGCCAAAGGCAGATGCTTAACCCACTGAGCCACCCAGGCGCCCCTGTTATTCTTTAAATAGTAGTCATTTACTTCCACCCTGAAATCCAATGAGATTTTTTATGGCACTTATTTTGTATTGTAGTGATCTCTCTCTGTATTGCTTTCCCACTGGTAAATGGGAAAAGTGACTGTCTGGTTCAGCTCAACTTCCTTCTAGCACTAAGCACAGTCTGGCCTCTGCATACATTTGTTTTTGAAGTAGGCTCCACCCCCAACATGGGACTAGAACTCATAACCCTGAGATCAAGAGTCACACGCTCTACTGACCGAGTCAGACAGATGCCCCTCCATACATTTTTTAGAATATATTTTTGATTGATGAAATATAGAGATCAAATAATTATTAAGCAACCTCTGATCTCACTTTGTATCTCTGTCCATGCTGACATCACCTATTATTTTGACTTTGTTTAAACCCCAAAATGAAAGTCAAAGGATTAAGAGTTCCTTTTCTGCAAGCGTGGACACAAGCGACATGAAAAACAGTTGCCTACCATGAGACTCAGATACAGGATTTATCTGCTACTTGTATCACTTGTTAGATCTTTTGGTTGACCTAAAAATTTTAAGCTCTGGAAACAATGTTGAAAACCTCAGACCATATCAAACCACTGACCTCTTAGAGGCAGAATAAGATTGTATGCAGCTAAGATTGAAGAAATCTCAGAAAACTGTTTGGAAACTGACATGCCAGGGCTCAATGTTCAGAGATGTGTCTTCCCTTACATTTAAGAAGAGTAAGGTTTAAAATAGTTAATAATATGCATTAGCATGGTCAGAAAAATCATAGGTCTTGCCTTGGATTTTGATTTACTTTTGAATTTTTTCATAATTCAACTGATTTTCTGACCATCCAAGACTTAGTATTAAATAGTAAAAGTACTCCATTTTTGTAACTCTTTATTTTTAAAATATGGAATGCTTCATGAATTTGCGTGTCATCTTTGGACAGGGGCTGTGCTAATCTTCTCTGTGTCATTCCACTTTTAGTATATGTGCTGCCAAAGTGAGCACCATAACTCTTTATTTTATTTTTTGTTCTTAACAATTTTATTTATTTATTTGAGAGAGAGAGAGAGCGCACACGCACAAGTAGGCAGAGCAAAAAGCAGAGGGAGAGGGAGAGGGAGAAGCAGGCTTCTTGCTGAGTAAGGAGCCTGATGTGGGGCTCGATCCCAGGACCCTGGGATCATGACCTGAGCTGAAGGCAAACTCTTAACCAACTGAGCCACCCAGGTGCCCCAACTCTTTATTTTAAATGTCATTTGACTATGATCCTGTCTTGTTGGATTGGGCATAGCATTGTTCTATTTTGCAGTGTAGTGATTAAGGAAAATATGCTAGCCTATCTTATTTCTTGAAATTTAAATCAAAATTCTTTCTATTCCTAGGCAGATGGTGTTATTAAACTGAATCTCATGCTAATTTATTGCAGATAATGTAAAATATCTTTGAGACTTTTAGATACATTACAGCTGAGGAACAATAATACATTTCAATACCTTTATTAAATTTTCTCAGGAGTTCAAGATATTTTGTTTTAGTGAATTATGGATATTTCTTTCCTAATTCTAATTATCTTCTTGTCTTATAGTTTATCACCCTGGTTTCCTAAGAACTATTAAAATAAAAGCTTATAATCCTTGGCTATAAAATTGTCTACCACTCTTTCTATCTCCACATTTTATATTTTTACAGTAGACCTGGACTGTTGGTGGTAGGATTCAAATGAGAAGTCAGTTGTATATAGGAACAAATGAGTAAAATGTCTTTCCTTAAATGAGTAAATAAAACTCTAGTTGATTGGCTAAATGTCATTACAAACATTTTCATATTAGTTTTTGTCAGCACTAGAGGTATAATTAACATCTCTGTTTCAGGGCTGTAACTATGAAAGCTGTGTGAGCCTTTAGAGAATTTTAAAAAAGGGTTTTCAATTAGAAAATGAGAAGCTAATGAAGGACAATTGGCAAAGTAAGGCATGGGCAATTTAGGAGACAGTCATCCTGTTCTTGGCAGTGCCCTAGTAAATAGCCTGAAATTTTAGTGCTCAAAGTGAGGGGGACACTTTAGACGTTTATGTTGAATTGGCAAAGGACCTCTTTTTAAAAATCTAAACCATCAAAAGAGTGACCTGTAGTGATGTCAATCATTATTGGTCATTATGATGTTCTGAACTTATTCCAAATATAGCCATCTGTCCTCTCATGCTGGCTGTGGTTCCTCATTTAGATTCTGTCGGACAAGGGATTAGGAGTGAAGAGATGAGGCAGGTGTGGTTGCCTTGGCTGGGCTGATTACATCATTTCTGGATTCCAGAAATAGCTTTCTAATAGATTTCCTTGCATTCAGTCTTCCTCCTCAGTCATTCTTTGCTACTGTTTCTTTGTACCAGATTCTAAAGCGTGGCTTTTGTTTTCATCTTCTTGCTTTCTTGCTTAGAAACTTCACAGACTCCTTACTTCCTACTAGTTTAAGTCCATGGTTCACAATCTGATGTTCAAGGCCCTTCATGATCTTGCCCAACCACCCATTTCACTCACTTATTTTGGAGTGTCAGCCATTCAGCCACGACAGCGAGGTCAGAACAGAGTTGGAACCAGTAACAAGGGCTATTTTTTTTTGAAAGATTTTATGTATTTATTTGAGAGAGGGAGACAGCATGAGAGAGAGCGCGTGTGAAAGCAAGAGCAGCGGGGAGGGGAAGAGGGAGAGGGAGAAGCAGGCTCCCCGCTGGGCAGAGAGCCCTATGTGGGGCTCGATCCCAGGACCCTGCCTGAGCCAAAGGCAGATGTTTAACTGACTGAGCCACCCAGGTGCCCCGGTAACAGAGTTTTAACTTGAAAATGCCCAAACCGTGATCTGGGATTCAACTATTTGTATCCAGTTCTCGGACATAGTACGGACAAAGACTGAAGTCTATGGGTGGAAGGCTGAGAATGGAATGGAAGGTGTGTGTTAGGCTGGGAATTTCAGGATTTAATCTTTGAATGAAGTATGGTAGAAGTTGCTGGCTACATATTTTCTGTAGTCCCTATTACTTCCTGGAAGGAGCAGGTATAGCTTGTTAAAAGAGCCACCTCAAGCAGTAGACCAAAGGCCACTGAGACCGATAAGGCCAAGAGGATCTGGACTGGTAAGAGGTGGCTGATACAACACACGAATTCCCTCTATTTCTTTTTACTCTGCACTTTCCTATAACTGTAATTCACTCTTTCTTTTGCTCAGAGGAAAGGATATCCTCCTCTCCATCCAACCCCACTGGACGTGTCCCTATGCCCTGAGCTGGGTGATGCGGAGGGTATGGCCCTTGGACTACAGTCCTACCCTGGGGCAGATACTTCAGCTGACCTTAGTGCTGCCAGGGGTCCAGGGTTTTTTCTATGAAAAACTCTTGTTTCCAGTGCCCAAATCCTTCACTGGTAGAGGAATTTAAAGCGTAGCTCAAATGAAGGGTCCAGGAACAAAAAGCAAGTGCTGGGGTATGGCGAGCCAGAAGAGGTCAGAGCAAGCATCTAGAACACCGTGTGGCCTAGAGTAGATGCCTAGGCATTGATCATTGCATGAAATGCAAAGTGGAATGGGGATAGCAGGCATGGTCTGCAGCTGAACACGGTGGGCAAGATTAGAGTGCAGGTAGTTGGGAATATAATGAGTTCAGGTGTTAATATGTGGAGTTCGAGGGGCCCCTCAAGCAGCTGGATGTATCTTGCTTTGGTGGCTACATCCAGCTGCTTGGTGGGCATTTCCAAGATGGGTGTGCAGAGAGCTCTGGCTGGAGATACGAATCTGGAAGTCATCAGCGCATGGTCATACTTGAAATCCGAGGCCTAGATGATGACCTCCTGGGAGTGTGTGTGGAGTAAGAGAAGAAGGAGGCTGAGGAAAGTATTCCTGGGAACACCAACTCTTAAGGACCAGATAGAGGCTGAGAGGAAAGAGACCAGCCAAGGAATTAGGAGAAGCAGTAAATAATGGTGGTGTGGTAACTGAACCAAGAATTTCAGTAAGAATGGAGGGGTCAACAGGACCAAATGCTGCAGCCAAACCAAGATAGATAGAGCCAGAATCATGTCTAAGGGATCTGGTCAGATGGACGTCATTGGTGACCTCAGCAAATGTGTTATAGGACAGTGATGAGATCGGTTCATGTGGTTGTAAGGTGAGAAAGTAGAGATAGTAATTTTGGAGCTCATTGAAGATATTTTGCTGAGAAAGAAAGGAAAGAGAGAAGGAAATAGCTGGAAGCCTGTGTGAAGTAAAGGAAGGATATGTTAAGGAAAGCTCAAAGATGGTACAAAGGTAAGGGGAAGGGATCAGGAAAGTGGGAGAAGTTGAAGAAGGTAAAAGGTCCAAGGTGGGAGGGATAGAGATTGAGAGCACAAGTGGGAGTGGGCTTTAGGCCTGAATGAGTGGAGGGATATCCTTTCCTCTGACCGAAAGAAAGAGTGAATTACAGTTACAGGAAAGTGCAGAGTAAAAAAAATAGAGGGAATTCGTGTGTTGTATCAGCCACCTCTTACCAGTGCAGATCCTCTTGGCCTTGTCTGTTTCAGTGGCCTTTGGTCTACTGCTTGTGTCCTAGCCCCTTCTCTGAGTAGGCTCTGATCAGCTCAGACCAGTGCCATCTACCAGTATCTCACCACGTGCCCTGGGGCTTTCCTGTGGGTGCCCAGACGCCATGCACAGTGTAGAGGAGCTAACCCAACCCCGCGGTGCAAAGCTTTGGCTGATGAAAGCTGAGAGCTAGCTGTTAAATTCTCTTTCTATCTTCCTTGTCGACCGATCAGAGATGTAAGTCATGTATTTATGATCTTTCAAGAAATGGCCCCATGAGCTCAAGCGTGATACCAGTGCACCTTCGTATTGATTCTCTTATTCCTTCGTACCACCCCCACCCCCGCCACCTCTCCCCACGGCTTTCCTGGGATTGCACTCTCTAATAACAGATTAAGCTGAAGCCTGTGGTTTCTGCATGTCACAACAGCTGAATGTCAGTAATTCGTATGATTCAACCAAATAGGACCTCAGCCATTGCTCTCTGCTTTCTGGGGAACTTGGGCTAAGAAACACTTGAGGGTCTTGGCGAAGTAGTTATAGTCTCCTGCTGAATGTGAGCTTGTATTAATAGCTATCATTTATTGAGCATCTGCTGGGGGGAAGGCACTGTACTAATGGTTTTACATATGTAATCTCATTTAATATATAAAGTAGGAAGTATTTCCGTTTTCCTCATGAAAAAACTGATGTGATTAGAAGTTAGATAACCTGCTCAAGGCCATACATCTAATAAGTGGAATCAGATTTCAGACTCTGGTTTTTAAGCCTGCAATCTCTCTCTCTCTCTCTCTCTCTCTCTCTCTCTCTCTTAAGATTATTTATTTATTTGCAATCTCCTTATAGCATTATGTTGTCTTGTCTAAGCTTAATGTGATAGGGGAGTTAAACCACTGAAAAAGATAGACTAGAGGTAGTGAGGGACCCGATAACATTTAAAATTGTAAGTTTCTGTGGCTCACATTCATACAGTGGTATAGTGTTCTCCAAGTACCTTCAGCCGTTTGGCTACAGGATCAGAGAAATTTGGGGATTGAATTGATTGAGGAGGGGGGTATGGTGTTGAGAGTAAAAGAAGAACAGTGAAAAGAAGGGAGTGCAAGGAGATTGAGATGCAGCAAGAACTGACTGGAACTTCAAGCGACTGCCCCCTTTACATGAGGGCTCCATATTAGGCGCACACTAAGGAATGGTGGGGAGGAGGGAGGTGAGGAGGAGGAGGAAAGAATGGTGGGGAGGAGGAAAGTGAGGCCAGGTGGGGGCCAACTAACTGGGAAAAAATGGAGGGGTTCTCAGGTCAAAGAGAGCAAATTTATTGGGGAGCAAAGAGTTGGGAAGTCCGTAGGATAAGAATTGTGGTTAGCTTGGGATAGTGCTCTGGAGGTATCAAGTGTGTAATATTTCCCAAAGGAGTAGGTTACTGAAATGGAATGGGGGTGACAGTCATTAGAATTGAGGAAGTCAAGGCACTGTGAGGCTGTTGTGTTCCATTGATTATACTTCTGGATTTAGGAATCATCTAAGATGATGGTGGGACTAGGAGTGACCTATAAACCAGATGCCAGGATCCTTAGTAAACATGGCTGGACCGGAAGGTGAGTACATGATGGGAACAAGGGAGAGGTAAGATGGGGGTATATAGTTAATGTGATTTTCAAGTACGAAGGGATTTGTTTTGTTTTGTTTTGCAGGAGTTGGAAAGAGTAATAGTTTAGAATACAAAGTCAGCAAACTTCTCTTGGGTCAGATCTAGTCTTGCTGCCTGTTTTTGTAAATAAAGTTTTATTGGGACACCTTTGTTTGCATATTTTCTGGCTGCTTTCAAGCTACAATAGTAGAGTTAGGTAGTTGCAACAGAGCCAGTAGATCCCACAATGCCTAAAATATCTACTATCAGGTACTTCAAAGTAAATGTTTGCCAACCCCTGGTTTAGAAAATGCAGTGTGTGGGGGTGAGGGCAGGGGGGTTGGAGTAAGGAGAATGGTAAATCGGCTTTCCCTAACCCTCACTCCAGCTCAGTATGCTGCTTTCAGTTAGCAGCAGGAGGTAGAGTGAGTATTCAGGGAAGAAGTGGCAGACATAGGAGTAGACTTTGTTTATCGTGGACTAAGAGTTCCAGAGTGCACAGTGGAAGTGGGAGAGAGAAAAGTGGCAAGAAATGGATGAAGAAGGGAGGAGGAGTGGAATGGCATTGAACAAATTGTTGGATTCTTGATGGCCAGCCTGCATTTGCAATTTGGGTGGTACCTGGGGATCACAGGCATAAAAAGGCAAAGAGGAATTTACCCAAGGTTCTCATTTGGGTCAGGATGAGCTACTTTCAGATTGTCCCTAGCTTAGTAAAGAATTCCAGATTCCGAAGGCAAGATGCCCATGGCAAGGTGGTCTCCAGGGCAGCCCTAGACCTCTCTAATTCCCTTGTTTTGGCAGGCTACGAAAAATGTCATCTGGTAATTTTTGAATATAGAACATGATCCTGTTTTTCCCCATTGGAATACTCATAGGTTTTACTTTCTATTGATGGCGTTACAAAGATTATAAATATACTTTTTTGTCACGTAGATGGAGAATTGCATGCTGATAACTCTTCTTTGAAGGTAGTACATTATTTAAAAAAAAAAATATATATATATATATATATATATATATCTATCTAGAAGGCATCCCTGGGTCAGTCATCTTCTCTCTTTTCTATTTTGAATTATATTCCGAACTGTAAATTCCATCAGACCAGGGACCATATTTGGCTCTTTCATTATTGTGTCCCCAGAGCTTAGGAGTAGTTAAAAGCTCAATAAATTTTTGTTGGATGAATGAGTAAGAAAGGGGTTTCCTCTTAATGGAATATGACTTTGGTAATAGTGTTAGAAGTATTGGAAAAATACCATTTCATATTTTCCATGAAAACTAGTGCTTGCTGCACACTTCCTTTGTTTGTAATGAAGTAACTCTGGAAAGACATGCAAGAAACCAGTGAAGCTTGGGGGTGGGGGAGATATAAGTGGGGAGGAGAATGGGACAACTTGGAGAAGGGCACATGAAGTAAATGTATTAAATACGGAAACATTAGCAACTCATTTGGAAGTTGCCAGAGAAGCTCACAGGTGCTCATGTGGTAAATGGCAGGAGATGTGCCTTTGCAGGAGGCCACAATCCCCACCATGCCTTAGTGTGCACCTAATATGGAGGCCTCATGTAAAGGGGGCAGTCGCTTGAAGTTCCAATCAGTTCTTGCCACCCCTGGTCCAAAGTGGCCAGATTCCTTTATTTTCCAAGAGGACTGGAAAATCCAGATTTTTTATGGAAACTCTTTCAGATTTGAGAAGTTAGCAAGGAATTCATTTTTGTAGAAAGTGAAAACTGCAGCCTGGGGGCAGCTAGGTAGCTCAGTCTGTTGAGCGTCCGGCTCTTTGTTTTGGTTTATGTCATGATCCCGTGGAGAAGCCCACTTCAGGCTCCCTGCTCAGCTCTCAGCAGGGAGTCTGCTTGAAGATTCTCTCCCTCTGATCTTCCCTCCTCTCTCTTTCTCTTTCTCTCACTCAAATAAATAAACAAATCTTTGGGGGAAAAAAGCCTGCAGTCTGTACACAACCTCTGATCTAGAGGAGTCCAGAATCTGTGCCTCAAGAAATCTGGAAACTTTTTCATTTTTTTAAGAGATTTTATTTATTTTTTAGAAGATTTTATTTATTTGTTTGTTTAGAGAGAGAGAGCATGTGCGTGAGCATGAGCTGGGGGAGGAGCAGAGGGAGAGGGAGAGAGAGAATCTCAAGCAGGCTCCGTGCTGAGTGTAGAGCCTCACATGGGGCTTGATCTCATGACCTTGATATGACCTGAGACGAAATAAAGTTGGATGCTTAATCGACTGAGCCACCCACGTGCCTCTAAGATTTTATTTTTAAGTAATCTCTACACCCACCTGGGGGGCCAGAACTCACAACCCCAAGATCAAGTCTCACTCTCCACTGACTGAGCCAGCGAGGTACCTCCCTGAAAACTTCTTTACCAAGTGGTAGAGTTTGTGGCACTCTAAGAACGTTTAGGGCTACTATTTAATGTGCTGTTTGAAACCAAAGATGCCAAGGGGAATAACAAATGTTGGGCAGAGGTGCTCATGTGTGGTTGTTCAAGGCGAGCACTGCACAAGTGCTCCCGACCACAGAAGAGAGAGGAAGGTTGAAATAGAGTCCATGGAAGGAGACCTTCATGATGGATAGATCAAGCTGGTAACATCTGAACCCCTCCAAATGCAACATCACTAAAAGACACAACCAGATGTGATATGTCACCTGACGAAGCCACAGGAGATACCCAGTGCTGTCAAAGAATTATTCTTACAAAAACAAAACCAAACCACTAAAGTCCAGTCTGATTATCCTCTAGATAAGGATCATCAAACTATGGTCTCCCAGCCAAATCCAGCCCTTTACCTGATTTTATAAATACAGTTTCATTGAGACCCAACCACATCCATTTATTTACCTATTGTCAATGGCTGCTTTTGCACCACAATGGCAGAGTTGAAACCATGTGAACTGCAGAGCTTAGAATGTTTATTATCTGGATCTTTAGAGGAAAAATTTGACCAACCCCCATGCTAGATCTAGATACCTATTTATAGGAAATACGGAGGACAGAGGAGCATCCTTAACCAACACCGTTGGGAGGCAGTCAGCATAACCCCAAATGTGGAATGGTCTTCAGAACAAATGATCCAGTTCCTTCCATAAACAAGTGGCAAGAAAACACAAGGAGGCAGAACTATTATACACTCCAAGAAACTTAAAAGACATATCTGCCAGCCAGGGAAGTGGGGCTAATAATTGGGTATTTGATGAGATCAAGGAATGAAGTCATTTTTGGTAGATGTGAAAAATGGCATTACGTTAACTGCGGTGATATTTGGGGTTGGATCCTAGAGTGATAAATAGAACATTCATGGAAAAACTGATAAAATCCACCTAAAGGGACGCCTGGGTGGCTCAGTTCTTAAGTGTCTGCCTTCCTGGGATCCAGCCCCGCGTAGGTCTCCTTGCTCAGCGGGAGGCCTGCTTCTCCCTCTCCCACTTACCCTGCTTGTGTTCCCTCTCCAACTGTGTCTCTCTCCGTCAAATAAATAAATAAAATCTTTTTAAAAATCCACCTAAAATCCGTGGTTTAATTAGTAATAATGTACCATAGTACTGGCTCATACTTATGTAACATTAGGACAACTGGGTGAGGGACATACAGGACTTCCCTATCATCTTTGCAACTTTTCTGTTATTCTAAAATTATTCCAAAATAAAGTTTTTTAAAATTGTATTCAATTAATTTAATTGTATTTAAATTCAATTTAGTTAACATGAACTGTATTGTCAGTTTCAGGGGTAGAATTTAGTGATTCATTAGTTGGATAGAACACCCAGTGCTCATTATATCAAGTGCCCTCCTTAATAAAGCTTATTTCATTTTATTTTTTAAGATTTTATTTATTTATTTGAAAGAGAGCTCAAGCAGGGGGTGGGGCAGAGGGAGAGGAAGAAGCAGGGAGCCCAATGCAGGGCTCTATCCCAGAGCCCTGGGATCATGATCTGAGCCCAAGGCAGACGCTTAACTAACTGAGCCACCCAGGTGCCCCAATAAAGCTTACTTTAAAACTAATAAAAACTAGTGCTTCTTCAAATTGAAAACAAACACCAGGCTTATAGATTTTACCAAATTAAAAAAAAATAGCACAGGAGACCAATTTTGTCTCAGAAATAAATGCTTTCAGAAAAATCCTGATTTGAATTGAATTAACACTGGTGGATTTTTTAGAAATGTGTGATTTTCAACATGGTTTTATTTATTTATTAAAAAGATTTTATTTATTTATCTGACAGACAGAGATCACAAGTAGGCAGAGAGGCAGGCAGAGAGAGGAGGAAGCAGGTTCCCCACTGAGCAGAGAGCCCGATGTGAGGCTCGATCCCAGGACCCTGAGACCATGACCCGAGCCGAAGGCAGAGGCTTTAACCCACTGAGCCACCCAGGTGCCCCGTCAACATGGTTTTAAATGAATGATGTTTGAGGGGTCTGAGATGGGGAGTAGGAAAAGGTATAAAATAAATGGTGAAAGGACAGAAAATCTAGACTCTCAGTGCCTTAGCCAATCCACACTGCTGTTATAGAAATGCCAAAGACTGAGGACGCCTGGGTGGCTCAGTCAGTTAAGCGTCTGCCTTCAGCTTATGTTATGATCTTAGGTCCTGTGATCGAGCCCCGCATTGGGTTCCTTGCTCAGTGGGGAACCTGCTTCTCCCTCTGCTTGCTGCTCCCCCTGCTTGTGCTCTCTCTTGCTCTCTCTCTCTCTGACAAATAAATAAATAAAATCTTAAAAAAAAAAAAGAAAGAAATACCAAAGACTGGGTGACACAAACAACAAACATTTATTTCTCACGGTTCTGGAGGCAGAAAATCTAAGATCAAGTAGATTCAGTCTGCTGAGAGCCCAATTCCTAGTTCATGGAAGGCTGACTTCTGGCTGTGTCCTCACATGGAGGTGTAGGGGCAACAGAGCTCTCCCGGGTGTCTTGGGCATTAGTCCCCTTCATGAGGGTTCCATTCTCATGACCTCAGCACTTTCCAAAGGTCCCACCACCTAACACCATCATAGAGGAGAGTAGGTTTCAACATAACCTATGTCATGGGACATGGGTCCCGTGCATTTTGAGGGGACACAAACATTCAATGTATAGCACTCTGCTACAAGACTTCCTACTCAAAATCACAAACAATCTTTGCCAGAGTAGAGAAAGAACATAGGAGGTAAGCCAAATAATTAGAAATCTGTGATGATCATGGAAGGAATAGAAATCGAACCAGGGGTCTTGTCCTACCTTTGCTAATTTTGACAAAGAATGTGGACAAGGCCATGCCCTCAAGTTCTTTATTTCAGGAGCGCTCATACCAAATTTGAGTTATAAAGAGGGGCAGTATGGCCCAGTGCTTTAGAGTCTGGGCTAGTGAGTTTCAAGTACCTGGCTCTTAATAGCACTTATTAGCTATGTGGCCTGAATAGTTTCATGTAACTTCTCTAGGCTTCAGTTTCTTCATCCATAAATTAGAATTAATAATAGTATCTACCGTATAAGGTTGTATGAGTATTAAATTAGTATATATATATTATATTTTATACACACACACACACACACACACACATATATGGCACATAACCTGACACACAATAAGTACTCAATAATCACTAGCTATTACTATTATTATTATTATTATTCAGTATCAAGTAAAAAAGGCTCCAGTGTTTTACATGTAGGTTCTCATCTAGTACCCTGTCTGAAAACCAAGTGAAACGTTTCGCTTAACCTTAACTCAGTCCTGGCCATTTTGGCACTTTGAGCATATTGTGGAGGAGGATTTGCTGTTTGTTGGAAGATGTGGTCTGCGTTCTTTTATTCCTTCCCCCTAGAAATTTCTAGGAGAATTCTAAAAAATCTTGTAGGTGGAGTGACAGAGAGGACAGAAAATTGGGTTCCGAGAGCTTAATGGCCTTTTCTTTGTGTACTTCAAAACATCACCATAAGGTGGAGCTCTTCCCTTACTCTAAAATCACCAGAGCTTTCAAATTCAACTTTCTAAAGACTTGAGTACATGGCAGGATAATAATGAAAGCCACTTAAAGTTGATTATAGACTTGGTACACTAAAAGTAGTCATGTTCTTTAAAGAAAAACGTTGCAGAAGAGTGAGTTTAAATATTTTGTGATAGGCAAATGCTTGCTTCCAGAAAAATCAAAACATCTATTTGAAGGTTTTATTTTTTTATTTTTTAAACATTTTATTTATTTATTTGACAGAGACACATCGAGAGAGAGAAACAAGCAGGGGGAGTGGGAGAGGGAGAAGCAGGCTTCCTGCTGAGCAGGGAGCCTGATGTGGGGCTTGATCCTAGGAGCCTGGGATCATGACCTGAGCCGAAGGCAGAGGCTTAACGACTGAGCCACCCAGGTATCCCTATTTGAAGATTTTAGATTCAAACCAGAAACAGGAGAAATTATTTAAAAAATGGGGCAATCTAAAATGAGTTGCATAATATAAATCACTTTACATATGAATATCGTGTGTGTGTGCGCGCGTGTGTGTTTGTATGCATGCATGTCTACCTCCGAAAGAGTGCTGAAGAGTCTCAAATTAATGCCTGAATGTGCTTGCTTTGGGGAGAATTGAGGAGCTCCAGCTCAGTTGTCTGAAGCCATTTGCTTACATATCACAGGTATCTGCCGGTGTCCAACATGGCTTTTAGGCCTTGAATGCCGATAAGGATGATAGCCTCACCAATATATCTTGTGACCAGCAAACAGGGAGAGAGACATTTCTAAATATCCTCACTCTGTTCATGACCGAAGTTCTGGATCCTTTCATTTTGTGCCTAGTGGAACAAACCTAATCATGGGGGAATATCAGAGGCTGGTATAGCTTGGATGGGTGGGGCTCCTCAGGGCTCGATCAGAAAATTCTTGGCTGAGTCAGAAGAGGGCATCATCTGGGTGGTGAAGCCATGAATAATTTGTTTCATCTCTATACATTTTCTGTTGGCTCATCTTGGTAAATGTATTTTTTTTTACAGTGAGTCTATAGTATTTTTTAAAAAATATTTTATTTATTAATTTGACAGAGAGAGAGAGAGAGAGATCACAAGTAGGCAGAGAGGCAGGAAGGAAGCAGTCTCCCTGCTGAGCAGAGAGCCTGACACGGGTCTCAATCCCAGGACCCTGAGATCATGACCCGAGCTGAAGGCAGAGGCTTTAACCCACTGAGACACCCAGGCGCCCTGAGTCTATAGTATTTTTATAATTAAAATAAAATAACCCAATTTCAACTTTGGAAGGACAAACAGGCCAAGTCAAAAACTAGATGAGATCATCCAAACCTCACTAAAAGTGAAGGGGGCTAAATATGAACGTTGACATTGGGGTAGGGAGCCAAGAGTCCAGGTTCTGGGTGTTGTTAGCAAACATCAATTGATTTGAGAACGATAAGGACAGTGGCCATGGGTAATCCCGAGTAAGTGCTTAGAGAGGCAGGAATCCAGCCCTTTTTGGGTGGGTAAGGCCTCGTCTTCCCAGGGTCAGCGGAGTGGCTGACAAGTTTCCGTGGTGTGCTTGAAGCAGAAGGCAAGCTCCCCAACCTGTCTCTTGGTCCATACCCTGGAGTTGCAGGAGGGAGGCCAGTACTCAGGTTCCTGGCCTGGAGTTGTTGGGTGCGTCAGAGCTGGGGAGTGGCAGGCTGAGTCTTGATGGTCCAGGTGCAGGCCCCTCCCTTTTTCTGGAGTACTTGGCCATTCCCAACAGGTGAACTGGAGGGTGAGAGGTTTATTGGCAACATGCCCGCATTCTCCATATGCCAGCGTGCTGTGTAGTCCCCCAGAGGGGATCTCTGGTTGATGAACAATCACTTTGGTTAAGGGAGGACCTGAGAAAATTCATCTGTCCAGTCCTCTCCTCCCCTTTCCCAGGTCTGCTATGAGTCCTGGTATCTCTGAACAGCTACAGGTTTAGGAGAAAACCTGGACATTTTGCTGGAGTGGCCTCGGTTTGGGTGGAGAAGCCGAGTCAGGTAGGCGCACTCTGAGTCACTGAGGCAACTTGGCCTTGGCTTTAGTTTGCTCTGTCTTAAGTAAAATTGTGTGGGCCTATTACTGCATTTTTTCCTCACAGTGCTTGAGTCCCAGGAGTAAGAAAAATTGGGCCTCTTCCATATTCCCCAGGTGTCTGATGGAAAGTTCTGGAAAGCTGCCTGACCTGCTGCAATTTCCCCTTTGTGCGTGTGTGTGTGTGTGTGTGCGCGTGTGCGAGAGAGAGAGAGAGAGAGAGAGAGAAAGAGAGAGACAGATAGACAAAGGAGCCAGAAGCATTGATACCTGGATCAGAAAGCCAAGATTCAAAAAATTATGAACAGGGCACCATGATTTATTGGATTAGAGGCAGCCATCAAAGTTGGAGTACAAATCTAGGAATTTAAAGTTAAGGAGACAAGAAATTGGTAAGAAATTGGTTTAAAACAGTCTAGATGAACAGGAATCTCAAGGACGGATACCAACAACTAGCACTTTTTAAAAATCTATCTCTGGTGTTGAACATGCTTTGTTCAGCATATATACCCTTCTTAAAAAATTGTTTTGAATCTTTATAGCTATATGTAGTTATATTAGCTAGTCCTTTAACTTGTTTGCGTCTGTAAGTCCACTAAAATTTTCTAAGAAATAAAGCCTCATCAGATAAAAGAATTGACAACGATGGTAGGTCCATCGTTTTGCTCTTCTTATCCTTAAAAGTGCCTCTGTATATCCTGTTGGAAAGAAAGATGTTAGGGCTCCAGCTTATTTTTCTGTTTGGATAAGAAATGTCACGTCTTTGTGTAATTGCCTTTATTTTGAAATGCAGATTTTTTTTTAAGGCCAAGTTTGTTTCTCTGACCCAGTTTTCCCCTCTGTTTTGTCACTTGGCTTATTTAAAATATGAAACTGGGAACAAGGCACTGGGGGCCTCATGATGACTGTGTCAGTGATTTGGTATGTGATCTTGGCCAGCATGCTTAACAGATGAGACACAGAAAGGTTAAATGGGGTTTGAAGGACCGTAAATACTGACCTGCCTCATTAAGACATTATTTAGGTACAGTATATCTTTTTTACCCAAAAGCAAAGGAAAGCAAAGCAAAACACAAAATAAGCTACCCCCACCCCGCCGCCCCATATTCCCTGTCCCTTTCTTTCCCCACATTTCTCTCGGTTTCCGTATCTGTTGATCAAGTCCAGAGTAGGGAAGGTTTCTCTGCAAGACGTCTCTCATGCCTCTTCGTCTGGGTTCTTGACTAGTCTGACAGCACTCTCTGGATACATTGGGGTGCTTGGTCTTTGAAAATGGGGAGTTCTATTTGGGAACACATAAAAACTTGTTTTCAGTCATCTTACTTGGCCCGTGTAGAGCTATACTGGGTATGTTGAGGGATCTAGGCCTAATCTCAGTCCTACTTATTTATTTTTTATTCTTTTAAGGTTGTATTTATTCATTTGAGACAGAGAGATAGAGAGAGCATGAGTAGGGGGAGAGGCAGAGGGAAAGGGAGAAGCAGACTCACTGCTGAGCTGGGAGCCCAACGTGGGGCCCAATTCCAGGACCTGGAGATCATGACCTGAGCTGAAGACAGACGATTAACCATCCGAGCCACCCAGGTATCCCTCAGTCCTATTTAGGGTTAAAGGCATGCACCCAGGCCCCTTTTGAGGGGTAATAGAAGGGAAGGCTGGGGTCACCAACCTGCTTGGGAAAAAAGACGTTGCTTGCTAGAAAGCCTGAAAGAGGACTGGTTGTTGAAGCCATCTGAGAAACGCTATGACCCTCTGACCATGAACATCAGTTTATTACAGACCCTGTTAATAACCTGGAGATTAAATTGTCTTCTTTGTAACTCCCATTATGCCTATCATGTATATTAGATTAAAAGTTATAAGAAGCAGTAATGTATTTGAACTCCTTGGAAATACATTTGAAGGCATCATCATAACAAAACATGGCTACCGTCTTATAACGTGTGTTTGAGGGTCTGGTGGTGTAGATTGTGAGGGCTGCTGACATGGCCTAGAATAGCCAGGACTCCAAATGGCTCTTTGCATGGCTATAATAAAATCTGCTAGTGGGACTAGAGTAGTAGTGTCTTCTGAGTTGCTCTAAATAGGCAGAATATTTTAAAATTCTTCTTTAGGGCGCCTGGGTAGCTTAGTCAGTTCAGTGTCTACCTTTGGCTCAGGTCATGATCCCAGGGTGCTGGGATTGAGCCCCGCATCGGGCCCCCCGCTCAGCAGAAAGCCTGCTTCTCCCTCTGCCTCTGCGGCTCCCCCTGCCTGTTCTTTCTTTCTGTCAAATAAAAATAAATAAAATTCTTCTTTAAAATACACAAATCCACTCTGGGCCATATCAAGATTGGGTTTAGTTTCAAGTAAGAGGAAAAACTCTTTTTCTAACTACCTAGGCTAGAAAACTTGTCATCCTTGACATCTCCTTTTCCCCCTGGCTTTCTCTCTCAATCTTCTGGAGTTTACCTCCTTTGTAGACACGGCCAGTTACCTGCCACTATCCCATTTTTCTTTTTGTTTGTTTTGTTTTGTTTTAAAGATTTTATTTATTTATTTGTTGGAGAGAGAGAGCACAAGCAGGGGGAGCGGCAGGCAGAGGGAGAGGGATGCTCCCCCCGAACAAGGGACCCAATGCGGGGCTCGATTCCAGGATGCTGGGATCATGACCTGAGCTGAAGACAGACACCCAACGACTGAGCCGCCCAGGTGCCGCTGGTTATCGCTTTCTAATGGTATTCCGTTTCCTTACGTTCATTTCTTATCACTCTACTAGACTTGGTGCTCTTTGAAGGCTGGATGCATTTATGATTTGCTTCCATAGTGTCATAATACTTGGCAGAGTACCTTACGCTTAGGGTTACCATATGTCTTGGTTTGTCTAGGACAATACAGGTTTACGCCCTCTCTGATATAAGTATTAACAGTGCCCCCTTTAACACTCAAAATGTCCCTGTTAAGAATGATAAATTATAGGGGCATCTGGCTGGCTTAGTCAGTGGAGTGTGCGACTCTTGATCTCAGGATTGTGAATCTGAGCCCCATGTTGGGTGTAGAGAGTACTTAAAAGTAAAATCTTCAAAAAAGGGGGATGATAAATTCTATAGTCGCTCTGCTCATGTGGCCTACATTTAGCGGATAATTGATGGATGTATACATGAATGAATGATAGAGGTTAGGTGGCCGTCCCCACAGAGAAGGTAATGGAACCTGTAGAACTGGTAAGTTCATCCAAAGGGAGAGACTAGACGAGACAAGGGTCATGGACAGGACCTATAGGGAATGCTCACATTTAAGGGATAGATAGAGGAAATAGTCCACAGATCCAGCGTAGTGATTTCATGGAAGCGAGGGAGACCATTGTAGGAGGGAAGAACTGGTCAACATTGGTCAAAGCTGCAGCTAGGTCAGGTGGGGTGAATTCTAAGAAAAAGCCCATAGAATCTGCCAGTTATGAGGTCATTACTGACTTTCAGGACAGTAGTTTCAATGGAGTATAATAGAGTGTGGAGTGGAAGCTGGGTTCCCAGGGGTCGGGGAGTGAACAGGTGCTGAGCAAGGGGTCGGTGAGCCAGGGCTACATCTGTGAGAAGTTTGACCTGTGACAGGAGACAGTGAAAGGAAGAGGAGACATAGAAGGGTGACTTGGGTCAAAGTCAGAGGAGCCCTGAATGTGTTTATGGACCAGGGGGATGGAGCCATGAAAAATAGCTAATGGCACGATTTCTCTTAGGAGCAGAGAGGGGTTGGCATCAAGTGTCCAAGGAGAGGACATAGCTGTGGCCCAAAAAAGAGAGACATGGCTTT
>NW_022631149.1:1115603-1166661 GCF_010015895.1 Lontra canadensis | reverse complement strand
ATCTTGCTTCATTTACTCTTCTCCTACCCCCTTAACCCCCCATGTTGCATCTCCTCTCCCTCATATCAGGGAGATCATATGATAGTTGTCTTTCTCCGATTGACTTATTTCGCTAAGCATGATACCCTCTAGTTCCATCCACGTCGTCACAAATGGCAAGATTTCATTTCTTTTGATGGCTGAATAGTATTCCATTGTGTATATATACCACATCTTCTTGATCCATTCGTCTGTTGATGGACATCTAGGTTCTTTCCATAGTTTGGCTATTGTAGACATTGCTGCTATAAACATTCGGGTGCACGTGCCCCTTCGGATCACTACGTTTGTATCTTTAGGGTAAATACCCAGCAGTGCAATTGCTGGGTCATAGGGTACCTCTATTTTCAACATTTTGAGGAACCTCCATGCTGTTTTCCAGAGTGGTTGCACCAGCTTGCATTCCCACCAACAGTGTAGGAGGGTTCCCCTTTCTCCGCATCCTCGCCAGCATCTGTCATTTCCTGACTTGTTAATTTTAGCCATTCTGACTGGTGTGAGGTGGTATCTCATTGTGGTTTTGATTTGTATTTCCCTGATGCCGAGTGATATGGAGCACTTTTTCATGTGTCTGTTGGCCATCTGGATGTCTTGTTTGCAGAAATGTCTGTTCATGTCTTCTGCCCATTTCTTGATTGGATTATTTGTTCTTTGGGTGTTGAGTTTACTAAGTTCTTTATAGATTCTGGACACTAGCCCTTTATCTTTTGATCTTGATAAAATCCCAATAGTTCATTTTTGCCCTTGCTTCCCTTGCCTTTGGCGATGTTCCTAGGAAGATGTTGCTGCGGCTGAGGTCGAAGAGGTTGCTGCCTGTGTTCTCCTCAAGGATGTTGATGGATTCCTTTCTCACATTGAGGTCCTTCATCCATTTTGAGTCTATTTTCGTGTGTGGTGTAAGGAAATGATCCAATTTCATTTTTCTGCATGTGGCTGTCCAATTTTCCCAACACCATTTATTGAAGAGGCTGTCTTTTTTCCATTGGACATTCTTTCCTGCTTTGTCGAAGATTAGTTGACCATAGAGTTGAGGGTCTATTTCTGGGCTCTCTATTCTGTTCCATTGATCTATGTGTCTGTTTTTGTGCCAGTACCACGCTGTCTTGATGATGACAGCTTTGTAATAGAGCTTGAAGTCCGGAATTGTGATGCCACCAACTCTGGCTTTCTTTTTCAATATTCCTTTGGCTATTCGCGGTCTTTTCTGGTTCCATATAAATTTTAGGATTATTTGTTCCATTTCTTTGAAAAAAATGGATGGTACTTTGATAGGAATTGCATTAAATGTGTAGATTGCTTTAGGTAGCATAGACATTTTCTCAATATTTATTCTTCCAATCCAGGAGCATGGAACATTTTTCCATTTCTTTGTGTCTTCCTCAATTTCTTTCATGAGTACTTTATAGTTTTCTGTGTATAGATTCTTAGTCTCTTTGGTTAGGTTTATTCCTAGGTATCTTATAGTTTTGGGTGCAATTGTAAATGGGATGGACTCCTTAATTTCTCTTTCTTCTGTTTTGTTGTTGGTGTAGAGAAATGCAACTGATTTCTGTGCATTGATTTTATATCCTGACACTTTATTGAATTCGTGTACAAGTTCTAGCAGTTTTGGAGTGGAGTCTTTTGGGTTTTCCACATATAGTATCATATTGTCTGTGAAGAGTGATAGTTTGACTACTTCTTTGCCGATTTGGATGCCTTTAATTTCTTTTTGTTGTCTGATTGCTGAGGCTAGGACTTCTAGTACTATGTTGAATAGCAGTGGTGATAACGGACATCCCTGCCGTGTTCCTGACCTTAGCGGAAATGCTTTCAGTTTTTCTCCATTGAGAATGATATTTGCGATGGGTTTTTCATAGATGGCTTTGATAATATTGAGGTATGTGCCCTCTATCCCTACACTTTGAAGAGTTTTGATCAGGAAGGGATGCTGTACTTTGTCAAATGCTTTTTCAGCATCTATGGAGAGTATCATATGGTTCTTGTTCTTTCTTTTATTAATGTGTTGTATCACATTGATTGATTTGCGGATGTTGAACCAACCTTGCAGCCCTGGAATAAATCCCACTTGGTCGTGGTGAATAATCCTTTTAATGTACTGTTGAATCCTATTGGCTAGTATTTTGGTGAGAATTTTTGCATCTGTGTTCATCAAGGATATTGGTCTGTAGTTCTCTTTTTTGATGGGATCCTTGTCTGGTTTGGGGATCAAGGTGAGGCTGGCCTCATAAAATGAGTTTGGAAGTTTTCCTTCCATTTCTATTTTTTGGAACAGTCTCAGGAGAATAGGAATTAGTTCTTCTTTAAATGTTTGGTAGAATTCCCCCGGGAAGCCGTCTGGCCCTGGGCTTTTGTTTGTTTGGAGATTTTTGATGACTGTTTCAATCTCCTTACTGGTTATGGGTCTGTTCAGGCTTTCTATTTCTTCCTGGTTCAGTTGTGGTAGTTTATATGTCTCTAGGAATGCATCCATTTCTTCCAGATTGTCAAATTTGTTGGCATAGAGTTGCTCATAATATGTTCTTATAATTGTCTGTATTTCTTTGGTGTTAGTTGTGATCTCTCCTCTTTCATTCATGATTTTATTGATTTGGGTCCTTTCTCTTTTCTTTTTGAGAAGTCTGGCCAGGGGTTTATCAATCTTATTAATTCTTTCAAAGAACCAGCTCCTCGTTTCATTGATTTGTTCTATTGTTTTTTTGGTTTCTATTTCATTGATTTCTGCTCTGATCTTTATGATTTCTCTTCTCTTGCTGGGTTTAGGGTTTCTTTCTTGTTCTTTCTCCAGCTCCTTTAGGTGTAGGGTTAGGTTGTGTACCTGAGACCTTTCTTGTTTCATGAGAAAGGCTTGTACCGCTATATATTTTCCTCTCAGGACTGCCTTTGCTGTGTCCCACAGATTTTGAACTGTTGTGTTTTCATTATCATTTGTTTCCATGAATTTTTTCAATTCTTCTTTAATTTCCTGGTTGATCCATTCATTCTTTAGAAGGATGCTGTTTAGTCTCCATGTATTTGGCTTCTTTCCAAATTTCCTCTTGTGATTGAGTTCTAGCTTCAGGGCATTGTGGTCTGAAAATATGCAGGGAATGATCCCAATCTTTTGATACCGGTTGAGACCTGATTTAGGACTGAGGATGTGATCTATTCTGGAGAATGTTCCATGTCCACTAGAGAAGAATGTGTATTCTGTTGCTTTGGGATGAAATGTTCTGAATATATCTGTGATATCCATCTGGTCCAGTGTGTCATTTAAGGCCTTTATTTCTTTGTTGATCTTTTGCTTGGATGATCTGTCCATTTCAGTGAGTGGAGTGTTAAAGTCCCCAACTATTATTGTATTATTGTTGATGTATTTCTTTGATTTTGTTATTAATTGGTTTATATAGTTGGCTGCTCCCACGTTAGGGGCATAGATATTTAAAATTGTTAGATCTTCTTGTTGGACAGATCCTTTGAGTATGATATAGTGTCCTTCCTCATCTCTTATTATAGTCTTTGGCTTAAAATCTAATTGATCTGATATAAGGATTGCCACTCCTGCTTTCTTCTGATGTCCATTAGCATGGTAAATTCTTTTCCACCCCTTCACTTTAAATCTGAAGGTGTCTTCGGGTTTAAAATGAGTTTCTTGTAGGTAACATATAGATGGGTTTTGTTTTTTGATCCATTCTGATACCCTGTGTCTTTTGATTGGGGCATTTAGCCCATTAACATTCAGGGTAACTATTGAGAGATATGAATTTAGTGCCATTGTATTGCCTGTAAGGTGACTGTTATTGTATATTGTTTCTGTTCCTTTCTGATCTACTACTTTTAGGCTCTCTCTTTGCTTAGAGGACCCCTTTCAATATTTCCTGTAGAGCTGGCTTGGTGTTTGCAAATTCTTTCAGTTTTTGTTTGTCCTGGAAGCTTTTAATCTCTCCTTCTATTTTCAATGATAGCCTAGCTGGATATAGTATTCTTGGCTGCATGTTTTTCTCGTTTAGTACTCTGAATATATCATGCCAGCTCTTTCTGGCCTGCCAGGTCTCTGTGGATCAGTCTCCTGCCAATCTAATATTTTTACCATTGTATGTTACAGACTTCTTCTCCCGGGCTGCTTTCAGGATTTTCTCTTTGTCACTAAGACTTGTAAATTTTACTATTAGGTGACAGGGTGTGGACCTCTTCTTGTTGATTTTGACGGGGGTTCTCTGAACCTCCTGGATTTTGATGCTTGTTCCCTTTGCCATATTGGGGAAATTCTCTCCAATAATTCTCTCCAATATACCTTCTCCCCTCTCTCTTTCTTCTTCTTCTGGAATCCCAATTATTCTAATGTTGTTTCGTCTTACGGTGTCACTTATCTCTTGAATTCTGCCCTCGTGGTCCAGTAGCTGTTTGTCCCTCTTTTGCTCAGCTTCTTTATTCTCTGTCATTTGGTCTTCTATATCGCTAATTCATTCTTCTGCCTCATTTATCCTAGCAGTGAGAGCCTCCATTTTTGATTGCACCTCATTAATAGCTTTTTTGATTTCAACTTGATTAGATTTTAGTTCTTTTATTTCTCCAGAAAGGGCTTTTATATCTCCCGAGAGGGTTTCTCTAATATCTTCCATGCCTTTTTCGAGCCCAGCTAGAACCTTGAGAATCGTCATTCTGAACTCTAGATCTGACATATTACCAATGTCTGTATTGATTAGGTCCCTAGCCTTTGGTACTGCCTCTTGTTCTTTTTTTTGTGGTGAATTTTTCCGCCTTGTCATTTTGTCCAGATAAGAGTATATGAAGGAACAAGTAAAATACTAAAAGGGTGGCAACAACCCCAGGAAAATATGCTTTAGCCAAATCAGAAGAGATCCCAAATCGTGAGGGGGAGGGAGAGGGGATAAAAAGAGGTTCAGAAAGAGAAAAAAAAAAAAAAAGAAAAAAAAAAGAAACAAATAAAAAAAGAAAACCAATAATGAAATAATATAAAAAGGAAAAAATATATATATATTAGATAAACTAGTTAAAAAACGTTAAAAAAGAAAAGGGTAAACATTAAAAAAATTTAGCAGAAGAAGAGAAAAAAAATTGAAAAAGAAAAAATTAACTGCAAGGCTAAAGAATCATGGGAGAAAGCCATGAGTTCTGTGCTTTGCTTTCTCCTCCTCTGGAATTCCGCTGCTCTTCTTGGTATTGAAACTGCACTCCTCGTAAGTGAACTTGGTCCTGGCTGGGTTTCTTGTTGATCTTCTGGGGGAGGGGCCTGTTGTCGTGATTCTCAAGTGTCTTTGCCCCAGGCGGAGTTGCACCGCCCTTACCAGGGGCCGGGCTGAGTAATCCGCTCGGGTTTGCTTTCGGGAGCTTTTGTTCCCTGAGCGCTTTCCGTAGAGTCCGGAGGACGGGAATGAAGATGGCGGCCTCCCAGTCTCCGGCCCGGAGGAGCCGAGAGCCCGGGGCCCCACTCCTCAGTGCGCCCTCAGAGAACAGCGCCCAATTGCTCCCGTCACCCTGGCCTCTGGCCGCGCTCCGAGCTGACCGAGCCTGCGAGCGGTTCAAGGTAACCCCGAGCTGAGAGTCACTCCTCGGCTCTGTCTCTGTAGCCGGCTTCCCCGTTCTAATACCTGCAAGCTCTGCGACACTCAGACACCCCGATCCTTCTGTGACCCTGCGGGACCTGAGGCCACGCTGACCCCGTGTAGGCTTCACCCCGGTTAAGCCTCTGGAGCGATGTCCCTCAGCGGAACAGACTTTTAAAAGTCCTGATTTTGTGCTCCGTTGCTCCGCCGCTTGCCGGGAGCCGGCCCCTCCCCCCGCGGTCTATCTTCCCATCCCTTTGGATTCACTTCTCCGCCAGTCCTACCTTTCAGAAAGTGGTCGATTTTCTGTTTCTAGAATTGCTGTTCTTCTTTTCTTCGATCTCCCGTTGGATTTGTAGGTGTTTGCAATCTTTAGATAAGCTATCTAGCTGATCTCCCGCAACCTGAAGTAGTCTCAGCTGCTACTTCTCCGCCATCTGACTCCTCCCCTGCACCTGTGTATCTTTATATATCTGTCTGTACTTACCTCTGTGTAAGTGCTGAATAGCCATAGGTCAAAATGTTAACAATGTTTATTTTGGGGTGGCTTAATTACATATGTTTTAAATTTTCTTTTACTTGCTGATGAGTGTCCTCCTTTCTGAAGTGAATGTTTAGCACTCACATTAAATTTGTTTCTAAGTGAATACAAGGAAGGTAGGGGAAATGATTGAATAAACGAATAATTACAAAATACTTGTTAACAATTTCATGCTGATTTCATTCCCGATGGCTTAGCCCCAAGTCAGTGACGTGCAAATGCGAATATGAATTTTAAAAAGGGTAATAGAGGTCAGCCCAGTTTTCCATTTTAAAGAGAACTGACCTGGAAATGGGACCCCATTTTTCATTTTGGGTAAAGAACTTGTCAAGAACATGAGTAAATACGTGGCAAAATGTTATTAAACATATTTTTAAGCAATTAAAATAATTTTTATTATCCTGTTATTTGGAAATACACTGTGATTTTCAAAGAAAAATATCTTCAGATAACCAAATTATCTTAGACTTTTCTGCTTTGAGTGTCTGTCTTTTTTCTTAAGATGTGAAAGTCTGGTTTTAATATCAGACAGAATATGCAGAAGGAATCAGCATGATAATTTATCTGTGGCCTACTCAAAACACAACCACACGTTCTTTGCTAAATGATTTAGTCTACTGATATCTTTTTAAAGATTTGAAGACTATGGGTAAGCCTATAATAACAGTTCCAGATTTCTTCATTAAAAGATAAAGCTTCAGTGTTTTGTTTTCAAGAAATTCCAGGGAAAAACAATGTTGGGCACTTTGGCATCTGCTTTAAAGCAGATCTGCATCACTTCTTAAGAAGTCAGAGTTTCAAAGAAACATAATTTCCACTGCCTGAAGGGAGATGGTTTGTGCTAAGGGAGGGAATGGGAGACACGTGCAGCGGAGAAGCGTCCCTGGAGAAGAGTGATACTCCTGGAATCTTGCTCTAGTATTTCTCTCTTCTGTAGAAGCAAGTAGAAGATAGATTCATCTGGATTTAGGTCTTTGTGTGTCCAGGGGAGTTTATAATAAGGGTGAGTTGCCTGTCTAGTAGCCCTGTTATGGGGATTTCAAGGGCAAATTCACATTTTTGATAAATGCAGATTTAGAGCATCATATCTCCTTTTATTGTTTTGCTTCCTTCCATCTCTTTCCTTCTCATTTTTTTTGATCCCCCTCAGCAGTTGATAATACTGACATGAGCATCAGTGGTTTTGTGGATTAATATCACTCATTGATTAATGCTAAGGAAATCAATTGGTATTTCCTTAGGTGCTAAATGATCTGCAGATTCCAAAACTTACAAAGTAGACCTATAGAAACACTTAGGGTCCTAAATGCCACATAATCAAAACAAATGTATTTTCTCCTTGAATTATTGAAATGATCAGAATTATATATCCTGCTTTATTATTTTTTGTGGCACTTAATTACCTCTCAGCAGAGTCTATATTTAAAACAATTTGTACTTGTTGTTGTTGTCTTTTTCTTCACTCTAACATGTAAACTATGTGAATAAGTGGTATTTGTCTTTTTCTCTATTATATCAGCAACACTTCAGGATCCTGGCTCATAGTAGGTGCTCAGTAGATACATATTGAATGATGTTGATTTCCCATGATTCTGTCTTGTATGGATAATAATAGTTGGGCTATATTTATGTTTGTGATTGGACTACCCTTTTAAAGTTTTGCTAGAACAATGACCCTGTAATTACTTTTAAATTCTGAATGTTTAATCTATCCCATTTGACAGTAGCTCAAGTGGTGAGAAAATGGTGCTCATATGAGTAATGTTTGTGTTCTGCTTCCTTTTACCAAATATTTATTGACCGTTTGCTATATTTTTGTTCATGTGCTCATTGCTGGAGATGGACAAAATATAGTCCTTGATCTAAATGAGCTCATTGCCAAAGAGACAGCCTGTAAAGAAGTGATGTTGATATCGTACACTATGTGTGAAAGTCAAGGGCCATGGTAGTACAAAGAAGGATGTGACTAACGCCAGGGGTTGGGAATCAAGATTGGAGACATGGTCCTTTGTCTTCAAGGCATTCACATTCAAGAAAGGAAGACAGATACATAAATAGTATAACGTACTCTCTATTGCAATAGAGATATAAATCAACTAACAAGACCACATCAAGAAAATAACAGTTCTGCCTCATGCCTTAGGAAAAGGTTTTATGGAACAGTTGATATTTGCATTGGGTCTTGGATTCCCTCCGCACAATGGGAGTAGAGGGTGGGATGGGGTCGGGGCAGGAGCAAATGCGTAGAAAGCAGGGTAGCCAAAATGTAGTAGAGCAGAAAGAAGGTCCAGAAGTTAAAGCCAGAAGAATAGAATTCAGATTACGAACTATATGAAATCTTATGCTTAGGAGCCTGTCCAGTAGAACATAAATAATGGTGATATTGATTGAAGACTTAGTGTTCCTGTTTCTCTCTGGTTTTAGTTCCATGGGCTAACTTTAATGGTGTCTGTCCCAGGTTGATATAGTTCTGGGAAATAAAATTTCTACCACCAAGGCCCAGAGAAATGTTGAAGAGTCAGCTTATTAATGATAAATGGCAATGATAAATATTTCTGTCAAAAGAATTGGAATATTTGTTTTCCTCTCATTTGGAAAATCACAATTGGGGTGTAATGAGAGGAATAAAAAGGTAAGGTTAGTTGTCATTAAGAAGACAAATCTGTGGAGGCGTCTGGCTGGTATGGTCGGAAGAGAACGCAACTCGATATCAGGGCCATGAGTTCGAGCCCCACATTGTGTGTAGAGATTACTAAAGAAAGAATTAAAAAAAAATACCCACTTAATAATGATATCAGATCTGTGATAACCGAGTGAACCAAATGCTCTTCTTACAAAGTTGTGCCTGGCACACAAACCCAGCCAGATATCCGAGGAAGGCTTGATCTGACTTTGAACCGTGTTAAATGACTTAACCCGTTTTGCAGTCTTCTGATTTTTCTCTGGTACCCAATTCAAGAATGTACACTGCATTGCTCTATAACTCAGACTCTTTTTTTTTTAAAGATTTTATTTATTTGACAGAGGGACAGAGGGAGAGAGGGAACACAAGCAGGGGGAGTGGGAGAGGGAGAACCAGGCTTCCCACCTAGTAGGGAACCTGATGAGGGGCTCGATCCCAGGACCCCGGGATTATGACCTGAGCTGAAGGCTTAACGACTGAGCCATCCAGGTGCCCCACTCAGAAAGACTTTCAAACATGACACGCTCTTACGGCTTTGTATAGAAAATTCCCAGTAAGGCTATGAGTAGATCCGGGGTGTTCAACCATCAGTCATTTTAATTTCCTCTCAACATGTGCTTTAAGGTAAGAAAAATGAAATATCCAGTAAACAGTGATAATGTATACCATAGCCAAAACATCTGTCTTTGACTTTGAAGTATAAAAACAAGAATTTACCTATGGGGCGCCTGGGTGGCTCAGTGGGTTAAAGCCTCTGCCTTCAGCTCAGGTCATGATCTCAGAGTCCTGGGATCCAGCCCCGCATCGGGCTCTCTGCTCAGCGGGGAGCCTGCTTCCTCCTCTCTCTCTGCCTGCTTCTCTGCCTACTTGTGATCTCTGTCAAATAAATAAATAAAATCTTTAAAAAAAAACCACACAAGAATTTACCTATTATTTCATGGAATTAAGGACCCCCAAACTGAAACCAGTATATGTTAAAGTACATGTTAAAATATAAAAATGGCAACAGAAGTCCATTCAATAATTCTAAATGCGGCGGAATTACATAATGTGTCAGGACATGGGAAAATAATAACTCTAGAAGTAACTATGAGGGAGAGGAATGGAGGAGGGAAGGAAGGAGAGAGAACAGAGAGGATAGTAAGTTGGAGGGAAAAGGAATCATGCTTACAAAACAAAGTCTAACTTTCAACTTTGTCACAGGGTACCTGAGAGAAGGTAGCTCAAAAATGACCATTTGAAGCAAGAACTCTGTGGCTACTCGTGATAGATTTTTTTTTCTTCTTTCATTCTTGCCATCTGTTTTGTGAAGGGTAAGTTGACGTGCCACATCACTGAGAGGAGGAATGGGTATTTGTCGAAAACCTGGAACGGGAACAAGGAAAGAAATGTTCTCTATCCATCCGAGAAAGTGCAACATTGCCTCAGGCCTATAAATGTTTGAAAGCCGCATTTATGTGGGAAGTTTTGAATAGCCTTTCTTTGGCTGTATACGAAACATCCTCTTAAGTAGATATTTTTCAGCTCATCTGACGTTTATGACTTAGTCTGACATTATTTCAAACACCCAGAAGGAAAGATGAATGTGGGGTCTAATTCACAAAGAGTTCTCGGAGGAATGGAAAGGCATTTTGACCCTCTTCTAAACCATTCTGGCCTTGGTTTTGTCTTCTTTCTTTTAACTTAGCCTCTAGTTATTGAGCTCATTCTGCACTCAGTAGAATGATTTATTTTGAATTTCATTAAGAAAGTGACTGACAATTAAAAACAAAATCTTCAATGTTGTGTGGCACTTGAATGTCAGAGCTGCTGGAAGGAAGTTTGAGACATGGAACCACACTGGAATGTTTAATGTGGGACTGTGTGAGGGAAATTTTTTGCAATTCCTTACATGGCCCTCAGTGGTTGGATCTTCCCCACTGTGCTGTATACTTTCCTCTACAAGCATTCGGTCATTTATTCAACAAACGTGTTAATAAGGGCTCACCCTTTATTAGGAAACTGGAAATACACAAATGAATAAGATGTTACTTCTTGTGTTAAGGAGCTGATGGCATCAGGGGGGAAATAGAGCACAAAACCTGGAATTATAATTCACAAGCATGAGAACTTTGATAGGCATAGACAGAGATAGGAGTCTATGAAGACACATAGGAAGACACTTAACAAATTGTCATCAGAAGCTTACAAAAGAAGATAAAGCTTGAGTTTGTAGGGTGGGAAAAATAATTTTCCCTTTACCCTTCTAGGTTCTTGACTGATATCCCCCTATAATAAAAGCCAGATTAATAGGAAAAGAACAAACAGAGGTTGAATAACATGTATACTTACTATATACAAGGGAGATACTGGAAAACTGATTGAACTCCCCTAAATGTCCCAAAGACATCACCTTAAATAGTATCACCATCAGTTTAAAAAAAAAAAAAAAGATGCTGGGGCTGGGGGGGTGCGGTTATGGGAGGTTTTCAGGCAGAGTCCCATAGTCAAGCATTAAGTTGTTATGCAGATTTAAGTTTCTGCCTTTTCTATTGATAAGAGTTTCTAGAGATTCATTTACTCATTCTCCTCCTCCTGGTACAGATAGGGAGACATCCTTACAGATGGAGATTTTCCTTATATCTATTAGGTTTTCAGAGCTTTTCCTGTGTCTGCTCTTTCCTAAAAATAACCAGCTGAAGGAAATTCAAATTGATCTTTTTACAAGGAAATATCACCTTGCGCCAGTGAGAATGGCTAGTATCAAAAAGGCAAGAAATAACAAGCATTGGGGAGGATGAGGAGAAAGGGGAACCCTCGTGCACTGTTGGTGGGAATGTAAACTGGTACTGGCACTGTGGAGAACAGTATGGTGGTTCCTCAAAAAATTGAAAATAGGAATACTGTATGAGCCAGTAATCCCATTTCTGGGTATTTACCCAAAGAAAATGAAAATACAAGTTTGGAAGGATATATGCATCCCTATGTTTATTGTAGCATTATTCACAGCAAAGATAACGAAGCAACCAAAGTGTCCATCAGTAGATGAATGGATGAAGAAGTGGTGGTGGTGGTGGTGGTGGTGGTGGTGGTGTGTGTGTGTTTGTATGAGGTAATAAATACATGGTGGTCTATCCCTCAGCCATTAAAAAGAATGCAATCTTGCCATTCGTGAAAGCCCGGATGGACCTAGCAGGTATTTTGCTAAGTAAAATAAGTCAGACAGGAATATAAATGCCATAGGATTTCACTTATATATAGAATCTAAGAAACTAAACAAAGAACAAAACAGGAATGGATTCACAGATATAGAGAACAAACTGGTGGCTTCCAGAATGAAGGATGGGCAATCTAGGTTAAGAGGATTAATAGGTGTAAACTTCCATTTATAAAATAATGAAGAAATGAAGTCCCACATATAAAAATTATAGAGAATATAGTCAGTAATATTATAATAATTTCATATGGTGGCACATGGTAGGTACTACCTTTATCATGGTAAGGATTTCATAGTGTATATAACTGTCAGCTCATGATGTACTCTTTTTTTCTTTTTTTAAAGATTTTATTTATTTATTTGACAGACAGAGATCACAAGTAGGCAGGGGCAGGCAGAGAGAGAGAGAGGAAGGGAAGCAGGCTCCCCGCCAAGCAGAGAGCCCGATGCGGGGCTCGATCCCAGGACCCTGGGATCATGACCTGAGCCAAAGACAGAGGCTTTAACCCACTGAGCCACCCAGGCGCCCCTTATGATGTACTCTTGAAACTAATATAATATTGTATGTCAAATATACTTCAATTTAAAAATATGTAAATTTAAAAAGGGGGGGGGAAGATTTTCAGTCTTCCCAAAAGCTAGTGAAGAGAATTGGCTTGTAGAATAAATGATCACACCAGCATGAGTCAACAATCATGTAAAGCTATTTCTACAAGGTTAAAAAATAGCAGCTCAAAATAATCCTTATGTCAAAGATTAGGGTAGTATCTTCTGTTCCTCTTCAAGCTGAATCAGAAAATTCAGAGTGAAAAGGATTGTCCAGGTAGAAGAAATTACATACGTTAAAGGATGGACATATTCTATATAGGGAACTGTTACTGTAGTGTATGACTGGAGTGTTGAGAGAGGGTCTTGGGAGATGAGGTCAAAGATGCAGACAGGCATTAGTTATGTCATGCATGTCATGTGCTGTTTGGGGGGTGTTTAAAGTCAAGTCACAGATCTGTTTTATTTCCAGCAGTATGTGTAGGTTTCCAGTGATGTAGATACCCTCCTTTCATCCAGCTTCCCCTGTAGTTGTTGCCTTTTACATAGTGTTTATTAAAACTTTATTGACGTTGAACCTCCTGTCTGGCTAGTTGACTGGAAGACTAGCCCTGAGAGAGTGAAGATAACGGGGTTCATGAGTCTAGACTGGAAAATGTTCTTTGTGTCATGAGTGTGAGGCCCCAAGAAATAGTCTGCCGCACCGAAGTTTCTGTTAGGGGACGGAAGGATAGTACCGAGGTACTGACCATTTCAGCCCAGGAGGCATGGGTGAATGCCCTTCTTGGTGAGGGAACTCAGGATCCTGGTTTTGTTATTCCAGTTTTTCAGAACAAAATCTCATTAGATGAGTTTGCCCATGCTAATCAAAATCCAAGAGATCAGATACTCCAAAGATATGTTTTCTCGATTTATGAGAAAGACCGTATCCAGCAGTATACCCGGTATCAACCTTTGGCACGAGACACACACTCCTGTTTGGAAAGTGCACTCTGAGGTCAGGTGGTATATCAGAATATTACTTGGAGAATATAGAGTTAGAACAAAGGGAATGTCATATTCTCTGGGGACATTTCCATCAAGCTAGGGTGGTGTGACAGTTTGTCCTTCTCCACTCCCGAAATAGTACTCTCCAGAGAATTGGTGCTTATTTTTAGAAACAGAGCACTGATTCTCTTGGACAGAGCACACTGACCTATTCTCACACTATGGCTCTCCGTAGAATCCATGCAAACACCATCCCATCCCCACTCACTATGATATGGCTTGTTCCAGCCTAGTTTACGTTAATCCTAGTTTGGTCTGCATGGAGACTGCGTCGACATTGGACGCTCAGCAGTAACATATTTGCAAACCATTTCTTAGGATGGGAAGAATTTCTCTACGTCACCTGCTTTATCCATTACTTTCTTTTACTTTCAGAAAGTAACAATTTCTTGTTTGACAACTATGGAGAATAGCCCCCATTTTGAACTGTTGCATCCTTAGATCCTTCTGCCAAATTAGCCCATTAAGAGTGATACATGATCAAAATCATTAGGAGCAAAATCATGAAAGTTTCACTTCAATAATTTGTGAAAAATCTTAGGGCACTGGCATTCTTTTTGACAAATGAAATTGTGTCCAAAACACACATAAAAATATTAAAGCAGGGCTCCGAGGGAACTCTAATCTATTTTTATCTGCTCATTTTTCCAGATGGGGAAACTGATGTGCATAGAGGGTGAGAGATTTTGCCAGGACAGCTCAGCTTGTCAGAGGCAGAGCGAGGACGAGAAGCTAGGTCTCCCGACTCCTAGTTCAGTGCTATTTTTACTCGACCACTTAGCACTCATGAAATACGTACAAAGACAGGTATGGAGAAGCAAACTGGTATTCTCATTGAATGATCTCTGCAACGTATTTTTAGATAATTCTGACTAGAAAATCCCCATTGAAGTCTTCAAACACTCTTTTGATGGACAAAAAATGAGCAATAGGAGGGATCATTTTTGGATCATTTTTGCTACTGGAAATTTCCACTCGTGCCCCTGTACATTGATGTATTTTCTGACCCTTTTTTGGGTCATGAGTGAAATCGTATGGTACTTGTCTTTCTCTGACTTATTTCACTTGGATGGTACTTTCCAGCTCCATCCTGTTGAAAATAACAAGACATCATTCTTTCTGCAGCTGAATAATATTCTGTTGTGTATATGCATATTTATGTGGATATATATATATATATATATATATATAGTATATATTTGTGTGTGTGTGGGGGGGGTTATCTTCTTTATCCATTCATCCATTGAGGGACACTTACCTTGTTTTTATGTCTTGGCTATTGTTAATAATGCTGCAGTGATCAGCTGTCTGCAGATAGCTCTTTGATATCCAGCGATGGACACTTGGGCTGCTTCCATAATTTGTCCCTTGTATATAATGCTGCAATAAACATAGAGGTGCATATATCCCCTTGATTTAGTGTTTTTGTGTTATATATATCTATTTATCTATCTGCCTAGTAGTACAATTACTAGATAGTAGGGTAGTTCTTTTTTTAACATTTTGAGGAACCTCCATACTGCTTCCCACAGTGGCTGCACCAGTTTGCATTACCACCGACACTGCACGAGCGTTCCTTTTCCTCCACATTGTTGCCAACACTGGTTGTTTCTTGTGTTTTGATTTTAGCCATTTTGGTCAGGTGTGAGGTAATATTTATAGTTTTTATTTGTACTTCCCTGATGATCAGTGATTTTTAAAATTGGATTATTGGGGTTTTTGGCGTTGAATTGTGTACTTTTTAAAATACATTTTGGATATTAACCCGTTTTCTGATAAGTCAATTGCAAATATCTTCTCCCATACAACAGTTTGCCTTTACGTTTTCTTGACTGTTTCTTTCATTGTGCAGAAGCTTTTTATTTTGATGTAGTCCTGATAGTTTATTTTTGCTCTTTCCCAAAATGTTTACCTCCCAAAAATGTTTACCTCAGGAAACATTTCTCAAAAAAACGTTGCTACTGCTGATGTCAGAGACATCACTGCCTGTGCTCTCTTCCAGGATTTTTATGGTTTCAGGTCTCACAGTTAGGTCTTTAATCCATTTTGAGTTTTTGTATATGGTGTAACAGTGTGGTCCAGTTTCGTTCCTTTGCCGGGAGCTGTCCTGTTTTCCCATCGCCATTTGTTGAAGAGACTTTTTTCCCATTATATATTCTTGCCTCCCCTTTTGAAGCCTAACTGACCCTATCATCATGGGTTTATTTGTGGGCAATCTATTCTGCTCCATCGATTATGTATATATTTTAGTGCCAGTACTAGGCTGTTTTGATCACTACAGCTTTGATGTAGAACTTGAAGTGTGGAACTGTGATATCTCCAATTTAGTTCTTTCTCAAGATTTTTTGGCTATTCAGGGTCTTTTGTGGTTCCCTACAAATTTTAAGGTTGTTTGTTCTAGCTCTGTGACAAAGGCTGTTGGTATTTTGATAGGGATTGCATTGAATCTATAGATTGCTTTAGGTAGTATGGAACATTAAAAAAGAGCAATTATCATATGGTTTCACTTATTTGTGGAGCATAACAAATAGCATGGAGGACAAGGGGAGTTAGGAGAAGAGAGTTGAGGGAAATTAGAAGGGGAGGTGAACCATGACAGACTATGGACTCTGAAAAACAATCTGAGGGTTTTGAAGGGGTGGGGGTGGGAGGTTGGGGAACCAGGTGGTGGGTATTAGAGAGGGCACAGATTGCATGGAGCACTGGGTGTGGTGCAAAAACAATGAATACTGTTACGCTGAAAAGAAATTAAAAAAAAAATGTTATCCTTCCAATCCATGAGCATGGCTTGTCTTTCCATTTCTTTATGTTGTCTTGAATTTCTTTCATCAGTGTTTTATAGTTTTTAGAGTATAGGTCTTTCAGTTCTTGGGTTAAGTTTATTCTTCGTAATTATTTTTGGTACACTTATAAGTGGGACTCCCTTCTTAATATTTCTTTCTGCTGCTTCATTATTCATGTAGAGAAATGCAACACATACCGGTTTCTATAGATTGGTTTTGTATCCTGTGACTTTACTGAATTCATGTATCAGTTCTAGTATTTTGGGGGGGGTGGATTCTTTCGGGTTTTCTAGATATAGTATTATATTATCTGCAAATAGTGAAAGTTTTACTTCTTTCTTACTGATTTGGATGCCTTTTATTTTTTTTTTCTTTGTTGTTGTCTGATTGCTGTGGCTAGGACTTCCAGTACCATGTTGAAAAAAAGTGGAGAGAGTGGACATCCCTGTCTTGTTCCTGACCTTAGGGAAAAAAGCTCTCAATTTTTCCCCATTCAGTATTATGTTCCCTATGGGTTTTTTATATAAGGTCTTTATTATGTTGCGGTATATTCCATCTAAACCTACTTTGTTGAGGGTTTTTATAATGAATGGATGTTGTACTTTGTCAAACGCCTTTTCTCTGTCTATATTTATCTATTGAAATAATTATATGGTTTTTAGCCTTTTGTCTTATTGCTGTGATGTGTCACGTTGATTGACTTCTGAATATCGAACCACTCTTACAATCTGGAAATAAATCCTGCTTGATTGTGGCCAGTTATTTTTTTTAAAGATTTATTTATTTACTTTAGAGAGAACATTCATGAGCGTGAGGGGTAGAGGGAGAGGGAGAGAGAATCTGAAGCAGACTCTGCTGAGTGTGGAGCTTCATGTGGGGTTCGATCTCACAACCCTGAGATCATTACCTGATCCCAAACCAAGAATCAGATGTTTAACTGACTATACCACCAGGCACCGCAGTGAATGATTTTTTTTTTAATGTACTGTTGGATTCTGTTTGTATTTTGTTGAGGATTTTTGCACTGTGTTCATCAGAGAGATTGGCCTATAGTTCCCCCATTTCCCCTTTTTTTTTAAGTGAACTGTACTGCTGAACATAGAGCTTGAACTCCCCACCCTGAGATCGAGAGTCACTTACTCTCCTGACAGCCAGCCAGTCCCCTATGTAATTGTCTTTTGTTGTAGCATCTTTATATGATTTGGTATCAGGGTAATGGTGACCTGATAGAATGAATTTAGAAGGTTTCCTTCCTCTTCTATTTTTTGGAATAGTTTGAAAAGAAAAGGTATTACCTCTTCTTTAAATGTTTGGTAGAATTGACTTTTGAAGCCATCTGGTTCTGGAATTTTGTTTGTTGGGAGCTGTTTGAAAACTGATTCAGTTTCCTTGCTGGTCATCATCAGTCTGCTCAGATTTTCTGTTTCTTCCTGCTTCAACTTTAGAAGGTTATATAACATTTCTAGTAATTTATTTATTTCTTCTAAGTTGTCCAGTTCGTTGACGTATAATTTTTTGTAATATTCTCTCACAGTCCTTTGTATTTCTGTGGTGGTGGTTGTTATTTCTCCTCTTCATTTGTGATTTTGTTTGAGTTTTTTCTCTCTCTTTTTCTCTCTCTCTATTTATTTTTAAAATGAATCTGGCCAGAGGGATGCCTGGGTGGCTCAGTCAGTTAAGTATCTGCCTTTGGCTCAGGTCATGATCCCAGGTCCTGGGATCGAGTCCTGTATCAGGCTCCTTGCTCAGTGGGGAGCCTTCTTCTCTCTCTGCCTGCTGCTCCCCCTGCTTGTGCCCTTTCTCTCACAAATAAATAAGATCTTAACAGCAACAACAAAAAAATGTGTAAAGGAGTCTGGCTTGAGGTTTATCAATTTTGATCTTTTCAAAGAACCAGCTCTTGGATTCATTGATGTGTTCTATTGTTTTTAAAAATTTCTATATAATATATTTCTGCTCTAATCCTTATTTTGTCCTCCCTTCTGCTTATTTTGGGTTTTCTTTGTTCTTCTTATCCTGGTTTCTTTAGGTATAAGTTTAGGTTGCTTATTTGGAATTTTTCTCATTTCCTGAGGTAGGCCTTTATTACTATATACTTACCTCTTGGAACCACTTTTGCTATATTCCAAAGGTTTTTGACCATTGTGTTTTTTTTTTATTTTTATTTTTATTTTTTTAAGATTTTATTTTATTTATTTGACAGACAGAGATTACAAGTAGGCAGAGAGAGAGGAGGAAGCAGGCTCCCTGCTGAGCAAAGAGCCCGATGTGGGGCTGGATCCCAGGACCCTGGGATCATGACCTGAGCCGAAGGCAGAGGCTTTAACCCACTGAGTCACCCAGGCACCCCTGACCATTGTGTTTTCATTTTCCTTTGTTTTCATGTAATTTTTTATTTCTTCTATGATTTCTTGGTTCACTTGCTCATTGTTTAGTTTAGTAGCATGAATTTTACTTGTTGATTTCTAGTTTCTTAGTTCTGTGGTCAGAAGAGATGCGTGGTATGACTTGATGTTTGGAATATACCTGTTAAGCCCATCTGGTCCATTGTGTCATTCAAAGCCACTGTTTCCTTGTTGATTTTCTGTTTGGATGATTTGTCCATTTGTGTACATGGGCTGTTAATGTCCCCTACTTACAGTTTTACTGTCATTTGTTTGCTTTATCTTTTAGGAATTCAGGCGTTCCCTTGTTGGGTGCATAAATATCTCTAATTATTATATTCTTGTTGGATTGTCCCCTTTATTATTATATAGGGTCCTTCTTTGTCTCTTGTTACAGTCTTTGTTTCAGTCTCTTTTGTCTGATATAAGTATTGGTACCCTGGTTTTCTTCTGACATCCATTTGCACAGTAAGTGTCCCCTAAGTTTCAATCTGGAAGTGTCTGTAGGTCTTAAATGAATCTTTCTTAGGGAACACATAGATGAGTCTTGTTCTTTTATCCACCTTGTCACCCTATGTCTTTTGATTGGAGCATTTAGTCCCTTTATATTCAAAGTAATTTTTGATAAATGTGTTTTTATTGCCAATTTTTTATTCGTTTTGTCTTTTTTTGTAGTTATTCTCCGGTCCTTTCTTCTCTTGCTCTCTTTCATGATTTGCTGGCTTTCTTTAGTGATACACTTAGATTCACTTCTCTATTTTTTGGCATATCTATTACTGGCTTTTGATTTTTGGTTACCATTAGGTTTGTATATAACATCTTCCACATGTAGCAACCTATATTAATTTGATGCTCACTTATTTTGAATCCATTCTTTACTACCCATGTTTTAGGAATATTATGTCATCTTTTAACTTCCTTTTATTTTGTGGATCCCTTGACTGATTTTTAGATATAGTTACTTTTACTGCTTTTGTGTTTTCTACTTTTTATGCTCTCACTTATGGTCATTCCTTTCCACTCATGGTGTCCCCTTGAATATTTCTTGAGAGGTGCTTTAGTGATCATGAAGTCCTTTAGTTCTTGTTTATCTGAAGAACTCTATCTCTCCTTCTATTCTGAATAGAGTATTCTTGGCTGCCAGTTTTTCCCACTTAGCACTTTGAATATATCATGCTGCTCCCTTGTGGCTTGCAAAGTTTCTGCTAAAAGATACAATGATAACCTTATGGGGTTTCCCTTGAATGTAACTGACTTTTGTCTTCCGCTCTTCCTCTCTCCCTCCCTCTCTTCCTTCTTCTCTTTCTTTCAGGCTCCACACCCAACGTGGGATTTGAACTCATGACACTGAGATCAAGAGTCACACGCTGCACTGATTGAGCTGGACAGGTGCGCCCTGTCTTTTCTCTTTCTGTTTTCAAAAATCTTTATCACTACTTCTTTCCATTTTAATTACTGCATGTCTTGTTGTGGACCACCTTTGGTTGAATTCGTTTCAGGATCTCTGTGCCTCCTTGATCTGGATATTTCCTTCCCCAAATTTGGGAGGTTTTCAGGTATTTATTGGTATAAATTTTCTACCACCATTTCTCTCTTTTCTCCTTCTGGATTCTATATTATGTGAGTGTGATTATATTTGATGGAGTCATTGAGGTCCCTAAGTGTATTCTCTTTCGCATAGTTCTTTTGTCTCTCACTTGCTCACCTTTATTAATTTGCATTACTCTGTCTCTCAGATCATTAATGTGTTCCTCGGCTTTCTCTAGCCTGCTATTTATTCCAGGAAGTGTATTTTTAATGTGAATTACTGTGTTCTTTATCTTTGGTTCTTTTTTATCTCTGGGTTAAGGGTCTCACTGATGGCCTCTCTTCATTTCTCAAGTCCAGTAAGTATCTTTATGATCATTAATTTAAGTACTCTGTCAGACATATCACTTACTTCCGTTTCCCCTAGGTTTGTCAGTGCAGTTTTGTCCTGGTCTTTCATTTGAGCTATATTCCTCTGTCTCTGCATTTTGCCTAACTCTCTGTGATTATTTTTTGTGTTCTAGGAACGTCAGTTATGTCTCTTGCTCTTGCAAGTAACTGCTGGAGTGTGTGTGTTTAACAAGGTAATGCCTGTCTTCTTCTACAGGGGATGCACCATAAATGTGACTGGGCCAGCGAGGGCCTCTGCACAAATCATGCATGGTTGCGGGCTACAGTTTTAACAAGGGTACAAGTGTTCTCCATAGGAAGTGGGGAGTGGCAGTGTTGGCAAGGTTTGCACCAGTTGTTCTGGGGAGGAAAGTCACAGGGCCAGGACCAAGGCAGGCCTGATTGGATGAGGTGGGGCACAGTGTAAGCAAGTTAGGCCATAGATGCTGGCACCTAATCTGTTCCTGCATTTGCTTATGCTGGGTGGCTTGGGAGGGAAATGGTGCTTGCTTGTTCCTTTGTTCCTGGAGAAGTCCCTTAGGAAGCTCTGAGATTAGTAACTAACTCTCCCTCCCATTCACCAGAGTCATTGTACAAAATGCTGCTTCTAAGATGTGTCTCAGTGGGCTGTTGTGCTGTCTCTTATAAGGGTACAGACTCAGCTTCCTATGGCCCTCTGGCCTCTCCCAGATCCCAGACAATGATTTTTAAAGTTCTAGGCTTTAAGTCCCGGTAGTTGTAAGAACTCAGGAAATTTGGTTCCTCTGATTTTCAAAGCCAGATGCCATAGGGTTTCATCTTCCCTGTACAGGCTTCCTAGTACTATAGTCTGTTTCTCATCCATCCGTGCACTCGTGGCTCCTTCTCTCTGGTAGCCACACTTGTAGAGTTTAGCTCCCTACCACAACTCTGTCCTCCTGACCCTCTTCGATGTGCCCTCTTCTCTCGTTTTGGTGGTCTTCCTGTCATTTCTGCATTATTTGCATTGATATGAATGGTATCTAGTTGTATTCCTGGTTCTAGGTGAGTTTAGGGCCCTACTATGAATAGTATCTAGTTGTATTCCTGGTTCTAGGTGAGTTTAGGGCCCTACTGTGCCATCTTCCCCAGAAGTCAGTAGTTCTTGGCATTTTCGTCATTTATTAAATTCTCTCTAACTACCAAGGATCAAATACCATCCTTCACACTAGAGGCACAAAAACAAAAGTTCCCATCCTTAAGTGGAAGAGAGAAATAAGCCAGTAAGTAAGTAGGTAGCAGTAATGCATCATTAGGAGTGTTCTGGAGGTGGTATGAATGTCGGCCCTCTAGGGACAGAAATGAGTATCCAGGACAGATATCTATAAATTATTTTTTGTAATTACTCAGTTTTTGTAAGTAGTCCACAGTGTGTAATACCTAGCTCTAAGCTTGACCTTGGGTAGTTTAGAGAAGAAGTATAGAAAGTTTGTGCCTTGTGTGTGGCTCATGGTTCTGTATTATGTTTGTGAGTCAGCTCCTTGGAATGTGGAATGCATTTTTCCCACAGAAAACAATGGTATCCATGGTAATTAGGTTCCCAGGACAGCCCATAAAAGCCTATGTAATGCATAATCTGAAGGATCATGCTATATTAATAATACCATACATGCTAATGACCATGCAAAGCTATGCTTCTGTGGGAAAATCCATTCCGTGTTTCAGCCATGGGTCCCAGAAGCAGTCTTTCCCACTGAAGCTTCAATACTATGTGAAGAAACCCTTGCTTTGCCATCTCTCTAGATAGTAAACCAGTGTGCTCAAATATTCTCTCAGATCCAGGTTATTACGTGTGCTACATGGAAGTGGGGAGAGGATATACCAGGAAGAGAGATGGAGGTAAGCAGTTCTACAGGAAGGCAAGAAAGGTGTGAAAAAAAAAGGCAAGAAATGACCACTTTAGAGAAGCACCAGTTCCCAAGGTCAGCATAGGCAGGAATGAAAGCATAGCTAAGAAAGGATGTCCTTACCCAGGATGGTGGCGGGGGTGGGGAGGGCGGGGGGATAAGGGGATGAGTTACTCTTTACTGAGTTCCAACTGAGTTCTAGTGTGCCTTAGACATTTTATACACACCTTTTTTTAGACTATTTATTTATTAGAGAGAGAGCATGAGCAGGGGAGGGGTGGAGGGAGAAGCGGACTCCCGTTGAGCAGGGAGGCATACGTGGAACTCAATCCCAGGATCCTGGCATCATGACCTGAGCTGAAGGCAGACACTTAACCAGCTGAGCCACCCAGGCGCCCCTACACACATTTTTTAATCCTTAAAACAATTTCTCAATATTCCTGTTTTCAGGGGAGATCAGTGAGAAGTAAAGAAAAGACCTTGCTAGGGTCATGCAGCTAGTAAATAGCATGGCTGGGATTCATAAACAAATTCCAAGAAGTTTTTACAATGAACAAGTACATTAGTAAAGAATATTTGTAAGCTGGGGATGTCCCTCATTTTTATGATGAGAAAATTGAATCAGAAGCTCTGAGATTGGGACGTCTAGGTGGCTCAGAGGGTTAAAGCCTCTGCCTTCAGCTCAGGTCGTGATCTCAGGGTCCTGGAATCGAGTCCCGCATCAGGCTCTTTGCTCAGCAGGGAGCCTGCTTCCTCCTCTCTCTCTGCCTGACTTTCTGCCGCTTGTGATCTCTGTCTGTCAAATAAATAAATAAAATCTTAAAAAAAAATTCTGAGATTCATTCTTTCTGAATATTACTGCTACAGAAAGGTACTACCGCCAAAGTCATAACTGTGTTATATCCTGACTCTTAGCCCAGTGATGTTCATTGCATGGGGTACTTTCTGTTGGCAAGGTAATGCATGTTCCTCCAAGCCCCGAGCCTACTGTTTAATGCTTTTATATTTAAAGATCTCATCCTGCTAGACTAAGTCAGTCTAGAATAAGTGCAGCAATAAAGATATAAACACAGTACGTTAGAAGAAAATGGAGACTATAATTCAAGGGATCTGAGGAGGTTTGTGAAAGATGTGGTAGTATCTGGAGTTGGGCCTTGAAGACTTGATAGTAAGTGATGGATAAGCTGACCTGGAGAGAAGATATTCTAGGAAAAGTAGCCAGATACATAGTGCCCATATGTTGTGCATTTAATGGTGTTAGTGCTCTAGGTAACACTGCGTGTATGTCTTATGCAAATTGTCTTATTTATTCTTCACTGTAATCCTATGAAGTAAGTATAGTTATTAACCCATTTTATTGATAAGGAAGTTAAGGCCCCAAATGGGCTATTTGTCCAAATCTACACAGCTAGTGAGTGGTGGAATCTAGAACCTACAAGTTGAGTCTAGACATTGACCCTTATAGTTGAGTCATTTTATGGGCTTTAGTGGGAGTTGGCTATGGAACAGATTGTTTCCCCTTGAAATTTATACATTGAAGCACTAAGTCCTGATATGCTATTATTTGGACATTGAGCCTTAGGAGATAGATTTAGGTGAGGTATGAGGATGGTGTCCTCATGATAGGATTAGAGCCCTTATAATAAGAGATAGAAGAGACCTTGAACAACATCCCTCCACCCCCATCTGAGTGCACAGAGAGAAGGCAGCCATCTATAAACTAGGAGGAAAGCTCCCACCAGAAACTGACCATACTAGTACCTTGATCTCATTGGACTTTTATCTTCCAGAACTGTAAGGAAATAAAGTTCTGTTGTTTAAGTGACCCTGTTTATCACATTTTATAGTGGTAGCCTGAGGCAATTGAGAGAGAGAGAGATGTAAAGTTTTGCCAGAATCTGGCGAGATTGGCTAAAGCAGGACTTCAGTGTTATGGTAAGGGTTTTGGATTTTGTTCACTGGCTTCTGCATAACAGTTAAAAATCTTTAGGCTAAAATATTTGATTTGATCCGATGCTAGTATTCTGTGGTCTCTGCTTGGAACCAGTAGAGAACAATGGAAAGATATTCAGGTGTAGATAAAATCAAGCAACAAAGTCTTTGGTAGCTGATAAATCGAGTAGGTAGTTGGAGGAGAGAGAATCATTGGCAGGACTCAGTGGGGAGGACTTCGCAGAGGAGACCGAGGTGGGGCCAGATGGCATTTACATGGGGGAGAACAGGGAGGAACACTCTATGGGCAGGCCTCATTGTGTTGAACATTCTTTTTTTTTTTTTTTTAAGATTTTATTTATTTATTTGACAGACAGAGATCGCAAGTAGGCAGAGAGGCAGGCAGAGAGAGAGGAGGAAGCAGGCCCTCTGCTAAGCAGAGAGCCTGATGCAGGGCTCAATCCCAGAACCCTGGGATCATGACCTGAGCCGAAGGCAGAGGCTTTAACCCACTGAGCCACACAGGCACCCCTGTGTAAACATTCTTTCATTGAGCCCCAGATACTGTGTTTCTTATAAATTGAACGTTTGTGGTAACCCTGCGTCAAGCAAGTCTTGTTTTTCACTAGCATTTGCTATTGAAAATAAAACTAGTACTAGCCAGTACTAGTTTTTCAATAGCATTTGCTCACATTATGTCAGTCCCATTTTGTTAATTCTTGCCGTATTTTAGACGTTTGCATTATCGTATTTGAATTGCTGAAATTTCATGATTAAACTTTAAGGAATGAGGGGCTGCTGCTCTTTCTGGATGAGCAAGGAAAGCGGCTTCTTGAGATGGAGCCTCTTCCTAGTGAAGATGCTGCGAAGATGGTTGAAGAGAGAACCAGAGGTTTAGAACATTACATAAACTCTATTGCTAACGAAGCGGCAGGGTTTGAGAGGACCGACTCTAATTCTAAAAGAAGCCCCACCGTCGGTAAAATAGCCTCACTTGCTGTAGAGAAATCCTTCCTCAAGGAAAGAATTCATCAGTGCAGCAAACTTTGTTGTGGTTTTATTTTAAGAAATTGCCATGGGTGCCTGAACCTTCCCCACCCACCATCCTGATCCATCAGCGGCCATCCGTATTGTGGCAAGACTTTCCACAATCCAGCAAAAAGATTAGGACTCCGTGAAAGTTAAGATGGTGGTTAGTATTTTTAGTGATAAAGTATTTTTCAGTTAAGGTACATACATCATTTGTTTAGAGCTAATGCTATTGCATGCTCAGTAACTTAGCATAGGGCCACCTGAGTGGCTCAGTTGGTTAAGAGTCTGCCTTTGGCTCAGGTCATGATCCCGGGGTCCTGGGATCGAGTCCAGCGTTGGGTTCCTTACTCAGCTGGGAGCCTGCTTCTCCCTCTTCCTGTCACTTCCTCACCTTGTGCTTGCTCACTCTCTTTCTCTCTGACAACTAAATTAAAAATCTTTAAAAAAAAATAACTTAGCATATCGTGGTGGCGTAATGTTTATATGCACAGGGGCACCGAAAAGATCACCTGACTCCTTTTATGGTGGTGATGTGGAACCAAACCCACCATATCTCTGGTATGCCTGTATTCCTGGAGAAGGGAAAGACATGTAGAGAGGAGAAGGGAAATACAGGTAGAAAGCCCCACGAGTGGGAGTGAGTGTGGTGTGGATTTCAGGACACCGTCCTGTTTAGCTGGATCAGGGTGAACTGTGAAGGAAGAGAGCAGAACATAGGTTGTCATTGCTACACAAAGGATTGCCTGCGGGACTGAGATGAGGTCTGGGGCCACATGGTTATGTCCCCTTTCCTGAAGGTAAGTGACATCCGGCAGTGACTGTGTGGGAGCTTTGTACATTTCTGTTGATGTTCAACACTGGATGCCGTAAACTCAGTGCTCTCTCGTTGTGCAGAGTTCCTGCCCTTAAAGAACTTCGTATCTAGTCAGGCCAAATAGTTCTATTTAGGCACTTGCTAGTTACTCTGAAACAGAGTTGGACGAAGAGAAAAGGAGGGCTGGGTGTCCTGCCACCTCGGGGGTCGGTGTTCCCTGGAGCAAGGGGAGAGGCCATTCTTCCTTTGAGCTAGGAGGGTAAGAGGTGAGGGTGGGAGGCGGGACTGCTAGGGGAGGCAAGGTCTATCAGACGGGGTTTTCAGGAAGAGAGGAGACTCCTTCCCATAAACAGAAACACTTCAGTTATTTGCTTTGTGACACTTAAAGCTTTGGTGAAATTTCTCTTCTTTTACGAGAAGCAAAATTGGGTTATAGGGGAGAGTCTGAATACAGAATGTGTATCATGGGCCCATGTTGAGTTTATGTGCTTTAATTGAACCACTATTGAAGCAAGTTCCTTCATTTCCTTGTTGCTTTACTTTTCCTCAGTACCTGAAATATGGAAGAGACTCTCTACCAATTTTCTAGACTCGGTACTTGATTTTTATGAAAATAAAGACTGTTTTTCAAGTTCTCCAAGCATTGATCAATACAGTATCCTTTGAAATCAATTGGATTCATTAAGCAGAAATCACAAGACAGAGCTCTAGGCCCCTCAAGTGTTGTGAGCTTTGACACAAGTCTCTGTGTTGCCGTATCTTTTGTTGTGGTTAGCTAAAGGAATTTTATATTGTAGAGGACAGAACCCGTGGGGGGCATTTAATAAAAAGAAAATCAGGAGCTTTGGGGTTACATGTAGTAGGTATTTTCATGTTATTATCCACACCCATCCATCTATTCATCAACTTATAAGCCATTTCTTTGGTTCAGCTCCAGGCAACATTTTTAAGAGCTGTAGGAGGCTGAAACACAAGCACAACATTTTCCCTGTCCATTAAGAGGTTTATAATTGGAGATATAAATAGTACTTAAATAAGACCGTATATTATAAGAGTGGTGTCATTGGGAGAGGGAGAGCTCATTACGGCTTGGCTTGGCTTGGCTGCCGGAAGATTCATCGAAGGGCAATCTGTATACAGGCTTGAGGAATGCATACAAGTTGGGAAAGGTGAACATTCAAATAAGGAGCCCAGCGTATGTCAGTATGCACAAGGAAGACTCATCATGGTTTCTTGGTTGGGCAGTGACGAGATGGAAGTAACAGTAGTAGAGGATTTGTGTGAAGGAGTTGTGAGATAGGACTTGGAAATAGCTGATGGGGACCAGCCTGCAGGGAGCCTTACATGTCAGGCCGAGATTGGACTTTATCCCTTGGGCGGTGGGGTAGTCATAATACTGCGGCTTAGCCCTGTACCGTCAGAAAGATATTAGACTAAAGATGAATTGTATCTTTTTTTTTTTTTTAAGATTTTTTTTTTTTTTATTTGACAGAGAAAGATCACAGGTAGGCAGAGAGGCAGGCAGAGAGAGAGAGAGGGAAGCAGGCTCCCTGCTGAGCAAAGAGCCTGATGTGGGGCTCAATCCCAGGACCCCGAGATCATGACCTGAGCCGAAGGCAGCGGCTTAACCCACTGAGCCACCCAGGCGCCCCAAGATGAATTGTATCTTTAGATATGTGTCCTGTCACAGATCACCAAAGGTTGCTAGTCATCGTTGCCGTATAAGTTAAGATCTTGAATCAGAAAGCACAGGGGAGGGTACGATATAAGAACAGGAACGATGGGGGAAAGAAAGTGTCATTAATATTCATACCCTGTCATAGTCACAGTTGCACCTCATTTCTTTGTTCTATTCTTAATCTGCTTTAAATATTTTTAGCATTAACTACACTTTATAGAGAATTCTAATGACGAGTTAGGACCATTGTGCACTTGGTATCAAATTTTCTGACAAGAGATGAATTCTCTTTAAGTGCATCAGTTAAGAGGGTATGGTGCCTTTAAATCGTTATAACAGGATGACTAGTACCAAATTGAGGGCAAATTAGGTGAAACGCTACTATAAAACATCCAATCTATCCATACTGTAGCACTCATTTTCTCTTCAAAATCAGTGAGGCGTTAGACACTCAAGCGGAAATGCTTGGTGTTTTGATTGGGAGCTGCTCCCTGATTTGGCATTCCAATAAGCAGAGGAAGGCTGTATCTACACAGTGTTGATTTCTCTGTTTTATGCTGGGGAAAACAGAACTTTGGCCCACTATCCAGGTATTTCTGTATATTTCCGAATGTTTCATAGCAAGTAGGCAGCATTTTTGCCAAATGTTTTTTTAATTAGTTTTGGGTAGTTGCTTGGTGGCGTGTAGACAAAATTCTGTTCGTGATGAGAAAGCTTTCTGTTCACGATTCTTGTGGAAGTGTGTGTGTGTGTGTGTGTGTGCGCGTGCGTGAATTTAGAATTTTGGTAGAAATATGCCATTGTTAAGAATCTGCTGAAAATTCACTTTTGCTCCCTCTTGTTCTTTTCCATTCTCTTTAGAATGCAGCTGTCTATGAAACACACACTGACACGTTATTCAAAGGGAAAGGCATAGGCCCAAACAACCCATTTTTGGCCAGCTCAGTTAAGAGATTTATACCATCCTAGGAAACAGCCTAAGTTTCCCTGTCTGATTTGTAAACCACAGCCTTTGGGGCTGTATTCCAGAAGCTGACAGACAGTTCACATTACATTAACAAGATTTTTTTTTAAATCTACGAACATACACTGGCAAGCCCTAGATGGGGGGGGGGGTTCTTAGAAATTCCTAACTCTGGGACTATTATTACTTTGACCCTTGTGCTTCAGGGTTCCAAAATCTTTCTCTTTGCCTATGTAAATCCCACTTACCCTGTATGGTCCAGCTTGGATGCCCCCTTCTTCAGGAAGCTTCTACTGATTATACAGAAAGGAAGAGCTCTCATCGTCCTCTAAACTGATACCTTATTGATGGTTGTGTAACATTTTCCACAGAAAATCTTGTACCAGAGTCATTTGGTTAGATTTTACCTGTTGTACGAGATCACTGTCCAACAGACAGAGACTATCTCCTGTGTCTTTATTGCTCCACCAAACCTGCTGTGCTGAGCAAATGGCATGCCCTCAGAAAACATTAATTGAATGAATTGACTAACGCATGATATGTATTTAACTATAGACTTACGGAGAGAGCAATGGAAAATGACATCTTCTAAGTGTTAGGCAAAGGCGGTGCTTTGAAAGACAGTGAAATTAATCAGTTTCGTTTTTTGTACTGTGTCCTACCAGGAATGAGTTTGAGGACATGAAGCTGAATCGAAGGGTCAATCTTGTGTTGGAAGAGCAAGGGAAACCTGACTTGGGAATAGGAAAAATTGGTTCAATTCATTAAAAACTGAGTTCGACTTGAATGCCAGGTACCGTGCCGCTATTACGAGAGATGAATGAGACATAATTCCTGTCTTTTAAGATGCTCCCTGTCTATGCATGTGGAATCTAGCGAGGTGAAATGTGTCAAGAAACAGAAGGGAAAGCCATTCTAGATTACTGACACCAATCAGATTGGAGACAGCTGAAATGAGAGCAGATTCTTGAAGGCCTAGTTTCCTACTTTCCTGTTATGTGTTCCTGGCTGCTTTTGATAATTCCAAAGGCATACTAAAGCAGAACAGGAAATGTCAACCAGCTATCAAACGATGCTACATGCATTGGCCTTCTTGTCAGACAAGTCATGTTTGATTTCACCTGCTCTGCCTTGGTACCGCTGCATACCAGGTGTAACGTCAAGAATGTGGCTAGCACTCTAAGAAAGAAAAAAAGAAAAAGAGAGAGAAAGAACATTCTCGAGACAGAACAAGGCCAAAGAGGAGGATCTCTAGGGCCTTTGGGAAATTTTCCATTGGCATATGTATACACACAACCTGGACCACAGAGCTTCATACAACAAACACACACATACACAACCCATAGTCATACACACACTGGCACAGACGTACACACTGACGACGTGTGCACAGGTGCACAGAAATACCTGCACCCTCGGAAGCCCTGAATGCAGCCCCTGGCTCCTAATGCTTTCTGTCGGCCGTTGAGAAGTGTCCATTCTCCCTAGGAATCTCCTTCCTGGGGTCGGAACATTCATCCCATTGGAGGGCCAGATGACAACCTATTTGCTTTCACCTCTTCAAAATCTGAGTTCCTTTTCATGGGCAGTATTTTTTTTTTTAAAGTTGTGGGGAAGTGTTTAAAAGAAGTAGAAGAACAAAACGATGCACCCACCCCTGGTTTGTAAACATGCAAGTCTCTGTTCTTTTTGTGCTCCATAAAGAAGTGAGCCCACCATCAGACTGGGTCAGATATTAAATTTTTGCTTTGCGGTTTTTGTCAAGTGGCAGTGATTGCCTATCAGACTGACTGACCACCTGATGTCCATTACAGGAGGGAGCCTTCTGCATGACTCTTCTAGGAACACTTCATCCAGGATCCAATTCTCTGGTTAGGATAACTTCAACAAGGAGAGTCACAAGACCCCTTTTAAATGCCCAGAATTTACTACTCGTGAGACTGGTGAACTTGACATGTTTTACAAGGATCAATAATACAATTTAGATGCTCGCTGTATTTCAAACTAAATGGAACAATATTAATTCCAACTATAAACAGTACTGAAGCTACTCAAATGTCAAAGTTTTTGAAATGAGACGTGAGCCACACAGATTTCCCCCCTCCTCCCTTAGCAAGCGGCATCTTAGCTATTTTTAATTAGAGCTAGCTAAATATAGCTCTTATCTTCATAGGCTAGGGATGTGGTTGACATTTGGCTAAACCTTTTTTAAATACAAGGCTTATAAGTTATGATAGTCGCCGGAAAAGGAGAAATTAAATGCTCAGACTTTAAGCTGACCTAGTTTAGTGGTTCAAGCCAAAGAGAAAGTTAATGGAACACAACCAGAGTTGGAAAAACACAGGATTTGTTGCTGCCTTGGTAGTGGCCTGAGCTGGGAGGATGGAGGCGTCACCCTGACATATTGGTGAGAAGTAATTGTGGAACGAAAATAGCAATAAAGAGTCTCGGGAAAGGAAATCAATCTTAGTTATATGGAGATCACCAAGTAGGTCATGCGGGAGGCACTGTGTTTTAGTCCCTTGCAAATGGGTTGCCCCCGTTGGGCACCCACAACTGGCAGCTCAGCTTTTAGGAGGGTTCAGAACGGAAATAGGTTGTGTTACCATATCTTTGATTGGGCCTTCTGCCTGGCCTCTGTGTCTACCTGCTGTGAACCCAAATGCTGGCCGTGACCTCCCAGCTTGGCCTGATCATGGAGATGATGAAGATTATGGTTGACCTGAGCAATCAAGCCACAGGATGCTTATAGTTCTGGCAGTGAGTGAAATGGAAGGGCTGCTGGGGTGACATTTGACATGGCAGGCAGGTTCCGTGAAAAGGAAGAGTGATGATTTTCTAAACAAATCCTCCCAACATTTTATGAAATACCGATCTCTATTCAAAATATGAAGCCATGCCTTCCAATAAACTTTTTTGCTCTTTACGTGCCTTTTTCTTCTTCTTTTTCCTTCTTCCTTCATTCTTCTTCCTTCATTATTCTTCTTTTTTCTTCTTCTTTGGAACAGTGCTTCGAAACAGTGGTTTGGGATAAAAAAAAATTTTTTTTTCCACTTTGATTCTCCGAGGACTAGAAAGCATGCAAAGAGCATGCAAAATACTGGGTATTTTAAAAATGTATTTTTAGGGCGCCTGGGTGGCTCAGTGGGTTAAGCCGCTGCCTTCGGCTCAGGTCATGATCTCAGGGTCCTGGGATCGAGTCCGACATCGGGCTCTCTGCTCAGCGGGGAGCCTGCTTCCCCCTCTCTCTCTCTCTGCCTGCCTCTCCGTCTACTTGTGATCTCTCTCTGTCAAATAAATAAAATCTTTTAAAATGTATTTTTAGAGCATGTATTATGCCTCTACTTCTCTTTTCTCCATTTATCATCCACATGCTAGAGATTAAGAAAACATTAGAAAGAAGTTCATTTAGTTTGCAAACTTTTTTATTCCCCGAGTGGGACATTGTAGAAAAATATCCTCGAGTATTTGAGTGTTGTAGAAAAAGCAGATAATGTAAATAAGCAAAAATAAGAGTAAAATAATGATCACCCTCAGTGTGAACCTGGAGGCAGCCATTGCGTTATACCCTATTTCTTATGCATTTTTATACATTCGTGTCTGTGTGTGTACAAAAACCAGAGAGTATCATAAATAATATATATTAATATGTAATATAGATAAAAACATAGACTTGAATGCAGGGCACACAACATACATCTATGTACATATAGAATGTTTTATTTATTTATTTATTTTTAATAAAGATTTAATTTATTTTTTTGACAGACAGAGATCACAAGTAGGCAGAGAGGCAGACACAGAGAGAGAGAGGAAGGGAAGTAGGCTCCCTGCAGAGCAGAGAGCCCGATGTGGGGCTGGATCCCAGGACTCTGGGATCATGATCTGAGCCGAAGGCAGAGGCTTTAACCCACTGAGCCACCCAGGTGCGCCCCATAGAATGTTTTATTTTTTAGAGAATATGATATTTTACATGCTGATTTTTTAAATAACATTGTTTTATTTTTTGAAAGATTTATTTATTGAGAGAGCACGCATGAGTGGGGGGAGGGCAGAGGGAGAGAGAGAGAGAGAGAAAGAGAGGGAATCTCAAGCAGACTCCCCACCGAGCATGGAGGCCAACGTGGGGCTCGATCCCAGGACGCCGAGATCATGGCCTGAGCTGAAATCAAGAGCTGGAAGCTGAACTGACTGAGCCACCCCATGCTCCCCAACATTGCTTTATTTTAATAATGGGGCTCACATAACCAAATAGTAGAATTAGTACATAACTCAGGCCTGCAGCTTCTTTTCTCCTTTCAGCATTGCCCAGTCAGATATTCTTCAGGATTGTCCCAATATAGGTATAATGGCCGGGATGCATTCTGATTGCATGGTGCCCGTGCCATACCGATTGCTAAATATTTGAATATTACCCCCTGAATATTCCAGGAAATCTTAATATATCCTGCTAAAGGATATATTATGCAGTTGTCAAGAATTAAGCTATAGGCAGCTGAGCAAAAACCCACCATGTGCTAGATGGCTATAGGAAATGTGGCTGTCTAGATCTCCTTCCAAGGTGCAGGCAAAGATAACAGAGCTACTCCTCAGTATCGACTAGGTTCATCCCCCAGTGCACAGTAGAGACCACAGAGATCATTGAATTCGCAAGCCTGGGATAGTTAGAGAAGGTTTCACAGTAGAGGTCATATTTGAGATAAGAGAACTGGGGTGTAATTGAAGTGAAGGGAAGAAGTAAAAGGTATACTGTATCTGGGAACCTGGAAGAAGATTGGTTTTGCTTTTAGATTCATGCTTTTCCCTTCCCTTCCTCTGAAGGGTTTTGACCCTGGCAAACTATGTTTTTCGGTCTTCTTACCCAAATGGCTTCTGGTTTGATTTGACCAATAGGAGGCGCTAGTCAGTGTTTGCTGGACAGTAGAAGACTAGCAGCCATGGTGTTCCCCTCGCTATGGTTTGGGTTTTGGCCAATTGGCAATGTCTCCTCTCGTTGGCTTTTGTTCTTCTGGAGATCTAGGACCCCACCTTTTGTTGAGTGTTTGCTGCTTCTGTCGTACCAGCTCCGTTCTGGTCGCCCTGCCTCCTGGTTCCTGGACTTGGGATATTATCTCCTGCCTTTGTCCCTCAGCTCTATGGGTGGTAGCAGCTTCTTGGGGTCACCAAGCTCTAGGTTGCCTCAGCTTTCCCCCATTTGTTCTTTCTGTTCTAACATGGATGTGACTTGTATCCTGTATTGACTTCCCTCTGTTGAGCTAGCTGCTGTGGGTTCTTTTCCTGGCTGGATCCTGACTGATGTAGTTTGTATCAGCAAGTGGGAAAGACAAGGCTGTTAGGATGGTTGGGGCCAGATTGGTGAGTGACTGTGCTTCTCGCACAGGTAGGCAAGCGTACCACACTGTAAGAACTTCCAGAAAGGTATTCAGATAAAAAACATATTCTGCCCCTGAAAGATTAGTATTTGTTTCCTATAAATTTTGGTGTATTTCCCAGGATGTTACTTGTAGCAAAGTGGGAAGTGAGCTGGGCTTCTTTCCCTCTTCTTCCTTCAGGCAGCAGGAGGCGTCTGGAAGAGAGGAAGAGGAGGACCACAGTGGAGTGTGATTCAGCTTCTTGATGATGAATCCTGTAAGAGAAGGAGACCCATACCGAGTCATGGGAGCACAGCCACCTGGGTCTGCCTTGGGAGCTATGAAAGCCTTTCAGGAGGACTCGATGTCTGAACTAAGTCCCCACAGGTAGGCATATTCGTTTCCTATTCCTACTGTAAGAAATTACTGCAAACGTTGTCTTCAAACAACACAAATTTATCATAGCACAGTTCTGGAGGTCAGAAGACTGACAGACATCTCATGCAGCCAAAATCAAGGTGTTGACGTGACTGAGTTCCTTGAGAAGGCTCTAAGAGATAATCATTTCCTTGCCTTTCCCATCTTCTAGAGCTATCTGCATTTCTCAGCTCCTGGTCCTCATCTTCCATCTTGGAAATCTGCAATGTAGCTTGTTCAGCTCTCTCTCTGACTCTGGTTCTCTGGTTTCTCTTATAATGACCCTTATGATTACACTGGGCTCAATGGGAGAATCCAGGATAATCTTGAGAATCAAATTTGAAAAGTCCCTTTTGCTATATAAGGTAATATTCAAAGATTCTGGGAATAAGGATGGCCATGGTGGTGGAGGGGTCCATTATTCTGCCTACCACAGTAGGTTAGGCATTCATTAGGTAAAAGGAATAAGGGAAAGTGTATTCTCATAAGAAGGAGCAGATCATGCTGTCCAGAAGCCTAGAAGAATGTAGCATGTTCTAGTCCATCAGCAGATAATTATTATCACTGTCATTTCTCTAGTGAAAAAGAAAAAGGGATATTCACTAGGACCTCCGAACATGGCACTGTGCCTCACATCCCTACACTGCAAGAAGAAGCATGCTATTTAAGCCAAAATACGGGCTGTCCTTAAAGCTCAGCTGAATAGAATCCTTTAGCAAAGTATAAAGGACACTGGACTTGGGGTCCAGTGGTCCCATTAACCTGTTTCAGCTTTGCCACCTGTCTTGGTCCTTTTGGGCTGCTCTAATGAGAATACCATACGCTGGGTAGTTTTAATCAACCAAAATTTATTTCATACAGTTTTAGAGACTGGGAATTTTAAGATCAAGGTGCTGGCAGATTTATTCCCTGGTGAAAATCAGCTTTCTGGTTTATAGCAGGCTGTTCGCTTGCTGTGTCCTCACATGGTGGACGGGAAGAGGGAGCTGTCTGGGATCTCTCTTACAAGGGTTCTAATCCTGATCACTCATGACCTAATCACCTCCCAAAGTTTACACCTCCAAATATCACCATGGTGGCCATTAGATTGCAACATATGAATTCTGGGGGGACACATTCAAACCACAGGCTCACCAAATAGCCATGCACTTTGGATAAAGACTCTTACCCTCTTTTAACGATCGTTTCTTTCTCTTTAACATGGGGTTAGAGCTCTTGACCTTGTGGGGCCATTGCTAACATTCAGGGTGATAAATCCTGTGGAAGCTCTGTGCAGACTTAGACAAGGACAACTGTGCCATTTTTCGAGGCTAAAGAGCCTGTGGTCTGGTAGTCACCAGGCGAATGGACCAAAGGTTGGACAGAACTAACAGTGGAAATGTGGAGCCAGCAAAGATACTGGAAAATCCCTTACAAAAGACAAAGTAACTAGGAGAAGACCTATACGTGGGTGTTTTAGGAAAGAACACATATGGCAAGTGAATTAATTGCTACCATAGTGGGAAGCTCTATTTTAGGGAGCCTTTACTCAGAATGTTAAGACAGGCAGGGTCCTGCGTGAATCCTATAGATGCCAGGGCCCGAAGGGTGTAGGCTATCCACAACCTTAGGCCATGTTGCAAATGCCTAGTCAATTTACGGACATGCTTGAAAGAGTTAGCCATTACTCAAAAACATGATCCAGGTAATGTGGTCATTCATCAAAATCACAGTGTTCAGGCATTTTGGCAACTATGTGTAACTTTAAGAATTATGTTTCTCCTCTCTGGTGCCTAATACTGTGTGCAAAGGAGGCATCAGGCCAGGATTGAATGGGAAGTGGAGATAATGAAACTCAGTATTTGGTCTCTCTTTCTCCACCCGTAACACTTGCTAACGTTTAATGAGCACATGCTACATATCACGTGCTCTTCCCAACCCCATTAGAGGCACATGCTATTGTAACATCTGCTTTATCGGTTAGGAAACAGGTTCTGTGAGTTGCAGTGACTTACCCAAATTCGCAGAGCCAGTAAGCAGTCAAGTTAGAAACTCAGCCTAGTTGAATGATCTTCTTAATGACTACATCATGTAGTTAATGTTCCATACCTCAAACAAAATCCATCTCTATCCCTGAAGGAAGAAATCTTAGTTATTCCTTTTCCTTGTTTTTTCCCTTTGTTCAACTTGTACTCTGATCTTCTCAGTCTAGGCTTTTCTTATGTTGGTTACTTGTTCTCTTACTTTCTCCTTTCAGTTCTACCTTGCTTCTGTCCCTAAGCCAGCCCATCTTTCAGGGCTCAGGGAAATGGAGCGGGCCTTGAAATTAGAACACTCTCATGCTGTGTGACCTTGGACTTGAAATTTCTCTAAGCCCTTGTCTCATTCATAAGCTGAAGATAATAGCACATAGTTCTTTGGGGATTTATATAACTGCTCAGTGTAGTCTCTCCACTAATGGAAGTGTTCAGAGATTTGTTTGAGTGTCAGACAACCAAGATTGAAGTCAAGTTCCAAGTTACGAGCTGTGAGACCTAGGGCAAGTTGCCTAACTGCTCGGTGCCTTCATTCCTAATCTATAAAACTGGAATAATAATAATAATAATAGTACCTACTACATAGGGTTGTTGTGAAATTTAAAGAGAGATAAACTCTTCTAACCCATAGAAAGTTTTCAATAAATGTTAGGTATTATTAATAATCTCCGCTGGCATCTCCAGGGTATGTTGAATTTCTAAGTGTCCCTTCCTTCCTTACTGTTCCTCATGGACTACTGATGTATTAACAATAATCACAAGCATGGCCTTCCTCATCAGAATTCAGTTTTCTGATCCTACATTTCCTCAACTGTAAAATGGGCATGATTTTATAGAACACCTCTTTCATGGTAATGTTCCTCAGAAATAATGGCCAATACAACAAACACATAAACCCTTTAGCAGTTACATTGTATGTTGATCACATGCAGTAGAAACAGCCTGATTGGATGGCTCCTGCACGTCAAGCACGCGACATGGTAAAATTTCAGCAAACCCTGGCTGTTGTGTTCATTTGTGTGGCCAACAAATATTGATTGAGCACTTTTTCTAGATCTGCCACTGTGTTAGGTGTTCAGGGTGGGGTACCCTCTGCCACCAAGGAGATTGCATTAATTGCTGTAAAAAAAAAAAAAAAGGGAACATAAGGCAGTCAGGTAAGTATCCTCCGACAACCTTGACTCAACATGATGTTGTACTAAGTAGATGAAGAGACAAAGAAAGGCCTGGCCTTTTGGATCCCTGCATTGGCCATTTGTGCTGGGTGCTGCATCTGAAGCTTCAGATGGCAGACAGTCAAAAGGCTGGAGGGCGCTGACTACAATTTGGCCAACTGCAGCGTCATTCGGCAGCAAGCCCCATTGACAATTAACCAAAGTCAGCAGTGAGGCAAATAGAGGTGATGCACTTTCTTTGTGAAGGTCTCAGGATGTATTAGACTATTTAATTTTTTTTTCTTCCTAGTCTGGACGAACCGGTCCAAATGGGCACATTTTTTTAAAAACTTCGTAAAGCTCGCTATCGCCCTTTATTAGCCTCTAGAATGAAGACTAGATGGCTTCCTAGGGGTTTCTTGAAAGGTAGGGATCTTTATGGGACCTTATTTATTCTATGCATGAAAAGCGGAAATAACACCTAGCTAATAAACATCTTTATGTTGCAAGGCTCTCTGACTGGTGGCCAATTTGAAGATAACTAGTCCTGAACTCTAGTCGTGCTTTTCTCTTTGACCCTACAAGAGCAACCTTACTACTGAATATATTTTACTTCGGTTCCGTGTAGAGTCACTGACTTCTGCCTTCTACCAAAGGGGCTTAAATACTTGTAGATGCACTCGCCTATGTCAAAGAGATGTCGACAAGACCAGAAATGAAAATAGTCCAAATTTCAAATGGACTTGGAGTTGATAGCCTCTTTGGGATTTTACAGGATGAAAGTGCTGACAATTAGGGGAGAGTGACAATGAGGATAAATGATTACATTGATCACATGCAGTAGAAACAGCTTGATTGGATGGCTCCTGCACGTCAAGCTTAACTACCACTCAGATAATGAACTTGGAGGGCTCAGGTGTCACAAAAATGCCCTGGATTTGGTATTGAAACTGCTCAGGTATTGAAAAATTCTCACAGAAAATTTCAGCATTTTGAGAGAACAAGAAAGAATAGTGACATTGACTTTGACATTTTAGAAAATTAAGTAACAGGGATGCATTGACAGATGAACAGAGCAGCGTGATAAGATTCCATAGGAGGCAATATTAGGACAGACTTACAGGCAGCTAGAAAATGAAATCTTATCTTGTTAGATACCTGGGCCTCAGTTATTAGGAGAGATTAAGAAGTAGGCTCCAAATCTTAGGACAGGGCGTAGAAAGACTTCAGTTTTAAGTAACAAGATATGCCAGATTTACTGGAAGCCCATGCTGTGCAAGACACTGGACTGGACACTGGGGACATACTAGCCTTGTCCTATAGAAGGTCTCCGACCACAGGGAGAGACAGATAAGTAATTTAGTAGACAAAGTCATGATGTAAGAAGAGAGCATTGAGAGAACACGTAAGAGGGGAGCTAAAGTAAAACTGGGCAGGGAATCAATTGCCAAGCAGATACCTGGTAAGCAGGAGTTAGTGAAGGATAGGATAAGTGAGAGAGACCCAGAATCCTGGAGCACTTCACTTAATATCAAGTCAGTTCCTCAGTGATGGTTTCAAGGTGAAATGTTTTGAGTTAGTCATCACCTGTATCTGTGCTCACAGCTTTCCTGGTATTTCGATGTTACCCAACCATTTCTCTTTCTGTGAATGATCAAATCACGGTTCACTTATATTGAAAATTTGCTTGCTGGATTTCCCGTGCATTTATTTAAAAGCAATCAATTTCTTGATTTGTATAGAAGTAATTCAACCCCGCCCCTTTCTTTCCATGATTTTGATGGGAATATTGTTCTTTTTTTTTTTTAAGATTTTTTTTTTAAAGATTTTATTTACTTGACAGAGATCACAAGTAGATGGGGAGGCAGGCAGAGAGAGAGGAGGAAGCAGACTCCCTGCTGAGCAGAGAGCCCGTTGCGGCGCTCGATCCCAGGACCTGGGATCACAACCTGAGCCGAAGGCAGAGGCTTAACCCACTGAGCCACCCAGGCGCCCCGGGAATATTGTTCTTTAGAATAAGTTGCGTGTTTGTGTCACCCGTTTTTCCCCGTGGTGTGATTGAACTTGTTCCTCTATTCCTTACAGTTCTAAAAACTAGCATTTAGAACTCCGTAGTTCTAGAAACTAGAATTTAGAACTAAAATTTACTGGATTTGGGTTGAACGTTTTTCATAGGACTACGTTGCATCATCAATGAGGCTGTGTGTTGTCTATTGTGTGATATTCAGAGACATGATGTGTGTTTGACTCTGTATTAGTGAAAAGATCCCTGGCTTAACATGATGATCGCCATCTTCCTCTGCTGAAAAGTGACCCTCTCCTACCTGTTTAGCCAGCCAGTAATCCTTGGGGGTGATACTTTGATACCCTATCAATATGGGGTTCCCCATCAATCTGTCACCTCATAGTTTTCATTTTCCTTTCTGATCCTTGCCCAAATGAATTACTTCCATTGGAGATTTCACTGTTGCCTGTTCTTACATATTTTGAAGAGAGACCGAGGCTTTGTTGAAATTTTGGCTTAGAGGCTCATGAACTTCCTCTCTCAGGTTATTCATGAATACAATTAAGTTGTTTTCCCACAGAACCATATTTTCTCGTCACTATTGATTGCCCTAAATCTGGGTGTCGGTAAAGTTAACAGTCATTCAGAGATTTTAAATAGGGTCTGAGCCAACCCTTTGTGGGTATAGGTTTCAATAAGTGTCACAGAGATGGGGCAGGAGCAGGAAGTCAACAGTCAGGAAATGCCAGTGCTAGAAGGATTCCTGAAACAAGGAACATGGCAGGAGGACCAAGGTAGGAATTTTAAGTCACAACAAGGCCACCATGAGATTTCATGCTGAGTATGAGTGTGGCTAGATCATAGATCACACCCAAGTGCCTTTATTTTTTTAAAGATTTTATTTATTTGTCAGAGAGAGAGCGCACAGGCAGGGAGAGCAGGAGGCAGAGGGAAAAGTAGGCTCCCCACTGAGCGAGGAGCCCGATGTGGGACTTGATCCCGGGACCCTGGGGTCATGACCCGAGCCGAAGGTAGACGCTTAACCGACTGAGCTACCCAGGTGTCCCAGATGTGCCTTTAGAGACTGAGAGGTAAAGGAGTGGAGCTAGACATGTATAAGGAAGAAAAAACAGTGGTGGGGCCTACCACAGAAGTGGAGTTCCTAGGTCCTGTCTAGAGGCCTTCTGTTAGGAATAGCTAAGTGTTGTGGAGAGTGGAAAATGGCTCTAGCCTTGCCAGATCTTTTGATTTGTCAAGAGAAGCTAGAAGTCTGAATGACAAAGTAAAACAAAACCATCTGAAAATGGGTACAGCTAAGTCAAAGAGTACATTGGAAATATGGATAGTGTGACAAATCTGTTTCTGGGTTCTATTTGGCTTTTGGGACATAATTTTGCAAAACTTGGCTGGAAAAGCCTTATACGTGTATTATTAATGTCAGAAACCAAGTGGAGAGGTGGGGCATTAGGGCTATCTACTTGATGTAGAGAAGGGATCCAAAGCTCAGGAATTAGTATGTGAAAATAAGGAATACTTACCAATCAACTCTGACCCCGATCCTGTGCTTTCATGTTTGTCTATACTGCCTGTTTCCTGAATTGTTTTTAAGTTTTTTGAATGTAGGCACCTTGTCTTCATATCCATACATTTTTACACATTACTTTCCATATACTAGCCCCTCAATAAAAACATGACGATGATGATGATGATTTCTACCCAATAAAGACCAGGGTAAATTATTTCATGTTCTTCTCATCATAGCTGAATAAGAGTGATGCATTTTGCGCATAGTGTAAAACAGTGTAGAGTTAATCTGTGATCTGATTTTACCATTTAATGTTATTTTCAACAAAGCATTCATAAAATTCATAGCTGCAGCTGTTCCACATTATTATGTTCTCTCTTGCAGATTTTCTTAACTGAAAGCCATTCCTCATTTTTATGTTGTAATGTTTGAGAAAGTAATGAATGATTAAGGTAATCAGAAATACATGAAGTTGGGGGAAGACATACACATATATATTTTTAGTCATGTTTGAAGAGTACTACTTAAATGATAATGCACTAACTCTATCATAACATCAGGGAAATTTATATTGTCTGCCTGGTCCAGCTCCATTTTCTGGAAAAATAAGTTCTTAAATATGTCACATCTGTCACCCAGCTTCCGAAGTCACAAGTCTAAACTAGAATTGGGAATTTTTCTATGTTCCATTTTCTCCCACGCGTTCTCTGATCTCTCTCTCTAACAAAATACCAATTTGAGGACAGAAGGGTATAAAGATGAAAGTCTGAATGTAGGTGCTAAAGGCACATTATGTATTTTACAACTTTGGCTAGCAATGACTCTGTTTAAGTGAGTAGCTCATTAACCCATAGGAGTGAGTGTTTAATGGTGGCACTTCGGCAGAATGATTTTTCATTAATAATTCCATTTACTAAATGTCTTCCATGTGCCAGGGACTGTAATAGGTGATCTTAGTACTAAGCATCAGATGATCATCTCTATTTTTTCACTACAACCTGGCCAGGAAAGTAGTGTCAGCCCCACTGTAGATGAGGAAACTGAGGCTCATAGGTTTTAAGTAACTTGTCTAATGATGCACATCTAGTAAGGACTGGAGCTAGGATTAGTACCTGTGTGGGCTGCAAAGCTTATGTTCTTGCCTTCTATCTGTCAAGTGTCATATATGTCAGTCCTGAAATAAGTAGGGACCCTATAGTCACATTCCATAGTAATGTAGTCCTTAACTTCCAGTCAGAATTTATGAGTGTCACCTTGGGGATGTGTAATTATAATGTGCTCAGATCCCTGTAGTTTGAGAACGGAAAAGCAAAAACCTTGATTTTTCAATGAAGTTGGTTGGTTGACCAGATGATTCTGTTTTCATGAGAGGGGAGATTGGAGGTTAGGAGCATTTGAACAATTTCCTGACTCAAGGAGGCTTTGTTCCCCTTAGTTTGACAGTTAACAGTGTGAGAGCTTTTCTTGAACACCACCACAATGCCAGTGCCCTTCTCTTGGATCCCTGCTTTCTTTGGGTATTGGCTGATGTTGTCCATGCTGAGTAGTCGGCTGGCCAGAAAGACATCACACTTGGTAGTCATGGGGTGGGGTGCTGGTGTTTGTTGAGAGTTTATAAGATGTATTGAGAAGGACTGCCCTCATTAACAGACTCTGCTTGCTAAGGTGAAGTGTGGGCAGAATGGTTCCATGAAACTCCTAGATAGCGCAATAATGCTCTTCATAGTTACCCTTTGTCCTGAAATCCTCATTTATGTTCCAGTCTCCTCAGATCCTGCCTTCTCCCTCTCACTGTTCATCTCACCAAAACTTTCCCTCCTCTGCCGCCATGGATTGTGGATTTTCTTTGGGCTCCTGGAGGGGAGTGCAGGTTTAGGAAAGCCCTGATGTTTCCCTCCAAACTCCTGTCTATGCCTGGACTTTTCTCTCTTCTCTAAGATCTCTAGAGACTAAATCTACGTATCTCTTTTCTGTTCTGTCCCTCACATAAAGTAATGACTACAGGACAACCTTGCTACTTGAAGGACGGGGGATTGTCTGGTGGTTGTGAGTGATTAGAAGAAACGAATGAAGGTTAGCATTTGAAATATATTACCCTTATATCTATCTGTATTCTTACTTATCATGTGACCTAGGAAGACCTATTTTTCCTTGATTACTAGGACCTGTATTCTATGGTGGATTCATTTTTTCAGGTTAAGCAGTTCTATTTTGCCCTCTCCAGACTGTTGGTAGGAATGTAAAATGATACAGCCGCTATGAAAACAATATGGAGTTCCCTCAGAAAATTAAAACTATCATGTGAGGCCACAATCCCACTTCTAGATATTTATCCAAAAGAATTATACCCATCAAAAGCCGACTGAGTGGATCAGGAAAACGAGGTGTGTACATAGAATCCAATATTATTTGGCCTTTAAAAAGATGGATATTCCACAATATGGAACAACATGGGTGAACCTTGAGGGTGTTATGTTAAGTGAAGTAATCACAGAAGGACAAATGCTGCATGAGGTATCTAAAGTAGACTTATTGGAGCAGAAAATAGAATGGTGGTTGCTGGGGGCTGTGGGAGGTGGGAACAGGGAGTTGCTGTGTAAGAAGGATAAAGTCTCTGTTATACAAGACGAATAGGGGCTAGCAATCTGTACCACATTGTGCCTACAGTTAAAAATACTCTATGGTGGGGCGCCTGGGTGGCTCAGTGGGTTAAAGCCTCTGCGTTCGGCTCAGGTCATGATCTCAGGGTCCTGGGATTGAGCCCCACATCGGGCTCTCTGCTCAGCAGGGAGCCTGCTTCCTCCTCTCTCTCTCTCTGCCTGCCTCTCTGCCTACTTGTGATCTCTGTCTACCAAATAAATAAATAACATCTTTAAAAAAAAATATGGTGCACTTAACAATCTGTTAAGAGAGTGCATCTTGTGTTTTCTTATCACAATATAATATTAATAAAAATTTAAAAATAGCATTATGCTGAAAGATGCCCAGCAAAGAAGAGAACACTGTGTAGTTTCCTTTATAGGACATTCTGAAAACGAGGAAAACTAATTTGTGGTAATAGCAGATCAGTGGCTGTTCTGGGGAAGAAGGGTGCCTAGAATAGGGCACCATGGAACTTTCTGGCCTTCCGGCAGTGTTCCGTATTTTGATAAGCGTGCTGGTTACACAGTGGTAGGCATTTGTCAAAGCTGATTGGACTGTATAATTAGATTGATATATCTCATCCTCTGTAAATTATGCCTCAATAAAATGTTAAAAACAATCACTTAGAGTGCAACATTAATAGCTTAGGGTGAATTAGTTTAATCATATATGTCAACCAAGGCTAAAACAACTTCTTATCCTTAGAAAAACGTCTTTTACAGCAAACCCAACAGATGATTTGTAGAATCATTTTGGATATTTCAAGAATTTGAGAATGTATTAGCATAAGGTATACATATACTACAAAGCTGCATGACTCTTGTTTTCCATTTCCAATATTTATGTCAAATAAAATAAAAACTTAATATTTACTGAGTGTTAGCCAGGTACCAGATGCTGCTCCAGCAGCACAGATGAGTTTTTTCTGTTTTTGTACTGTTTTGTACTTTTTATAAAATATAAAATCGTATTAGAAAGGAAAAGTTGTCATTTAGAAAACCCTAAAGAATCTACCAAAAAAGTGCTCAGATAATTGAGTTCAGTAGGTTCACGGGCTTCAAGCTCGATACACAAAAAATACACAAAACTCATCCCTGCTGTTAGAACAGTACTGACCCTTACAAAAATATATACCTTTTATTTTCTTATTTCACTCGCTAGAACATCAGGTAGGATGTTGACGAGAAGGGTTGAGTGGGCAGCCTTACATTCTGATTAGCTTATTAATATCAGTAGGATTTCAGTGACCTTCTCTCTTTTGTTCTTAATGTTATAACTTTTTCCTTATTCTTTATTCATTTTTGGTTTGTGTTTAGGGTTTGTTAGTCTGAGCCAAAAGAATAGACTGTATTCTCTGTCTATTTTAATGCTATTACCAAGGTGTGACCTTTTTTGGTCTCCACTGAATACTCTGGTGCTCAAAGTGGTGTCTACATTCTCGCTCAAAATACAGCAGCCCATAACCTGTGGATTAGATCCAGCTTGTGGACCGACTTTGAAGAGCTTGAGAGGTGAGAATTATTTTTACATCCTTAAAGGGGAGTTTTAAAAAGAAAAAAGATTATGTGAGAGACACCATTTGTGACCCACAAAGCTTAAAGTATTCTTATCTGGCCCCTTCATGAACATGTTTGCTGGTCCCTGCTAGCTGATGAGAACTAGAATATTTTGCAGTCCTATGTGAGTTCTGGGAAGTGTCCAGCTTGTAACTCCCCTATAGCTGTCCCTCGCCTGTGTGAGGACAGTGCATGAACAACTTCCTGTTCAGCCAAAGACATAATGAGACCTCTAGGCATATTTTTCAGACCCATCTTATTATTTTCATTCCAAGGACTTCCAACCCGTACCATCTATTGTCTTGTGTATAAAAACAGATGTTTCACGTTCTTTGTCCCTTTGTAGTTTTTTCGTTTTGTTTTGTTTTTTAACTGTGGGAGGACAAGCCCAGTAGCGGTCACTCTGTCATAAACAAAACTGACAAACCTCACTACGCTAAATACAGTTCTGATAGATTTCATCAGTTACTACTTTATGGTTGTAGCAGAAGAGCAGCTCTACGGTTTGGCTTCGGGTTACAAAATTGCCCCACAACCTCTACCTCTGGAAGATACTTTGCTGCTTGAGGGAAACAACAAAGCTTCCTCAGAACAGTGATACGGCAGGTACCCTGTTGCATTACTTAATTTTCACAGCAACACTTTGAGGTTCACAGAAATTAACTTTCCTGGAGGTTTGTGGGTTTTGAATGGCAGAACTGGAATTTTAATCTACATTTGTTCGACTCCACACCTGGAGTTCTTACCCAGTGTTAACCACTACCATAAACTGCTCTCATGTGGCATACTGCAAAACAGCTGTGGGGAGGGGGTGAAATACGATGATATTAAGAAGGAAAGACAGGAAAGCTTGCCACCTATCTCCTAATTTGTTCCAAATTCTTCCTGAAGAAGTGGCTAGTGTTTCATTTGAGCCTCCATTCTAAAAGAGAATATCATTATAGAAAAATTTAACTCTGTAATCACCAATTTTTACTGGGTCCCATCAATCTGCAATACACAGTCATTTTCTCAATTTTTAAAATTTTTTTATTTTTTGTAAGATTTTATTTATTTATTCGACAGACAGAGATCACAAGTAGACTGAGAGGTGGGCAATTGGTTGGGGGGAGAAGGCTCCCTGCTGAGCAGAGAGCCTGATGCGGGGCTCAATCCCAGGACCCTGAGATCATGACCTGAGCCGAAGGAAGAGGCTTTAACCCACTGAGCCACCCAGGTGCCCCTATTTTCTCAATTTTTTATTGGCCACTGATTTATCTCCTAACCGGAAGGACAGTGAACATTCTACTTTAGTGGTATTAAGTATGCTTTGGCTCATCACTGAGCCACCTCCTGGGTCAGAGGGTTGTTGTGAAAATATCCATTGGATTTCAGCTTGTAGGATGTAGCAGACAGTTCCGCAAAAGCTTCCTTTTATTTCTAGGATGTTAATTCAAGTATTTCATAAACATAGTCATTCCTATAGGCAAGGAACTTTATTCTCCGATTCTTTGGGGGGCATTGAAAGCCATCACTAACATATGCACTTGTTTTATGTCATGAAATGCTTACATTCATCATTGCTTGGCCTTATGGGTATAAATTATTGAAATGCAAACCACAGTGTTGATGTTTAGCATGTAAAAGCTTATCATGGTAATGATAATCTAGGAAGTGAGTGCGGGGGACAGCACTGAGGCAGAAGGTGGTAGAGCTGGAGTTCTAGAGTTTGGCACCATGTGTGGGCACAAGGATCGGATGATTCTCTGCTGTTGGTAGATTCTGACCTTATTCGCGATTGTCTGAGTGGAAGGCCATATACAATAGGGTGTAAGAGAGGAGCTTTGGAATCAGGCCGACCTGACTGGAGGGCTAGCTTCTTCATCTGCTAGGTACGGCTGCTGTGAACATTGACTGTGTTTACAAGCTATCTTAATGTTTGCTGCATCAATTGTAATATATGTAATGTTCAAGGCTAATCTATTTCCGATTGTTTGACCCAGGAGAACAGAGTGCCGCTGGGTCAATGGGGAATGGAAATTGGAAATAAACGGATTTGGGGTAGAGGCCAGGTTGTAAAAGGACACAAATTCTGGGTCTGTATCTGGTGGGAAGAGGCGATGTTTAAACTGGTTGTGGATACTTCCTGGATAAGAGTCCAAACATGTTGTGGAGGGACATTTTATGTTCGCAGATTCTCGGATCAGAAATTGGGTCATGCTCACAGTCAAAAGGCAGAGCATTATTATTGGGAGGCAGGCTTTGATAGAAGGTGAATGAGGCCCTTCCTTCTACCGGTGGCCTAGATGGTCCTGGTCTGCTGAGGCATGGAAGCCCATCTCATTCTGGAAGGTCAGAGGCTACATCTTCATCTACCAGGCATCCCTCTATGTTGTAAACTAAGGGCAGCGCCAAGTTCTCTGATGGACTTTGGTTTCCTTTTCTGTGTTTAGGATGTGGGTTCTTACATGTAAAGTTATCACTCTGGTCTTATCTTCATGCTATTGGGTGCATCAGGGAAAAAAAAAACATTATGCTTTTGTTCCACATCAAATGAGTGAGCTGGTGTTTTGGTCTTTAATTATGGTTTGAAGTCTTATGGAGGCATTAATGAATAAGAATGGTATTTTTCATTGCAAAATAAACTGTCACATCCTCGTATTTATTGCCAAGGACTAAACTTAAAGCATAAGCAAGTCCTGATTTAAGGAAATGGAAGTATCAGCAGCATAATAAATAATACTATATTCATTTCCTATTGCTACTATAACCCATTGCCACACACTGAAGTGGCTTAAAACAACACAGATTTATTATTTTACATTTCTGGAGGTCGGGAGAAGGACACGTCTCAACTGAGCTAAAATTGAGGTGTCAGCAAGGCTGTGATCCTTCTGGAGCATCTAGGTGAGACTCTGTGCTTTGCTTTTTCTAGCTTCTAGAGTCGTCTGATGTACTTTGGCTCATTGCCCTCTTCCAATAATCACATCAGTCCCATTCTCCTTCTGTTGCCATACCTTCTGCTCTGACTCTCCTGCCTGCCTTATTCTCTGGTAAGGACTCTTGTGGTTACATTGGACTCACTGAGGTAATTCAGGATAATCTCCCCATCTGAAGATCCTTAACTCAATCACATCATCAAAGTCCCTCTTGCTATATACGGTCGCATATTCACAATTTCTGCTTATTAGATCATGGATATCTTAAGGATGGTCATTATTCTGTATAATAAATTTCCTGATTGTATTTTCCTGTCACCAAGGTACATTCTGAAAAGTCTTTTTATCAAGCAGATATTTGAATACCAAACTATATATTGCTATTTATTTTCGTTGTGAATTCAGAAACATGCTCTCGTAGAAAGTACATTAAAGACACGGTAGAAAGAACTCTTAGGACTCCTAGTATTTCTGCCACAGACACCCTTCCCTTATCACTGCAATGCATATGCATTTGACTTTCCCATTTCAGTGTTCCAGGCCATTGGTCAAACAAATATGATCTTTCACCCTCCTTTCAAACTGCACGCACATATTACAATCTATCACCCAGTAATAGCCCATTGAACCTTGTTATGCTAGATTTCGGGTGTTTAGAGGAGCCCTAAATATCAGGATACTTTTAGAGACAAGGTAAATAGACCCGAGTTTGTCTAAGATAGTAAAAGATGTCCTTTCGTCTTCAAGTACCCTTGACCAGCTACCAATGAATGTTCAGGGATCCTAGCGAATAACTGATTTCCCAAAGTTTCCATCAGAGAAGAAAAAATTAAGAGTTTCCTTAGTTAACATTGGGATCTGCAGTGCCACTGGACAAAAGATTATGCGCCGAAGGGTCTAGAATATGTTGTAGAGGTGTAAGGATTATTTTCAGCTGAAGACATTGAAGAAACAACAGCTACAGAAAGAGGCTTTTTCTTAACTCCCTGTATGTTCCTAAAAGCAAAGCCACCAAAAAGAATTCAACCGGCATAAATCCCCTCCCTGGGAGTCTCCCAACTGCGGAAGACTAACTCTTATTGCTGGAGAGAAGTCAGCACAAAGCAGCACCCGGATACGGAATTGCCCAACTAGACATTGTCATAAACCTCTTGTATTTCCCATCTATTCTCCTCAGGGCCCGTTTATTTTTCCTCAAAGCCATTTGTTCTCCCACAAGATTTTAGGGTATGATTGTTTGGAATACAACCTGAACTCTGCGTGTACCTAACTTCCTGTCTACACATGATCTTAGCCAAAAGGCCAACAAGTGATCCTAACTTCCTAACAAAAATTATAATCGAGTCCGTTAAACATCCCCTGATTTGGGCAATCTCTGTTGGGTCGAGTTTCAAAGAAGCCCTAGGTGTTTGGCTTCTTTGTGTCCAAGCTGTATGGAGTTGCCTATGACCTTGAACCAGTCACTGAATGATAAGGGTGACAGGGCCTCTGCGTTACTTGAACCTCGTCAACTTACAGAAACTGTCTCAGAGTGCTCTACTCCAAATGGGACCATGATCTTGGCAGGGTGTTAAAACTTCATGGGCTGCTTTTTATTACACCAAGCAATCTCAAAATGAGTTTGGGTCCATTTTCCAAGAATATTTATTGAAAATTGACAATGGCGCTATGCCAGTCCCTTGGTTATGATTTTCTCAAGGACTCAAGTCTTGTGTACTCATCTAATCTGTGTATTCACACATTTCCAAATGCCAGGTGAAAATTACGTATTCCAATACTTATTAGCTTTGTGATTTTTGGCAAATCAATTTACTTCTCTGATCCTTAATCCTTCCTAGCTTACATGGGGTCCCAGTGTGTGAAAGGGCTTATGAATTGTAAAATGGCATGCAAATATATGCTGTTGGTAATCTCCTGGACTCTCTTAAAGTTAACACCATGTCTAAATGATGTAAATAATTCAACCGTGCTGTAGCAGATAAGGTATATTTGACCATTCTTATGGTGAACTGTAATAAATTTCATTTTATGCTTGCCAGTTTATTTTGTGTGAACAGCTTCAGCCATGGAGGAAAGATACACAAACATAGATTCAGTGTTCAGAGAGTGCCCGTACATAAAAGTTAAAACACAAGGTTGGGTGAAAATCCTGACAATGATTAGTCTTCATGTGTTTTGAGGCACAGTTGTTTGAAATTCTTTATGGATAGTTCCCTGTTTAAAAACAAACAAACAAACAAACAAAAAAAACCAGATTATGTCTGAAGGGAGTAGACTTAAATGAGTAAATGAGAGACACAATAAAATTAGGGGAGACAAGGGGCACCTTGGTGGCTCAGTGGGTTAAAGCGTCTGCCTTCAGCTTGGGTCATGATCCCAGGGTCCTGGGATCGAGCCCCACATCGGGCTCTTTGCTCAGCAGGGAGCTTGCTTCCCCACCCCCCCACCCCCCGCCTGCCTCTCTTCCTACTTGTGATCTCTCTCTCTCTGTGTCAAATAAATAAATA